>NC_064645.1:34217880-34522575 GCF_023864345.2 Schistocerca serialis cubense | reverse complement strand
GTCGTAACACATCTGAAATGTAACGTCCACTGTTGAAAGTGCTGTCAATGCAAACAAGAGGTGACCGAGACGTGTAACCAATGGCACCCCATACCATTACGCCGGGTGATATGCCAGTATGGCGATGACGAATACATGCTTTCAGTGTGCTTTCACCGCGATGTCGCCAGACACGGATGCGACCATCTTGATGCTGTAAACAGAACCTGGATTCACCCAAAAAAAAAGAAGTTTTGCCATTCGTGCACCCAGGTTCGTTGTTGAGTACACCATCGCAGGCACTCCTGTCTTTGATGCAGTGTCAATGGTAACCGCAGCCGTGGTCTCCGAGCTGATAGTCCATGCTGCTGCAAACGTCGTTCAGCAGATGTTCGTGCAGTTGGTTGTTGTCTTGCAAACATCTCGATCTGTTGACTCAGGGATCGAAACGTGGCTGCACGATCTGTTACAGCCATTTGGATAAGATGCCTGTCATCTCAACTGCTAGTTAAACGAAGCCGTTGAGATCTACATCTACGTCTACATCTACATCCATACATCCATACATCTGCAAGCCACCTGACGGTGTGTGGCGGAGGGTAACCTGAGTACCTCTATCGGAACCCTTCTATTCCAGTCTCGTATTGTTCGTGGAAAGGAGGATTGTCGGTATGCTTCCGTGTGGGCTCCAATCACTTTGATTTTATCCTCATGGTCTCTTCGTGAGATATACGTAGGAGGGAGCGATATACTGCTTGACTCCTCGGTGAAGGTATGTTCGCGAAACTTTAACAAAAGCCCGTACCGAGCTACTGAGCATCTCTCATGCAGAGTCTTCCACTGGAGTTTATCTATCATCTCCGTAACACTTCAACGATTATTAAATGATCCTGTAACGAAGCGCGCTGCTCTCCATTGGATCTTCTCTCTCTCTTCTATCAACCCTATCTGGCACGGGTCCCACACTGCTGAGCAGTATTCAAGCAGTGGGCAAACAAGTGTACTGTAACCTACTTCCTTTGTTTTCGGATTGCATTTACTTAGGATTCTTCCAATGAATCTCAGTCTGGCATCTGCTTTACTGACGATCAACTTTATATGATGATTCCATTTTAAATCACTCCTAATGCATACTCCCAGATAATCTATGGAATTAACTGCTACCAGTTGCTGACCTGCTATTTTGTAGCTAAATGATAAGGGATCTATCTTTCTATGTATTCGCAGCACATTGCACTTGTCTACATTGAGATTGAATTGCCATTCCCTGCACCATGCGTCAATTCGCTGCAGATCCTCCTGCATTTCAGTACAATTTTCCATTGTTACAACCTCTCGATACACCACAGCATCATCTACAAAAAGCCTCAGTGAACTTCCGATGTCGTCCACAAGGTTATTTATGTATATTGTGAATAGCAACGGTCCTATGACACTCCGCTGCGGCACACGTGAAATCACTCTTACTTCGGATGACTTCTCTCCATTGAGAATGACAATCTGCATTCTGTTATCTAGGAACTCTTCAATCCAATCACACAATTGGTCTGATAGTCCATATGCTCTTACTTTGTTCATTAAACGACTGTGGGGGAACTGTATTGAACGCCTTGGGGAAGTCAAGAAACACGGCATCTACCTTTGAACCCATGTCTATGGCCCTCTGAGTCTCGTGGACGAATAGCGCGAGCTGGGTTTCACACGACCGTCTTTTTTGAAACCCATGCTGATTCCTACAGAGTAGATTTCTAGTCTCCAGAAAAGTCATTATACTCGAACATAATACGTGTTCCAAAATTCTACAACTGATCGACGTTAAGAGATATAGGTCTATAGTTCTGCACATCTGTTCAACATCCCTTCTTGAAAACGGGGATGACCTGTGCCCTTTTCCAATCCTTTGCAACGCTACGCTCTTCTAGAGACCTACGGTACACCGCTGCAAGAAGGGGGGCAAGTTCCTTCGTGTACTCTGTGTAAAATCGAACTGGTATCGCATCAGGTCCAGCAGCCTTTCCTCTTTTGAGCGATTTTAATTGTTTCTCTATCCCTCTGTCATCTATTTCGATATCTACCATTTTGTCATCTGTGCGACAATCTAGAGAAGGAACTACAGTGCAGTCTTCCTCTGTGAAACAGCTTTGGAAAAAGACATTTAGTATTTCGGCCTTTAGTCTGTCATCCTCTGTTTCAGTACCATTTTGGTCACAGAGTGTCTGGACATTTTGTTTTGATCGACCTACCGCTTTGACATAGACCAAAATTTCTTAGGATTTTCTGCCAAGTCAGTACATAGAAGTTTACTTTCGAATTCATTGAACCCCTCTCGCATAGCCCTCCTCACACTACATTTCGCTTCGCGTAATTTTTGTTTGTCTGCAAGGCTTTGGCTATGTTTATGTGTACTGTGAAGTTCCCTTTGCTTCCACAGCAGTTTTCTAACTCTGCTGTTGTACCACGGTGGCTCTTTTCCATTTCTTATGATCTTGTTTGACACATACTCATCTAACGCATATTGTACGATGGTTTTGAACTTTGTCCACTGATTCTCAACACTATCTGTACTTGAGACAAAACTTTTGTGTTTAGCCGTCAGGTACTCTGTAATCTGCTTTTTGTCACTTTTGCTAAACAGAAAAATCTTCCTACCTTTTTTAATATTTCTATTTACGGCTGAAATCATCGATGCCGAAACCGCTTTATGATTGCTGATTCCCTGTTCTTGGTTCAAATGGCTCTGAGCACTATGAGACTTAACTTCTGAGGTCATCAGTCGCCTAGAAATTAGAACTAATTAAACCTAACTAACCTAAGGACATCACACACATTCATGCCCGAGGCATGATTCGAACCTGTGACCGTAGCGGCCGCTCGGCTCCACGCTGTAGCGCCTAGATTCCCTGTTCTGTGTTAACTGTTTCAAATAGTTCGGGTCTGTTTGTCACCAGAAGGTCTAATATGTTATCACCACGAGTCGGTTCTCTGTTTAACTGCTCAAGGTAGTTTTCAGAAAAAGCACTTAAAAAAATTTCACTGGATTCTTTGTCCCTGCCACCCGTTATGAACGTTTGAGTCTCCCGGTCTATATCCGGCAAATTAAAATCTCCACTCAGTACTACAACATGGTGGGGAAATCTACTCGAAATGTTTTCCAAATTATCCTTCAGGTGCTCAGCCACAACGGCTGCTGAACCAGGGGGCCTATAGAGACATCCAATTACCATGTCTGAGCCTGCTTTAACCGTAACCTTCACCCAAATTATTTCACATTTCGGATCTCAGTCAATTTCCTTAGATACTATTGCACTTCTTATCGCTATAAACACGCCTCCCCCTTCACTGTCCAGCCTGTCTCTGCGGTATACATTCCAATCTGAGTTTAGGATTTCATTATTGTTTATGTCTGGTTTCAGCTAACTTTCTGTCCCTAGTTTATTGATGAGAGCAGTTCTGGGACCTTTCTATAGATGCTCCTGCAGTTTACTATTAGCACATTAATATTGTTATTCCCTGTTGCATTTTGCCTACTCCTACCTTGCTGCGTCTCAGGAGGCGTCTTGTCAGGCCTTGGGAGGAAATTCTCTAACCTAAAAAAAAAACCCATGTGCACTCCACACGTACTCCGCTACCCTTGTAGCCGCTTCCGGCGTGTAGTGCACGCCTGACCTATTCAGGCGGACCCTACATTTCTCCACCCGATAGCGGAGGACGAGAAATTTGTACCCCAGATCTCCGCAGAATCGTCTGAGCCTCTGGTTTAAGCCTTCCACTTGGCTCCAAACCAGAGGACAGCGATCGGTTCTGGGAACGATACTACAAATAGTTAGCTCTGATTCCACCCCACGAGCGAGGCTTTCCGCCTTCACCAATTCCGCCAACCGCCTGTACGAACTGAGGATGACCTCTGAACCCAGACGGCAGGAGTCATTGGTGCCGACATGAGCAACAATTTGCAGTCGGGTGCACCCAGTGCTCGTTATTGCCGCCGGCAGGGCCTCCTCCACATCTCGGATGAGACCCCCCGGCAAGCAGACAGAGTAAACACTGGCCTTCTTCGCCGACCTTTCCGCTATTTCCCTAAGGGGCTCCATCACCCGCCTAACGTTGGAGCTCCCAATAACTAATAAACCCCTCCCCCCATGTGCCTGCTCGGACCTTGCTGAAGGAGCAGCCACATGTCCACTTACAGGCAGAGCGGGCGATGCCACACGGCCAGCCTCCACATTTACCCTCCGCCTCGTGCGCCGCGAACGCCGCTGAGCCCGCCACTCCCCTTGGGGAGATGGTGGCCCAACCGCGCCCGGTACCCGCGAACATGTCTCGACAGCAGGGACAGTGGGTGAAGCATGTAACACCTGGGGTGTACCATGCGACGCACCAGACTCCCCACTGCTGCTACACTCAGAGGCAGCAGCCTGAAGACTGCTGACCGTGGCCATCAACACGCTCAGCTGTTCGCGAACAGTGGCCAGCTCCTCCTGTACACAACAGTCACACATCCTATCTATCCTAAGAAATCAATTTACTGTAGAGAGTTAATCAACTTTTAACTAGACTACTAATTCGCTAAAGGCGGCTGATTGTTGACTAACCTGTGATTGCTAGCCACTTCTTGTAGAAAACAATGAAAATAGCACTACCTGTCTCTGGACTGTATTCAAAACAAACACTAGCACTACTGGCACTATGGTTGACTATAGGGATGCTCTCTGACTGTATTCAAAACAAACACGAAATCTATGGAACACTATTACTAGCACTCGGCAATTAAAGCTTCCTAAAAGCAAAAACACACGGAAGAAGAAGTGACAAGTAAAAAAAATACAGTTAATACTTAAATTTAGGTAGCTCGCTGCACAGCAGACGTGAAGCAGACGGCAGTTACGACGACACTGACACTCCTGCATGGCGTTCCGTATTACCCCCCTGAACCCACCGATTCCATATTCTGCTAACAGTCATTGGATCTTGACCAACGCGAGCAGCAATGTCGCGGTACGATAAACCACAATCGCTTTAGGCTACAATCTGACCTTTATCAAAGTCAGTAATGTGATGGTATGCATTTCTCCTCCTTACATGAGACATCACAACAACGTTTCACCGGGCAACGCCGGTCAATTGCTGTTTGTGTATGAGAAATCGGTTGGAAACTTTCCTCATGTCAGCACATTGTAGGTGTTGCCACCGGTGCCAACCTTGTGTGAATGCTCTGGAAAGCTAATCATTTGCATATCACAGCATCTTCTTCCTGTTGGTTAAATTTCGCGTCTGTAGCACGTCATCTTCGTGATGTAGCAATTTTAATGGCCAGTAGTGTGTATGGCATTATGATGGTACAGGAGCGGGTTCACACACATAACTGTACAAAGTTTCCATTTGTTCCGACTTGCTTAGTGCACTACAAGCACTTAACAAATGTATCCAAGACCGGTTGATTCACCCCATCCATGACTCCACACAGCGGCTCCAACACTGTGGCAAGGTGGTGATCTTTTGCTAGGTTCCTGGCCACATCAGGATACTGGAAATTACATCGCCGCCAAAGCAGCCAAGGAAACATGTTGTTATGGTGTTGTCCATCAGTGTCCCATCCCATTGCAAGTGTTCATCTCATTTCTGACACACATCATGTTTGTGGGAGACTGAATGGTAGCAAGTGACAAAACAAATTGACATGTCATTTTCCGGTGTGATCACACACATGCTTGGCAGACTTCGTGTCAGCCTCACCGCTGGAAGGAGGCGCTGCTTTCCAATCTGTGCACTGGACATAGCCCTGTAACATGGCTTCCTCCTCCAACAGATGGAACCACAACTCTGAGAGGTTTGTGGTGTACCACTTTCAGTTCATCATATTTTGGCAGTGTGTGTCTTATATATTGATATCATGGCAGCCCTTAGTTGCAATGGAGTCATGCACACTATCCTAGCCCATACTGATACCACTGTTACAAGAGGGTGAAATTTTGTGAACTGTTGGACCTCATCTCTAAATTGGTGGGGAATGGAGGTGAAGTTTAATGCATGATAGACTGCTCCGCATGTGGGGGACAGCCTTCATCCCCACCCATGAGATTAGCATGCTGGCTTTTTGTTAGGGTGCTGAGGATAATGAAGTTGAGCACCTGCCCGTCTAAAATAATAATAATAATAATAATAATAATAATAATCATCTTGAACTTATTATGAATGAGAGTAGACTTCTGGATCTGACGTGTTCTGCAACTTTTGTTTTTGTCTTCTGTCTACTATTGACCATTTGTAGAAGTTGCTGCTTTTGCTGTAACATTAGAGCATTATGCGCCCATTTCTGTTTCAGTGGCATATTGCAAATGAAGAAGTCAAAGGAAAAAAAAACACATTCATTTTTTACAAACAGAGACAGAGAGCTCTCTGTATTGTTGCGTGTTGTGCGTTGTGTGTGATCTTCTGGCCAAGTCTCTCTTCCCCCACCCTTGTCTCTTGTGCTGTGGAAGTGACCTCTTGTGCTGTGGAAGTGACACGTGAGCAGTAATCAAGCATTTGGGCCATTGTTGCGAAATACATAATGGAAAATACTGTAGTGCACAGCATTACATATGTACAAACTTACTCGGTTTAGGTGAAGTGTGTCATATGAAATATGCAATGTGGGGACCAAATTTTAGTTTGTTATATGAATTATTCAAAATTCAATTTAAGCAGTAGCTTTTTAAATGTAATTTGGCAGGGCCAAAAATGTAATAGGGTTTAATAGAGTTTCTGATGTATCAGATCTTGAAATAGGGAGGGTCTCCTATACTTCCTTATATAACTAGTAAAGCCTACAATATCAAAGGCATAGCAACTCATGAACTTGTGTTGTTTCTCAGCCAACTTGTAGGCACTGCACAGCATTTTATATGACATTAATCACCACTAAATTGGCTGAGCATGTGAATGGGCATAGAAATGTCCACCTCAGGGACACTTGGTACCCAGCTGCCAAGTATGTTGTATAGCATTACAAGAGGGATCTGATTGCTTGCTACACCACGTGGACTGTTTGGATCTTCCTACTCAACACTGGTTTCCCTGATGAACTCCAGAGGTAACAACTTCCTCTCCAACACATTCTGACATCCCTCCTGGCATCCTCA
The DNA here is from genome assembly GCF_023864345.2 of Schistocerca serialis cubense. Taxonomy (NCBI): domain Eukaryota; kingdom Metazoa; phylum Arthropoda; class Insecta; order Orthoptera; family Acrididae; genus Schistocerca; species Schistocerca serialis. The sequence goes on along the minus strand of NC_064645.1, from coordinate 34,515,475 downwards.
CTTCCCTCCTGGAGGCAATCTCAATTAGCACCCCCCCTCCCCCCCATCACTTCCTTGTGCTTTTCTATGGTTCTATGGTCCTAGTTCTTAATTGCTCTATTCATTTCTCTTTTCCCTAAACTACCTTTAGTCCTCACTATGTCATCTCGGGGCTTTACAAATGCACTATTCAGACAACACCCCTCTCCCCCTTCATCTTTGTCTGCTTTTGCCCTCACTACAGCTGTGTTTTGGGACCGATGACCGTAGCAGTCTTGTCCCTTTTATCACAAACCAACCAACAGCTGTGTTGCTTTCCTCCTGGTGCCTTTTCACTTTAATCTTCCCCAACCTGTTCCTCTCTTCTCGTAATGAAGGTATGGGTTGCGAAGGTTAGGTAAAGTCGCTTTTACTTTTGTGTCTGTATCAGCAGTATTACACATTGTGCCTACTGAAAGTATATGATGGCCAGCAATTGTGTCTCACAATTTATTAGCTCCCTCAATTGGATTTTCCTTTGGTATAAAGGTGTAGCTGGAGAAAGATAGTGAATGTATTGTATAAATTGAGTGTTTAATTTGTGCCAGGCTTCCAAGTATTTTATCACAAAAATATTTATAACTAATTTCAAATATTTCCGTATTTTTGTTAAATTGCTGTTGTGAAATAGAAATGACATTATTATTTTACATATTAGTGTAATGTAGCATCAAAATTACATTGCATAACTTTCACTTTTTCCTTCCTCCCACAGAAGTTACTGGTCTACAGTCCGCCTGATAGACTGTCTGCAAAACAGGCCATAAGGCATACATATTTTGATAAAATGGACATGTCCAAAGTACCGACGACTACTGCGTGAGAATTTATATTTATTCGAGGAGTCCAGGAAATTGTATAGAGAAGAATGTCAAATCATTTTACTTTGTGAATATTTCTTAACCATTCTGTACTTAGCTGTGTACTGTAGCAACCACATAAAAGCATGTCAGGAGTGAACTGTTCTTCAAATTCAAAACATATTTTATTCTTTTATCCCATATGTACAATTTATACTTGGGTTTTTATTTATAGAATCTTATCATTTGTTTTAAAATGTCAGTAGCGTAATATTCAATACTAGTTCCACCTGAATTATAAATAACAGGGATATAAAATATTTAAGTTTATAGTTTTTGGAAAAATATTTAAAATGTGCTGTAAATGATGAAAGTGGAGTATTTTCAGTAATGTACAGTAAGAGTGTATTGTGGGAATAATAGGTCTTAAAACTTGTTGACTGTGCACGTTTTTTTGTGAAGTCTGTTTAGAAAGTTGACTACTTGACTAAGAGAACAGAAAGATGCAAAAGAACGGTGTCTTTATAGAGATAGCTACCTGTGTGCAGCAAGTCTCTACTGTAGATCAGTATGAAGCAGCTAGGGTTGTCACTGATGTGTGGCTTCTGCCAGTGAATACTGTGACACCTGATAGAACGATCTGGTTCAATGCTAGGTGAACTAAAGTCTCGCACATTGTCCTTCCTGTGATTCTGTGCGAGAATGGATAATTGGACGGTTAGGTTAAATGGCCACGGAAGTAAGGTGTCGTGTTCCCCGCGGGTAAGCCCGATACCTGCCATGTGCGAGAAAGTACCTGCCCAGTAGATCAGGTACATGCGATAGCTGCCAGAGGACACGTAAAAGCTTTGGCTTCTAACTGTCGTGTTTTCGGGCATCTCGAAAACATGATGTACCCGCCAGTAATAGTTGAAGGTGAGCCGTCCTCGAGGATCCGTGAGGAGACTGCTGTTGTAGCGATCAATTTCTGCATCTCGGCTGCTGGGTTCTGCGCTCTGCAAATGAGCATAGTTGTCAAGTGACTCCTCCCGTATTTTGTACGTCGAACTATCCACCGACGATCTGCAATCAAATACAGAATATATATTCTTAGTACATTACACGGTTGGAATATATTTCTTGACTGAACAATATTTAAAACAATAATTTGTCAAAAACTGTGAAGGAAATTCTATTTTGTAGCCTTTTGTGAAAGAAAATTATGTATAAATATTGACTTTTTTCGTCTTTATTGTTTGAAAAGTCTTGTGCTTTGTCATTTCCAATTAAGTGAAATTATTTTAATTAAATGTAGCTGTCATTCAGATGAAAAATTATGTAATAGACTTTTCCATTTGTTGAATAAATGTGTGACTTATTCACGGTTTGTACAATGTATTGTTAAAGTGATGCCTATTGCTGTTTATTGTTACAGAACAACTTTTAAAAACACGAATATTCATAATATATGTCATTTTATGCTACGCTGATTTTCTGTCTTAGAGGGGCAGGCTCTTGCTCAGTTCTACCTTGTGCACCCGTTGCCTTCCTCAGAGTTGCCAGCCTCCAGTCTCCCAACAGCGACTGCTTGCTTTCTTCCTGTCTCCTCCTACCCGTCCAGCACAAATCCTCATCCCAGTCCACCTGCCGAACTGCAGCCCCAGCATTGTTTGTTTAAAACCTCGACTGCCCAAGTGTGCCCAGAGGTGGTAGTAGTAGAGAGGTGTGTGTGTAAATTAAGAAATTAATATCCCTCTCCATCTCCCTCTCTATCCTCTTTTCTTGCTACCCCTATGTGCTTGGAAAACCGTTTAAAATATGATAAGAGCAGTACTTCATTATTACTACAGGGTGTATACGGCCCAGCAGATCTGGGAAAAACCTGGGAATTTTTTCATCCGGGAAAAACCTGGGAATTTTTTCATCCGGGAAAAACCTGGGAATTTTTTCATCCAGGAAAAACCTGGGAATTTTTTCATCCGGGAAAAACCTGGGAATTTTTTAGAATTCAGGGATTTTTCATTGTTTTAGTTTTCAGTTAAATTTTTGTAGGTTTGACGTTTAAGATCTGATACGCTGACAGAGAACTTTAGTCCACTTCTGCTGAATAATATTGCATCAATAAAACATAAATCAGAGAATAACACCAAAATATAAGTTTAGTTGCATAGAAAATGGGTAATTTACACAATGCACAGACCAGTTTGCTGACACCAAAAAGTGTCAAAGGCTTTAGGTCAAAGATTATGCAGTATGTCCGTAATGACTAATGTGCATTGAATGTGTGTGACATCGCAGTTGTTTACATTTCTAACAGATCACTGGAAAATATTATGAATAGTGGCTCGAGAGACGTTACTTTCAAAGTAAATTACCACTCGAGATGAATTATGTTGCATGTTAGAATGTGCAGTGAATTTCTTAAATCACGGGGCGTTATAACTCTCATTCGAAACGTAGCACTTTGAGGATCAGCCATTTGAAAAATTCCAGGCCCAGTAGATAGGTCATTTATGCCACTATTTACAATTTTACTGGCACATTTGTGTTTGATATGACTTAATGTGTAACACACGCTAAAAAAGACCGAGCTTCAAGTTAGTTTTCATATTTGATGTTGTTCTTTCGTAGATAAAAAATTATGCAATTGATGGCAAAAAGTATAATTGACCTTCAAAAAAAGTGCATAATGTGTTACTGAGCAATGTCACAAGTCTCTTCATGCCAGAACACTTTGACTTTTCTATAGTATAGAAAAGACGAAGTGTTCTGGCATGCAGAGCAATACCAGTTTCCTTCTTTTCTACATTTTTTTGCCAGTGAATTGTCTCTTCGTCTCCAAACAGCTCTAACATTCGCTACTGCTTCTTTCTAACTAATCCTATAAATGGACAACAGAAGGCAGCCCCAGTCAAGTGACTGGTAGTGGGACATCCGTACCTTGCTCTCGTATGAAATTAGTCCAGTTTTAGAGCGAAAACCTGTGTCATGTGCAGCTACTATACTCCCCTCTCTAAAATTTGCTTTCAGTAAGGACAAGTATGTATTTTACCTCTTCCATTCCTCAATTTTTCTCATTTTATTATTGTTTTTATTTAAATGCAAAAGCTTGCGGTTTAATCGTTGCTAAAGACCTTTAATTACTTTCTTTAGTTTTAGAATAATAAGTGGTTTTTTCCATTAAATATTTTGTGCGTTTTTACAGTCTTTTCTTTTCAGATTTTCGTGTTGCTAAATTTTACCTCTGGTCTATATTTTAATACTTAATTTCTTAAATTAGGTTTTTTTTTCAAACGTTTTTGAATCACAAAAGTTATTGTTTGCAATGTATATTTAAACATCTGTGGGAGTTAGCAGTTTAAAATAAATAACGCTATCATACTCATTTGTTTTAAAAACATTTTCTTAAAGAAACATTTTAATTATTATTAGACAATACAATAAATAATTTAGAAGGAAGTACCATGTTTAACAACAAATACTGTAATTTAGGAATTGACTAGAAGCTGGTATAGATTCTCACTCTGTCTGAGTGTTTTGAATGGCCCCCTCCAGTATTGCCTTCTTCTCTTTAAGCTGTCTTATTTCTGCATCAACAATCTTCCTTTTAGTCAGATGATCCTTTTTCCCGGATGACCCTTTTTCCTGGATGACTCGTCATTTCGATTTTTGAGGTCTTTAGCATATCGATCTCATGAGTTTCTTGCAGTGTGTATAAGGGCTTTGTTATAGGCACCCCTTGGACTCCGCCGTGTGTCTTGACTGTGCCGTACACCAGTCTTCTGCTCACTACAGATTGATCCCTCATATTGTCAAAGAGGCACTCTTTGTTCACTGAGAATCTTTGCTCAGCAGCTGCTTGACCGTGTGACAAAGTGAGCGCAATTTCCATTGCCTTCTGCAGCTCGTGGCACGTTGCATTCTAGTTCTTGAGACATTTCATCTAGAACTCATCCAGCTGATGCTCCTTTTTGTTCGTTTTGAATTTTGTTTTGCAGTTCTTCTTTACAACAGAAGTGTATTGCGGTTCTGCTGTATCGGCACATCCATCGTCCATCCAATTGCTCTCCACCAAAACCTGTAGAAAGGAATGAAATTGTTTGGGACCAGCCTCCCTGCACGCTGTTGTGGGATCAAAGCAGCTTACAGCTTTTGTCAACCTAAAATGTAGGGGAGATTTCTCCATCAACTTTGACATGAGCTTGATCATTCCTCTTCTGCATTTGTTCCGGAACTTAGCGATTTCCAGGGCTGTGAGAGACCTGCACTTCCTGAACTCATTCTTGATGGTGAAACCAATCTTGACGTGGTTCACACCCAAAAGATTGAATTCTTTGTCCAAATTAACTGACGCCGAGATCTTCGTCGGCTGGACAAATCGTGTCATTGTTGTCTCCATTATCTCTGTCAAAGCAGAATGGAGGAACGGTGCTAGCGGCCAATCGGATTGGAAATCCTTTAGGAAAGATGTCAAGTCTCCAGCATGAGTCTTGAAAAGGCAATTTTCGGACCGCGTAGCTTGTCCTTGAGGTGATCCTCACACTACTCTGTAGCTAACACATTTTGGTTTGTTTTTTTCTTCCAGCTTTGCAACAAATATTCGCAGAAACGGAAGGATTACTAGAGTTTGCTCAGCAACGTCCACATTCTCCAGCCATCGGATTGCACAACACTCCAAGGGAAACAGTTCCGATTACGTTGTCGAAATATACAGAGCTCTTCTGGCAGGGATATCCTTAAAAAGATTGTACAAGGCATGTAAAAACTGAATTATCATCCACTGTGTTTCCTGAATTGTGGACTTGAAGGCGCCGTGAACAAAGTGAAGTCCAAACGTTCCAATTTCCAATAAAACGGTGTCTACCCCTTCAATTTCTTTCAAAAATTTTTTAAGTTCCCTTAAGAACACGAGGTTGACGTTAGGGCTGTCCATCGATACTTCAAAAGTTTTTTCATTGCTACGCCTGGAATTATTTTCTTGAAGGACTAGAGTAGCTTAGCTGCCGTCGAACTTCCTAGAAAAGCCGATGCGTGCACACTAGATTTTTTTAACGTCCCAATAACACACTAAAATGTCCATTTGGATTCTTTTGCACACCTTGTTCAAGGTTTTGTCAAAACAAATAAGAATCTGTGATGCGTTTATGAGGTCAGCTTTAATTGCACGATTACCCTTGAAGTTTTGTGTGATCCAATAGAAAGATTAGGGGTTTTATACTTCCGAGCACTTTAGGAAATGAAAACCAGCAAAAAACGTGTTTTGGAAAGATCTTTGATTTGCATCGGCATTTGAACTGCATGTTTGCATAGTATGGAAGTAGATGTACGAAATACATCAAATACAGCAGTTCAGTTTCCGAAGCATTCTTAGGTTCCTGCCTAACCATGCCCTCCAAGAAAAAACAGCAAACATTGTTAATGCCCAATATTGTATGTGAAAGTTCAGCTTTTCGTGAAGATATAGTGTACTTACATTACTTTAACCCATTAACCTTTCGTTTTCGTATGGTCGCGCTACTTAACAATGATGCTGTTAGTGGTTGATTACATAACATGTCTTATGCTCTGAACGAGGCCCACGAGAAAGACAGGCCGCGGCACGTGCGTCATGAAGTTCGCTTGTTCCCTTAACTCGGTGGGCAAAATGCGTTTCTAAATCTGTTAACTCGCAACTGGGTGCGTGCATATTAACGAGAATTGCATCTTGTACTGGAATCCGTTATTATGAAGTCTTACTGATTACTATTCGTTCAACAAAATTTAAAATCAATTCTCAACAGAAATGGTATAACCACTCGTTTACAGCATTTAGTCTCTTCTTCGTAACGGTTCTCCTTTCATAGATGATGTGGTGCCTTACGCAACTGGTAATCATTTTGGCATGATTTCAGTTGTCAAATTAGAGCCTGTTAGTTGGCCTACGGACTTCCTATCATTGTAGGACTAACAGCGGTAAAATTCCATAATAGTGCATTCCAATAGATGATGCAATTCTCGTTTGTACATACACATCTAGTTACGGATTAACGGGTGCAGCAACGCACTTCGTAACGTATGCGCCACGGCCTGTCTTTCTTGTAGGCCTCGTGCTCCAAATAACAGCCATCATTCGCTAGCGAGACCACGTGACATGAGCTATGGCTGACAAAAGTGCATCACTCAACGCAATCTGTATTTTAGAGCTTCGGAAGCTACCGTGCTGTAATTTGTGGAATTTGTGTATACACTTCCGCAATACGAAAATAAATTGTGTGCATATTCTCACACATCAAACATCTTTCCAAACGCATTGTTTTTCCTGGGTTTCGTTTCCTAAAGTGCTGGGACGTCCTCCTCCGATATAAGACCTTTAAGATTCAAAGGACTGATAGGTTTTACAGCTCCGAGGGAAAGTACACTGTTGCTTAACACGGATGTATTTTCACCTGCATTATACGTAATTTCATCCGGGAGAAATTGTGTTTTTAACCGGGAAACCCGGGAATTTTTTTTTTTCTTGTCCATGTATACACCCTGTACTACAAATTTCAAATGTTAAAAATGGTAAAATTGGAGGACAAAAAATCATGAAACTGAAAGATATCCCTGTAACAGATTAATATGGGGATCAGCCAGTATATTGTAAAAATATTTTGAGCAGGAACTCTGGGACTGCACAGAGTAATGGTGCTTAACCCTTGATCGAGCGTGCTTTTGTATAAAGTGCACAGTATGCTTTGTACCACAATTTCAAGCAGACACCTATTCCTTCATTGTCACTTCAGTTAACACAGTGATAAGTTGCATTGTCATACGTCCAACTGAGTAGCATTAACATAGAATAAAAAGTGAGCTAAGTGAGAAAGTTTACAATCTGTGAAAAAAATGCAGATTCCAAGGTAGCAACACAATCACATACTGAGACAGTTATCTAGGAACGAAATAGGCTTTTGAGAGGAATCTGATGCAGCTGCACTGTTTAATGCTTCCAGTGGGTCATTTAGTAGGGCTTGGATTAATATGTAAATACATATTTTCATTTTGAGTAATTTTCATTCTTTTTGTAGTTTTCTACATTATTTGGAGTCTGAAAATATAATTTTATTTTTTCTGTATTTCAAAGTTTGGTCAATATTTTTATATAAAAGCTGCATGAATCCATATTTTGAATGCTAAGTTATGTAAAACTGATCTTTTTAAAGTAACAGCATTAAAAAATTTGAAAGCCTCAGAATGGATGAGCAGAAAACATAGATTGCACCATCTGAAGAAGCGTAGTCTTTCAGATAGCCTGCAAGTCTGAGTGTTGCTTCCCAGGGATTATGGGGAGAGGGAAAGAAGCAAAATCTCTTCCAGGAGGTGAAGTATCGAAACGATGTTTTCGGAGTGGTTGAGAGGGGGAGCAGTTTTTGAAATGTTGTGCACTACTGTTAACATACCCTTCCATACCAGTTACATTCTGTAGTGAGAATGTCTCACCAAAGTTACAAGCTTTCGGGAAAGCACATTTATAAACACGCTATTATCAGATGTGGCACTTGTTTGTAGTAGTGAACACGGTATTAAATTGAGGCTGGGGAAACGCAATTTCTTTCGATGGCAAAGGTCAACCTAGACGTCCATGAAATCTACCAGTGGAAACTAGTGTGCAAAGGCTCACTAAGAAGTTTAGAGAATACTTTGTATACCGTCATTGTCGTAGATATGTTACATGATTATTCTGCCTTTTATGCTAAAACAGTTTTTCTCTTGTTTCCCAAACATGCTTTGGTACCTCATTGCCATCATCAGTGGATTTTGTTTATTGAAAACATGTTTTTACATTATACAGTTTTTGCAGCACCATCCTTGTGATGTCCAGCACTGATAGCTTGTCATGTTTTGTTGTGAGACACACACACACACACACACACACACACACACACACACACACACACAAACAAACATCCTTTGTGTTATTTTGGTTTTACAAATGCCTTTCCACTTCGCAAAATGGAATGAGCACTCAATAATTGTAACTGCAGACATGGAAAAAATACAAGAGTTGCAGTCCCGTTGTCTATTTCGTCATTTGATTGTCATTTGCATGGAATGCAAAACAACTGGGCCTTACAATCGAGCAGGCTAGTTCATCCCAGTGACGTGAACAATAAGGCTGCAGCATTAAACATTTCCTCATTGTTGTACTCAAGTGTTTTTGTCAATGCGCAATGCCTGACGCACACCTTGTGACCAAGCAAGCTGGGATAATTTCACTTCTCGTCTTGTAAAAGATTTATTTGGCTCTATTCGCAAACATGTTAACAAAGCCAGTCCTTAATTAATTTCAAAGTAATTAACAGTTTCATCAAAAGAATTGTTTGCCTTACTGTATATGTTAATTTCATGATTTAAACAAATAATTTGGCTTAACCCTTGCAGAAGAAACTGTTCAGAAGAACCAATTTTTCGATGTAGTCAGTTAATTTAATGAGTTAAGTTTTAATTGTAATTTCTGTAAATAAAACATTGAACAATGTGTAGTTTCGGCCCCTATTATTGTGAAGATATATAATGGCCTGATTTTTGGTCCTGAGATAGTCAGTCCACGGCTGAGTTTCAGATGAGAAACGTGTGCTGGTTATAACAACAATGCTTCAACTTAACTGTGAAATAAGTGTTACACAATTAGGCTGTGTTTGATCCATACATACCTTTCTATTCTTCAAGAACTGTGAACTTTATGGTTAGGTTTTTACTGCTCATAGATGTTCAATAATAAACTATTGTAGCAGCATGTGAATGTTCATCTGAAAACTATTAATGAGGCTTATCAAAAGTTAAAACAATAGTGCACTGGCCATTATATATGAGAGAGAGAGAGTGAGTGAGTGAGTGTCAGCGTTACTTCCACAACACATTTTTCAGCCAATGTAGCAACGCAGTATGTCGACACCGAGTACGATCAATAAAGAACTAAAGCAGGGAACGTCATCACAACCTCCACAAGTAGCACGCTAGCTGTATGTATAATTTCACGTCCATGTCTGTCAATAACGCTATGCGTTGTTTTGTTAATTATGCATGTTTGTTCTTTCAAGTATAAGAGTCACATACGCAGTCTGTGTGCATGTAGTTTTTTATATATACATAAAAATGCTGAAGGATAAGCAACAATCGTTTCTGTTTTGTAATGCTTGTGAAAAGTCTGTGTCAACTGAGAAACAGTTTCTAATATCAGAGCGCATATCTATTACAAAAAACAAGCTAAATATTACAAGGAAGAATAAATTCAAACAGCAATTTCTTCTGATGTAACAGCTAGGGTGCAATGGCACAGTGTGTTACAAAGATCCATTCACCTGGTGGTGAATTTCTTCTTACACGCGCACCTCCTTAAGTTACCAAATAGCAATTCTCAGCTGGAAATGCTATAGAAAGACAGCTGTAAACTTCCTAACCACAAGTTGCACTAAAATTGTTTTATCAGTGGAAAGAATAGTTAAAAGAAAGTATTTGTCCATAAAATTTCACTCTATTATGGTAAGCTATGGTAATCATAAATTTTCTGTCGCCGAAAGTTTACAAATGGATTGTTTCTTTTAGAACAGGTCGCTTAAATGTTTGTATAATCAGTCTCGCGTAACACTGTTCACGTTCGTGAGTAAGCGACACGCCATGCGAAATTTAGTTATTTTAAATGTCACTAAAAGTTCTGAATTTCACACTGTACTTTAAATCTAACTCCCTTCTACACTTTGTGGCACTTCTAAAACATTGTGGTTCCGAAATATCACAATATTAATAATTTTCAACAGAACATGTATAATAAGTCTGATGCCAATGTGATCAGAGCCCCAACTCTACTCTACTCTCTACACGGTAGTAGTTTCTAGTTTCCACATTATACGTGAACTTGCTAATTTCTGACTGGAAGAGAAACATCACAGCCAATCAGAAAGCAGCATCAAATCTGCTATCCTATGCATGTATAAAGAACCAATCAAAATTTGTCAATCAGAAAGTAATTTAACACAATTTTTGAAGACCCACAAAGATAAAATTAATTCCCTCTTAACAAAACTACCTTACTGAGATCATAATCTCATTTCCCCAGTACCATAAATTGATGAAATAGTTTGTAATAAATAATCTGGTACGAATGACATCATGCACATCATTCTTGAACACTCCTTACGTGATCAATTACTTCAATGTATAGCATAAAAACTTTATGTAAAGCTGTATTTCACATTCACACCTTCATTCAGTCTGACAACTAAGCACACTTATACTAGTAATTAATAAACAATTAGAAAATTAAATAAGCAGAACTGTAAATAAAATTTACAGTATTTTGACTGCAGCTCAGTGTCTGCCAGTTAGTGACCTCTACCAGATCACATAGAAGCTACACATGCTTGAGCAATCTGACGCCACTTGTCCTGTGTGTGACTTGTACTGCACATCTGATCATTGCTGTAATGTCGCATCCAAATATGTGTAACTATGAAAAGTGTTTTTTATTTGGGAAAAAAAAAAGACTGAAACATTGGTCCAATTCCTAAACCCAAATACAGTAAATTACATTTCTCCTACTTCAGACGTGGTAGTTCTAAACTTAATTTAGCCTATGATTTGAGAAAATTTTATTGCTTTCAAATACTTGAAAGTTAGTTTTTCATATAAAATTAGTTTTTTCACCCAAAAATGGAACTTTTATTCCTTGCGAATTTTACACTTTTTATAAAATTTTCCTTTCTCACTATGGATGGCGTTTCTTTACCTTAAATCAATTAATTCTCTCCTACCTTAATCTTGGCGCTTCGATATCACCACCATTTTTTTACACTCGTTTCTCACATTTGTAGTAAATCTAAATAATTTCAAAACTTCAGCAAACTACAGTAGATAATGCAAGTGCTTTGTTTATTTACGTAGCTACATGAAATAATTACATTAAGTAGATTCAAGATCTTTCAAAATTGTCTTACATCTACTACAAATTATTCTTTGACAATATAAAATAAAAGTTACCATTGCTTATACCAATTCCTGGCTGCAGTTTATATATAGTTACATGTATTTTAGGTAGGCCAGAATACCTCTCAAAATCCTCACAAAAAAAATTATTTGACCTAATACAGAAAGAAGTTACATCCAGAATCATAGGGACTGATGACCTTGCCGTTTAGTCCCATAATCCCCCTCAATAAATCAATCAGTCAGAAATCATGAAATTATTTACAAAATAGTCCATATTACTTACCTTCAGTCTTTCTCTCTCTCTTGGCTTTAGTCATATTAGAATAACTACTCACTATTCCCAGTGAAAACCTACTTTATACTACTCAGTTAATTTCAGTTAGTTATATCCGGAAATATTTTCGTCAATATTCCAAATCCTATTAATTGCGTTTCATCATAATAATAAGCTCTTCTACAGTGAGCACTTCATTCCATAACTTCTTAGTTTACATACTCGTTAGTTCCCTGATAAACCACATCAGGTATCATTTACTTTTATCAGTCTTTACACCTCTCGGTCAATTTCCATTGTCTATTTTTCAACACAATAACATGTCTTCTGTACATAAAGTTAAATTATCTTTTCTCATTAACCATGTCCTGTAATAATTTCAAATTACATTAATTCTTCCTTCCTCAGTTAAACATTTCTCTCTGTTTATAACCTTCAACAAGATAATACTGTCTGCTACTTTTACTTAACTACAGAAATGAAAAAAATTAAAGATGATAGTGGGACGAAACAAGCTGGGATAATTTTAATTCCCCCTTGTTTTGCCATCTGCCTCCTTAAATTAATTTTGTTACTTTTAACTATACACCATTAACGTACATGAATATAATCTACATTTTCATAAAAGAGACAGGTTGGCCCTCATTTTCAAAGAATATAACATCAGATCTAATTTTGTGCTTAGTTTTATGTATGTAATTGATTTTCTGATTTAGTTTGACTATTCCTAGTTAGTATCTTTTCTTATAGGGTGAAATCAGTAATTGTTTTTAACTTAAATTCTATTGTTGATGTATAAACAAATATAAATTATAAACATTTGAAAGACGAAATACTAGTAATCTTAAAGTATCTGTTTGGCTCTATATGGAAACATGTTAGCAAAGCCAGTCCTTCATTAATTCCAAAGTAATTAACAGTTTTGTCAAAAGTATTGTTTGCTTAACTATATTTGTTAATTTCATGATTTAAACAAATAATTTGGCTTAATCCTTGCAGTAGAAGAAACTGTTAAAAAGACTGAATTTTTCAATGTTTTCAGTTAATTTAATAAGTTAAGTTTTAATTGTAATTTCTGTAAATTTAACTTTGAACAATATGTAGTTTTGGCACCTATTATTGTGAGGATGTATAAGTGCCCAACTTTTGGTTACGAGACAGTCAGTCAACGGCTGAGTTTCAGACAAGAAACCTGCGTTGGTTAGATCAACAACAATGCTTCCACTTCACTTTGGAATAAGTGTTAAACAATTAGGCTGTATGTAAAAACAATGACAGTGTCTGCTCCATATGCACCCTTCTATTCTTCAAGAACTATGAACTTTGTGGTTAAGTTTTTACTGCTCGTATATGTTAAATAGTAAACTATTGTAGCAGTATGTGGAGGTTTACCTATATATATATCTGCCCAAACTCTTTGCCTTTAGAAATGTCTGCTTGTGTCTCTCTGTGTGTGTGTGTGTGTGTGTGTGTGTGTGTGTGTGTGTGTGTGTGTGTGTGTGAGTGAGTGAGTGAGTGATTGGAATGACTCCTTACCCTCTCCCTTAAAACCCACATCCTTTCGTCTTCCTCTTTCCTGATGAAGCAACCGTTGGTTGCTAAAGCTTGAATTTTGTGTGTATGTTTGTGTTTGTTTGTGTGTGTATATCAACCTGCCAGCACTTTCGTTTGGTAAGTCACATCATATCTCTAAAAGATTATGTGACTTACCAAACGAAAGTGCTGGCAGGTCAATAGACACACAAACAAACATACACACAAAATTCAAGCTTTCGCAACAAACGGTTGCTTCATCAGATATATTTTTCCCACGTGGAATGTTTCCCAATAGAAAGAAACATTCCACATGGGAAAAATATATTAAAAACAACGATTCCATGACTTACCAAACGGGAAAGCGCTGGTAGATAGGCGCAATAAAAAAACACTCAAACACACACACAAAATTTCAAGCTTTCGCAACTCACGGTTGCTACGTCAGGAAAGAGGGAAGGAGAGGGAAAGATGAAAGGAAGTGGGTTTTAAGGGAGAGGGTAAGGAGTCATTCCAATCCCGGGAGCGGAAAGACTTACCTTAGGGGGAAAAAAGGACAGGTATACACTCGCACACACTCACATATCCATCCACACATATACAGACTGTATATGTGTGGATGGATATGTGGTGTTATTTACAGTAGTCAATGTTGGAATTACAAACGCCCCTTTTTCAGCCAGTGTAGCAACACAGTACGTCAGCACTGAGGACAACAGAAGAAGAAACGAAGAAGACAAGAACCACTGCAATAGACCTAAGTTCAGAATGATAGAAGAGGGAGATTGACAACATTGAAGTAGTATTGTCAGTAACTCGAGTACCTGGTAGTCGTCAGTTACCAAGCGAAGCGAAGAATGCAATGTCCTCTAAGGTATTTACCCCAACTTCTTTTATGTGCCTGACACCTTCGACATTACTAAACTCACAACATTCAAGGGCCAATTTCTCCTTTAGTGCATTCACATTTCAACTATAACACATTACACAGGAACCACTGCCTCTTCAGTCTAAACTTCCACCTCTTCATTGGAGTAAGCACCCCCTTTTTTGTGCATTACTACCTACAGAAACATCAGCTTCAGGCACTACTGCCTGTACTCACTGACTTTCCCTTAAACATTCTCAGCTTTACTTCTTTCAATACTGTTACCCATTGTTCCATACGGGACATTAAACCCTCAGAATATAAAATTATGCTACAAGAAAAATTATTTCTTGCTCTAGTATCCAAGAATTTTTAATGCACAAAATGGCAGATGCTTCAAATGTACAACTGTGGCATATATTTCTTTTTCAAATCCCCTAATCCACCGAAGTTGTTGCCACATCAAATAGGACAGACCCCAAATAAAATACAGTAAAACACAAACTGAACAGCACAGTGGGAATAGAACCTGGACAGGAAATAAGAAAGGACACACACAGCTAGGGAAGGCACCACTTGCCAAGTGGCGAGCCTACCAAAGTCTGAAGACCCTCTATCTCATGTTACTACTACTGTTACTGCAAGTGTCTCTTACAACCAGCAAGTTTCCTGGATCAACCCATTTCCTCAGTACCATTTTCATTATACTCTTCCATTTAGTCCTTTTCCTTTTTTCTGCAACACCTAATGGGAAAACTCTCTCTCTCTCTCTCTCTCTCTCTCTCTCTCTCTCTCTCTCTCTCTCTCCTAATTCAATCACTTTTTCATTACACATCACAAAAGGAGTTGGTAGCGGTTTTAAACTACCATTTCTTGTCATGCAAATGCTAGCATCTAAATGCACGGGATCTAGTTTCCCACACTCTGTGATTACGTGCTCGCACTCCGCTCTGTTGTCTGTTTCGGACATCACTGTCATCATATACCGGAGATAGCGAGCACTTAGCACGTCCTTGATCGAAGTTAGTTTGTCTATCTATTGTAGCATGGTGCCAGTGTCTTGTGACTCTTTACCATTACCTCTAGACATATGCACTCAGTTACATTTACATTCTGTCTAGGTTCTGCATTATTCAGACACTGAAAGTTCATTTTAGCTCATTCCTTCTCTGCCGCCCTCCCTCCAAGGGTGCTCACCACTCTTTGGTGGGTTCGTGCTTGGCTGCCGTGGGGCCCCAGCCTTCGCAGCGTTTTTTTCCCTTCCGTGCTGCATGTCTATCCTCTTGCTATTCTTTTTCCCCTCCCTTGGGGAACATGTCTATGTTGTTATTGGGAATGTTCTGCATTGTCCATCACTAATGTAAGAACAGTCTCACCCTTATTTTTCCCTCCCTTTTCCTTTCTTTGTTTCCCTTCTCCTCTCGTTACTTCGCTTCGGCGTTTGAGGTTCCTCTTTTTTCTTCTTCCTCAATGTGCGCTCCTGAAGGCTGGCCCACTCGTCCGACATGTAACAGGTGACTGGGTAACGTGTAATTCCCAGCCCCGGATCGACAGGTAGGGTTCGCACTTACTCCTTGGTACAGGCCAAACCCAGGGAGGGGTCATTGCCTGAGCTGCAATCTTCCCAAATTGGCATTTGGTCTCTCTGTCAGATGTTATGGAGGTTTGACCTGAGCCATGAACAATCACTGAAGGCGGATGCACTCCCTTGTGAAGAGAGCCCCCAGTTGGAAGGAGTGTGCCATCAGAGACGCTGGCAATCATGAGGGATTTTCTCGCTACGAGTCAATTGTGTTCCCAATCGACATACACGAAACATAAATGTAATGAGGCTAATGATTCGAAGGCCCTTCCAGCTGCACCACAGTTCCTAGTGGTCTCACGTACTGAAGACTGTCAGTCCTTTGCCACGGTAAATCCATTTATTATTCAGAAAGGTGTTGATGCACTTGCTAGCCCTGTGAAATCCTGCTCTTGTTCACGGCGTGGCACTTAGCTTTTGGAGACTGATTCTGATTCTCAAGCACAAAAACTGTTACTGCCTCACTTCTCCATGGCTACCCCATTCGTGTCGAGGCCCATAGAACTTTCAATTCGTCCCGTGGTGGAATTCTATAAAATTATCACACTCCGGCCATACATTTTGAACCAGATTCCCTGCTACCAGTGTCGTCATTTCAACCACACTAGAATGTCTTGTCAACACACAGCCAAATGTGTAACCTCCCCGCTGTTTCAACTGCAATGGCGGCCATGCTGCCCCCTCTCAGGATTTTTCCATGTATCGTGATGAGTGGGCTGTCCAAGAGATTCAGATAAAGAAAAAAGTGCCTTACTCAGTAGCTCGCAAGTTACTGCCTAGTCGCAAACCCTGTGTTCCCGACATGCAACATCAAATTCAGCTCTCAGGTTGTGAAATCGCCCATTGTCAAGGTAGCATCTCCAAACCCCCCCCCCCCCCCCCCCCCCCACCCCCCCACCCCAACCCCGCTCACCATCCAGCTGTGCAACAAACTGTCAAACTCTAAACTCTCGCCTTAAGTGGCAAAGCCACCAGCTACACGGCCAGTAGGCAGGAAAGGATAGGAGGAGTACTCCTGTGAAGACTTCCTCCATCCCTCCAGCCAGACAACATCTGAATCGTGTTCTAACCGTAAAGACTCAAAAAAGTCCACCAAAGGCTGACGGTCTTCTCCTTCGCCAACTCGAAGTTCCTGATTGATGGTGTTACCTCAGCCCGACCGGCCTCTGTCTTGCCAGTGCACACTACCAATGGTTTTTCAGCGTTGGACTCCACGGACCGACTGCAGGAGCAAGCTAATGCTTCTGTGGACCCCATGGAGCAGGATCCTGCTGCTCTGTAGTAGCGACTCTACACCGGCTCTCACTCAGTGGCCGCCGAGTTGACACCCCTACGTCTCTTCCTCCTCATGACTATACTCCAAAGGAACGTTCATGGCCTTCAGTCCCACAAAGAGGATTTACGGCTGCTTTTAGCATTGCAGCATCCCCTTGTACTCTACCTTCAAGAAACGAAATTGCACCCTCATGGCCGCTTCGAGTTTTCACATTACTTAATGATTCGTTTTGACCTTCCCCCTGATGTTGGCATTCCATCTCACGTGGGCGCCATGCTGCTCATACAGGATGACATTCATGGTCAACACATTCCCTGACTACCCATGTTCAAGATGTTGAAGTTCGCCTTTCCCTTCCCCGCCTGACTCTTTCCCTATGTACCTTTTATTTACCTCCGTCATTCAGTGTCACCAGAGCACACTTCCTTCAGCTTGTTGGGCAGCTACCTCCACCATTTTTGCTACTCGATGACTTTAATGCATATCGTTCCCTTTGGGGTCCTCCCAGGACCTGTCAGAGAGATGCCCTTTTGGCTGACCAACTTAACTTGTTCTACCTGAACACTGGAGCACCAACTTTCCTTTCTGACTCCTCCCACACCTATTCCCATTTGCACCTATCCTTTTGCACTGCCCAGCTTGCCCATCGTCTTGAGTGGTCCGTTCTTTTTGACACCTACTCAAGCAGTCATTTCCCGTGTGCTCTCAGTTTGCTGACTCCTATCCCATCCCCGTGCATACCCAAATGACAGCTTATTAAGGCTGACTGTCAGCTTTACTCCTCCCAGGTGACATTCGAAGAACAAGATTTCCCCAGTTGCAGCGACCAGGTGAACTGTCTCACCAACGCTATCGTTACTGCTGCAGAACTTTACATTCCTCACACTTCGTGTTTACCACGTCGTGTCCCAGTCCCTTGGTGGACTGAGTTATGCCGTGATGCAACTCGCGCACGGAGACGTGCTCTCCATGTTTTTAAGTCATCCTACAATGACAAACTGCATTCATTATAAACAGATGTGTCCAAAGTGTCATCCAGCAAAAGAGCTAGTTGGATTTCATTCATTAGTTCTTTTAACAGTTCCACCCCTTCTCTGTCATGTGGGCCAACCTCTGACGGCTCTCTTAAGACCAAGATCCATTTCCCATTTCTGGCCTCACAGTATCAGATGATGCTATTGTGGGCTCTAGTGCTATCTCCAACACCTTGGGAAGTTTCGAGTTCTTCCCACAATCACCCTACCTTCTTCCGTCGGAAACGAGTGGAAGAGGCTTGGGCGATACGCTTCTCTTCTCCGAATCGTGAGTGCTGCAGTGCCGCCTTTACTATATGGGAGCTCGATCATACTCTCAGTTCATCCCGATCGTCTGCTCCAGGGCTGGATGCCATCCACATTCAGATGTTGCAGCACCTTTCTCTTGTGGTAAGCACTTTCTGCTTAACAGACAAGCACTTTCTGCTTAACATGTACAATCGCATCTGGGCAGAGGGCACAGTTTCCGGACGCTGGTGTGAAGTCTCCATTATACCCATACCTAAGCCTGGTAAGGACAAAAACCTTCCTTCTAGCTGCCGCCCCATCTTTCTTACCAGCTTCATTTACATGATAATGGAACATTTTACTGACGAATGCTCAGTGTGGATTTCAAGTGCGGTGTTCTGTTGACCATCTCGTTACTTTGTCCACACATGTCATAAATGGTTTTCTGCAGTAATCCCAGACTGTGGCTACGTTTTTCGATTTGGAGAAGGCCTATGACACCTGTTCGAGAACTGGTATCCTCTGTACCCTTTACACGTGGGGCTTCTGTGGCCGCCTGCCGTGTTTCCTTCAGGCATTTTTAAAAGACAGAATTTTCAAGGTGTGTGTGGGTTCTGCCTTGTCAGACACCTTCATCTAGGAAAATGGCTTGCCTCAGGGTTCCGTCCTGAGCGTTGTCCTCTTTGCTAATGCCATTAAACCTATAATGGCCTCTCTCCCGCCGGGCATCTCTGGCTCCCTTTTTGTTGACAATTTTGCCATCTATTGCAATTCTCCACGGACCTGTCTCACTGAGCAGCATGTTCAGCGACATCTTGATCATCTTTACTCCTGGAGCATCGACAATGGCTTTCAGTTTTCCACTGACAAAACTATCTATATGAATTTCTGGCGACACAATTGGTTTCTTCCACCATCTTTACATATTGGGCCTGTTGCCCTTCCGTTCATTGAAACTACGAAATTCCTGGGGCTCATGCTTGACAGGAAACTTTCTTGGTCCTGCCATGTGTAATACCTGGCAGCCTGCTGTACGCGGTTCCTCAATGACCTCTGTGTTCTCAATGGTACTTCATGGGGTGCCGAACAAACCACCCGCCTCTGTTTGTACCGGTCTCTCGTCTGTTCAAAACTCGACTATGGGTGCTTTGTTTATGTGGCTGCACACCCATCCCTCTTATGCTGTCTCAACACTAACCACCACTGTGTCATCCGTTTGGCCACAGGTGCTGTTTACACCAGCCCGGTTGAGAGTCTGTATGCTGAAGCTGCTGAACTACCCCTGTCCTACTTCTGTGACTTTATTCTCAGCAGGTATACATGCCGTTTGTCTGCCATGCGTGGCCACCCATCCTATGCCTTCTTCTTTGATGATTCCTCTGACTGTCAGTATGGGGCATGTCCTTCTTTTCTGTTACATTCTGGAGTCCGCTTTTGGCGCTTGCTACAGTGGCTTAACTTCACACCACCTGCACCTTCCTGGTGGATGTGAACCCTTCACGACCTTGGCTTCGTGAAGTGGGCCATGTTAACCTTGGCCATCATTTGTTTCCCATAATCACTACTCCAGCCTTGGTCTATCACCCTCAGTTTCACGACCTTCGCATGGAACTTGGTGCTAGTTCCTTTGTATATACACTGTGATGGCTTTTGGAGTGACCGTGGGGTCGAGTGTGCCTTCGTCATTAGCACTCGTGTCTTTCATTATCTGCTTCTGGTTCACTCCTCAGTATTTACAGCCAAGCTCTTTGTCTTGTATCAGGCCACAAAATACATCTGGCAACACAGCCTTTTCAATTGTGTCCTCTGCTCAGACTCACTCGGTGCCCTTCAAAGTCTACGTGCACTGTACACTGCCCATCCCTCAGTGCAGCGGGTCCAGGAAAACTGGCAACTGCTCACTCTTGGTGGAGACAGTGTGATGTTTCTGTGGGTTCCTGGTCATGTCGGTCTGCCAGAAAACGAGGCTGCCAACGGTGCTACGAAAGCTGCAGTTCTCGTACCTCAGCCTGCTAGTACCTATATTCCATCCGATGATCTCTGTGTTGCCGTCTGTCAGGAGATAGTGTTCCTTTGACATCGCCAATGGTCCTTCCTTCACGGGAATAAGCTCTGACTTATTAAGTCTCTCCCAGCAGCTTGGACGACCTCCTCTCGGCCCTCCCGCTGAGAGGAGGTTGTTTTAACTCGGCTGCCTTTTTAGCCAGCGTCATTTGCTAAGTGTCGCTACCCCACCACTTTGTAAGCGTTGCATTCAAGTTTTAACTGTCTGCAACATTCCTGACGGAATGTCCAGTTTTTAATCTTATAGATTCCCATTTGGGTTTGCCGTCTGAGTTTTCGGCCGTTTTAGCAAATGAAGTGTGGGCTGTCGACCGTGTCTTACTTTTTATCCGCCAAAGCAAAATGGTGAAGGCTATTTAATTTTTAGTTTCTGACCTCCGTTCTGTATGGTGTCTTTTTTAGCCTTTATTCCACGTGCCTGTTTAAAGCTGTCTTCTGTTATGTCAATTCGGACTTACGTATAGTCGTTTTTTAACTCCTCTCTTTCTTTGTGTTCTATAGTTTTGACTTGGGTGTCTATCACCCCAGTTTCTTTTGTGCCCTAAAGCAAAACAAAACCAAATTCTCCTCCTACCTTAGTTTCTCTACTTGTTTCAGATAATTAATAAATTTATTAACATTGGCCCTGGGAGCTGCTATTACTTTGTTGCACCAGTTCATAAGTGCTTCCATCTGAATCCATTATAATCTGTTCTGGCTCTAGTTTGTTAGTGATATACAATAAATTAGCAATCCACTTTAAAGCATACCTTTTCACACTCTCATTTGTGGAATTAAACTTTTCCTGAGCCCAGAAATTGTTTTGCAATTCCATCTGCTGTTACTTACCCCAATATTGTGTGAAACTGCATCTCTAAACTTTTCCAAAGTATCGTTCAGTAGCATTCACACTCCATGTCCTAGCTCCCCCCATAAATTTTGACAAAATAAAACTGATCTTTTGCCTATCGGTCCACAGTCTTGGCAACACATTTTCAAAATCATTCGAAAATTCCTTTGGATGTACATGTCCAGCCAGATCAAAACCTAAGAACTGTCTGTTAGTAATGTAAGCTGCTTCAGCCAACTCGATTATCAGACTACCACCCACAGTGTTAGTACCAACTTGTATATTATGTTCTACTTTAGTTAGTTTTAGATTTAAGTGTCAGGAAGTCGTTTCTGAAAGTATTTGTATGAAGTGAAGTGTAGCCATGTATGGAAGTGAAACATGGACGATAAATAGTTTAGACAAGAAGAGGATAGCAGCTTTCGAAATGTGGTGCTACAGAAGAATGCTGAAGATTAGATGGGTAGATCACGTAACTAATGAGGAGGTATTGAACAGAATTGGAGAGAAGAGAAATTTTTGGCACAACTTGACTAGAAGAAGGGATCGGTTGGTAGGGCATATTCTGAGGCATCAAGGGATCACCAATTGAGTATTGGAGGGTAAAAATCATAGAGGGAGACCAAGAGATGAGTACACTAAACATATTCAGAAGGATGTAGGTTGCAGTAGGTACTGGGAGATGAAGAACCTTGCACAGGATAGAGTGGCATGGAGAGCTGCATCAAACCAGTCTCTGGACTGAAGACCACGACAACATAGTTAGTCTGTTGTTGTTCATTTGTTGCCACCCTCAACTGACTAGGCAAATGATCCATGTCAGTTTCTACGTCTTCCACCTGGTCAGACACAGCCTTTAGAGCTTTTAAACAACTCTCAATTTCTTCATTGATTTTACTATTCAAAACTGTATGCTCACTTTCACGTGCCCCTAGCACTGTAGCTATTTTATACTCTACTTTCTGAACATTTCCTTGGATCTGACCCACCCTTTCATTCGATACCCTTTGTACAGTCTCTGTGAATTCCTTTCTTACACCATCTGAGGATTTCTTACAAATTTCCTCAACTTGAGAAACTTTAACTTCGACCTTTTCATCAAAAACTTGAACTAGATCACCAGCTAAATCATTAATAATATCACTGTTTATCTATTAATAATAAATCAGTTTTCCTGTTAATATTTTTATTTGCTTCATTGATCTTAAGCATTAATACTACTAACATCTGCTCTACACTTTCCTGTTCAGTTTGCTTTACTTGCAGCATATCAAGTCTGGCATCTACCCCTCTTGTCTCCTGTTCATTTAGGTCACCACGGCTCATGTCAAATAAATCAGCATCGCTAAAGTCACTCAATTCATTATTAAAGGACCTGGTACCCTCTCCCCTCGTTACATCTGTTAAAACAACTTGTATCTGTTTCTCTCCCGTAATTGTATGTTAGAAACTGAAATACAATTAATTTCTAATCCACCCACATTTCTCTAACCTGCAGTGCATGTCTAATTGGCACTTCCATCAAACTGAATCACATCCTTTTCTGTCACAACTACAGAATTATCATTCCTTTCAATTTTAAAAAGTCTTTTTGATACAATCAAACAACAGAGGAACTAAACTTATCTCCATTTGTCGACTGTAGTCTCAGTGCGTTGAAATTGCGTGCCAGTCCTCTGCCTCCAGTTATATCAGTTTGTGGGCTGCCAACATTGTCATTCCAGTTGTTGAAATAGTGGCTGCCACTGCATCTGTCGTTCTGTCTGCTAACTCGATGCTACTTCTTCTGTCATATCTACAGTGTCCTCCTCCTCCCCACCGTAGGATTACAGTTCTTGTTGCAGTGTCGTGCTATTCCACTCTGTCACACACTCTTCTGTCCTGTCCTGTCCTGTCCTGTTCTGTCCTGTTCTGTCCTTTGATCACTTGAGATTCATTTTCACATTTGTGCTAGACCGTGGTTCTCTTCTATGCAACTTTTTATATTTCCCGATCCTTGATGCACCATTTGTGGTGGCGCCATGGTAAAAATGCACTCACCTGGTGGTGAATTTCTTCTTACACACGTGCATCCTTGAAGTTACTGAAATGCAGTTCTCAGCTGGAGAAAGCTATAGAAAATCAGTATAGTATAGAAACTATACTTGAAACTGTATTTCACATTACACAGCCAGTCACTCTCATAACTAAGCACAATTATAAACAGTTAGAAAATCAAACACACAGAACTGTAAATAATATTTACAGTATTTTGACTGCAGCTCAGTGTGTGTCACCTAGTGTTCTCTACCAGGTTGCATCAAAATCACACACACTCGAGCAATCTGACGCTACCTGTCCTGTGCGTCACTCGTAGTGCACGTCTGATCTCTGCTGTAATGTCACATCCAAATAGGCACGATAATTATAAAAAAGTGTTTTTTATTTGGAAAAATACTGAATAATTAGACTCAAACATTGGTCCAATTCCTAAACCCAAATACAGTAAATTACATTTGTCCTACTGCAGTTGTGGTAGATCTAAACTTAATTTAACCTATGATTTGACAAAACTGTATTGCTCCCAAATACATCAAATTAGTTTTTCGTACAAAATTAGGTTTTTCACACAACAATGAAACTTTTTCTCAAAAGAATTGTGTTATGTCATTAGTGGTACAGACATAACTTAATTGAAATTAAACAACCTGGTCTTCAAAAGCTTCTTACTGAAGTATTCAGTCATACATACTCGTGACAAATCTCTACTTATTGTCAGCAGCATTTGCGAGGATTGTTTGGTGTCAATTCTGGGCATAATTCAGGATAGTCCAATATGAATCACAGTCGACGAGACTATGGATGCCCGAGGGTGGTGGAATGGCAGTGTAGTAATTGGATGACTATTTGAAGATAAATTGAGGAAATCTTTTGTTGGCATGTAAGAACTTCCTAAATGTAACTACCAAACATCAGCAAAGCTCTTTAGTGATGCTATGAGTGTTTTCTGGTCTAATATCATAAAACACTAACAAGTTTTCATCAAACAGTGGAAACTCCAGGTAGAATATCAATGATGTAGGAAAAGACAGAGTGCTACATACCGTAAAAAAGACATGTCAGGTTAGAGGAAGCACAAGACACTTACATAAAGCTTCCAGCCACAGCCTTCATCAATAAAAGGCACCCCCCCCCCCCCCCCCCACCACCACCACACACACACACAACCTAAAATGATCCATGTAATGTGCTTGGCACATGGAGTAAACGGATTAGCTGAATGCATAAGGATATGTTATGAAAAAGGTTGATAGTTTAATATCAAACATGGGAGGAAAAAAAATGTATCCTGATGTTATTTTGCCACCAGAACCAGTACTGACACGTTGGAGTATGTGGCTAGAAGCAGTTGAATACTACATTGAGCTTATCAGCGAGATTTAAACAATTATTTTCAGTTTAAAGGTGAGTCTGCGTGTGTTTTGAATCCAAAAGAACTTTTTGAAAAAGATACTCTTCAGAGTGATTTAGTGTACATCAAAAGCAATTATTGTTTTTTTTTTTATCATGTCATATAAAGGCACTGTAAAACCTTTCAACATCATTGAAAGGCAATATAAACATCATCAGAGACATAAAAATTAAAAGCAGCGAAACAGAAGGATCTGTTGCAGAGTTGTTAAAGCAAAAATAGAAATATGTACTTGAGAAAAAATAAATGTTTTAGTATGCAAAAAAAAAGAAAGAAAGAAAAGATTAACAGTATTCTGTGCGGAAGAATAGATGACAAACTTGATGTCCCATACTCACCTCCAGAATTGTACAAGTTTAAGTTTCCTCCAATCACATCCTGTGACATTGACAGACCTTTGTCAGCACAGAGTTGTCCATTCAAACAGAAATAGTTTTTATTTTGAAACTTAAAATAAAAGTGATTATGTATTGTAACAATACAAATAATGCCAGTGAGATTGAAAAAGCATTTTTTTTGTTGTTTTTTTTTCTGTATAGTAAAGTGTGATTTATTTGAAAATAGTACTTCTTTGTCTCCATATTTTATTTTTTAAGGTCATATAATATGTACACATTTTGTCATTGTTATTTATCTGAACCCTAGTAATTAGCATGGGGTAACACTTACAAGCAGTAGCAAAACGATCTAATGAAAGTTTAGTTTATTATTGTTTAGTTAAAACAGTGATTTAGCTCATATAATTTAAGTTTATTTTATCGTTCTTTGTTTAAACCAAGATTGAACTGTGATTTTGCTCATACGTTTACACTGGTAACATAAAGACGGCTATTCTTTACATGTGAACAAAGTACGCCACATGCTTGCTCAGATTATGCATAATGGCACGCCCGCTTGAGGGTTCAATTGTTATAGGCAGTAGACTTATGCTCCTTGTAATGTATGAAGGATGACTGGGGCTTTTCCTTCGTATTGGAGCTTCAGGAGCCATCGAGTTATTAAATTGTGAGTACATACAGGTACATTTGAAGGTGCCACATCTACACAAAGATTCTGTTTTGTGAGAGTTAGTGACTAATTGATAGAATAACTTGCCAATTACAGCATTATGTAGTAAATGCTCATTTAGTGGTCTCCACAGCTTGAAGGTATGTATCCAATAGCAAGTAAACTCAAGCAAGTCGCTTGCAGAAGCTACTTCTGCAAATTCTTCGATGTGGAAACACCCTTAACAAGGTAATGGGAAGAATTGCTTGTACCTTACGGCAAGTACTTTACTTGCTGGTTGATGGATGTTTTACCCAAACTAGCAGAAGATTTGTGTGTTCAAGAATGGTTTGAAAATGTCAGTATTATAAAGGAGATTGGCACAAAGACAGATGGATTGAAACAAATGTGCTATTTGAATCCCTAAACACACACTATTGACCATTCCATCCAAGGAAGTGCGAAATGAATTTACCGATTGCTGTAGTTCATCAGGAGAGAAGTAGAATGGCAGTAGATGTCCTTGTATTTTAACTGAATTTGTAATGTTATTGTAAACAGAAATGCATGTAATAAAAGCAATGAATACTGTTTGCAAAAATCGAAAAGTAATTGAAAGATTATCTCTTCATGATACAGATTGCTGCATTGTTGTATTCTGTTTTTGAGTATTTAATAGCTTGTAGAAAATGATATGTTTAAAATTAGTGTACAGTCTTCTCAGAAAGTTTTTAATCTGAACAAGGTCTTCTGATTTTAATTCACTCAGTAGTATTTCTTGATACATATGTATGCCTCTGTATCCATTTTTTTTTTTTTTTACCTAAAAGTTTGTTTTTATCTAAAAGTTTCATTTTTCTTCAATAAAAATGAAGCAACAACACTGGTGGCTGCTCTGTTTTCAAGTACTTCCAGCGAGTTTCTGAAATTAACTTGCAGAAGTGAACTTGTGCAAGTTTTTGTTCTAATGTAAACACCTCAGTGCTTGAAGAAGTTACTTGTTAGTGGACACACCTTAATAGGACTTGGCTTCAACAACAAACAGTCTGAGTTTGAAGCACTCCTAAAAAGCAATGCTCGCATACCAGTTACAGAAAGCTGGCTAAGACCCAAAATTAATAGTAGTGAGATTTTTGATCCAAAATTAATAGTTGTGAGATTTTTGGGCTAAATCTTAAGTGCCTGTGACTGGACATGGAGGTGATTTGTTGCAACAGGTACTCAAATCTGCCAAAATAGAAACTGATGCTACATGTGAGATTGTTTGAATAAGATTAGATATCTAAGGAGGGGATGAACAAACGGTGCCCCAAGACGTTGTGCAGAACAATATTAAATGCCTCTCAGAAAGCAGCACTAAACAGGTAGTTCAGAACAACACTAGTGATGGGGATATATTGGATCTGACAGCAAGAACTTGACATATTCTCTTTGAGGATGTCCATAATGAAACTGGATCGATGACTAGACAGTGGTAGCAGTGATGATTACCAAAATATAAAGGGCAACAAAAACAAGTAGAAATTATGCTGCTGGCCATTAAAATTAGAACAACATGAAGGCATGAAATAAGTCAAATTAGATTGGACTGTGGTTTATTGTACCACACTTGCTGCTTGTACTGCTCAGGATCCCCCATCAGTTGTGCAGATATGGAGTCGACGTGTTTAGGATCGCCGTGCTTAATACCGTGCAGGATCCTGTGCCTAAGAGAAAGAGTGTATTGTTTGCTTGGCTGCACAGGATTGTGTACCTTCAGTCAAAAAATGGGCTCGTTTGTAATAAGGCAAATATCCACACGGTCAGTGTGACGACAGCTGGAACACTGTGGACTGCCGGCACAGCGACTGTTGCCGCAGCTTCCATTTAGACTACAGGAGAGAGAGGTGTGCCAACCGTGGGATGCTCGACAACATTGGGTGGGAGTGTCAGGATGTTGATTTTTGTGAGTTCCATTTCTGCTTACAGCATCACGGTGGTCTGTTTGTGTTTGGAGGCTCTGAGTAGAGCAGATGTTACCAACTTGCATTCTTCATCATACAGTCCCTTCACTTGGCACAACAGTACGGTGTACTGTTGGGTATATAATATGGATTATCTTTGGTTTGCATAGCTGGCAGGTTAGACAGCATGTTGCCCTGACTGAGCTCGATGTAGAGGGCGTTTGTTGCCCTGGGCAGCATATTTTCCAGATATCTCGTTGTAAATGTCTGGTTATAGGTTGCTGACGGCCTGTCACTGTACCGTCTGCCACGTACTAGAGGTGAGCCCTGGCATAAAGTCAAAGCAGCACGGAATGGTTTATCTGTATCTAGGGATGGAAACTTCTCATCCGAGAGTCTCAAAGAAATTCTCATATCTTGTAAAGCCTCTAAAGGTGTTGAAATGCTGCCCTATATTGACTGGATGTGCAAATCAGAGTACTAAAAGTGTAAGAACTGGCTATAAGGCTAAGCAACATGTTCACTAGCTCCTGCTGTCATGATCTCAAAAGCACTCATTACAAGTGCAAAATGAACAGTCGCAGGGTCAATTGCACTTCACAAGATGGAAAAACACATAATGTCCTATGGCTATAATATCAATGAGTCACTACTGGAATTGGCCAACTCATACAAGTACCTGGGCTTAACACTTTGTAGGGATATGAAATGGAATGATCGCATACCTTCAGTCGTGGGTAAAGTAGGTGGTAGACTTCGGTTTATTGGTAGAATACTGGGGAAGTGCAATCAGTCTACAAAAGAGATTGCTTACAAATCAATCATACGACACATCCTAGAACATTGCTCAAGTGTGTAGGACCCACAACAGATAGGACAAACATGGGACATTGAACATACAAAGAGAAGGCAACACAGATACACAAATGGTCACAGGTTTGTTTAATCCATGGGAGAGTGTCACAGGGATACCGAAGAAAATGAAATGGCAGACTCTTTGAAGACAGATGTGAACTATCCCGAGAAAGTCTATTAAAGTTTCAAGAACCAACTTTAAATGATCACTCTTGGGATGTGCTACAACCTCCTATGTATTGCTCACGCAGGAACCATTAGGAAAAGATCAGAATAATTATTGCATGCACAGACGCATTCAATCAATCATTCTTCCCACATTCTGTACGTGAATGGAATGGGAAGAAACCCTACTAACTGGTACAATGGGATACACCCTCTGCCATGTCCATCATAGTCGTTTGCAGATTATACATGTAGATATAGATGTATCAATGTGAGGCCTGAACACGTTGACGGTCATATGCTTGGTGATGTATGTTTCACTATCAGGCCAGGCACATGGCGTTAGGTGTGACCACAAGCTCACGTGGTGCTACGTTGCTGGACCTGTGAACAGTATTTCCACTTCATTGTTCATTGTTGCAGTGTTTACACTGCGGCTTCCCGTCAGATAGGAAACATTCAAGCTCTCATTCTGTGGTGTGCGTACTGTAAGACCTTCTGTACACACACCATCAGATTATTTGACTTGTCACTAACGAAGTAGGCGGGTGTCAGCAATATGTCTCGTGGTCTTATTGTGGCGTGTTTATCTTCTGCCGTTAGGTCAGACGATAGAAATGCCACTTGCACGCTTAGAGTAGCAGATTGACGGTGACCAATTTTAAACAGAACTTGATTAATTTTCACACACACTTATTAAAATAATAAAAACCATAGACATTACATAACTTGATTCTGGATGCTGTTTAGAATTGACAGTCTGAAGTTCCTTTGGTCTTGGTACGTTAATCTTATTCTCACATATCTCTGATACTTGGCAAAGTGTCTGTACATTTATCTTCATCGCTATGTACAGGAATATGGTAATCTTATTAGGTGCAGACTGAAACTTGACTATAGACTGGTACAGACAAATGCACACTGGTGCAGACAAATGCAGACTGACTAATGGGAAGTCTGTACACTCGTTATAATACCTCGCGCATTCAGGTATCACTGCGCAAGTGTGATCTGCGAGGAGAAAAGGTTCTACGTTAGCAGCAATCCCATTGGCTGCATTACATATTAATACGCGTATCGGCGGAAGCAGAATTTGGCCCGTCTCTAAGGCAGCGTCATCTCGTAGTGCGGAGACGGACGAGCGCTGCGCCTGCGTTGTTGTGCTTAGCGGGGCGCGCTCTAGTGGGAAAGTTGTGTATGCGCTGACTACATGGAACTATGTACACAACACATTCATTGTTATGCAGCCGTGTGAGATAGTGCTCATAACATAATTAGTTGCCTTGTACTTGAGTGAGTGAAACCATGCTTCATTTACGGAGTTGTGAAAAGTCGATGGTGATCGGTGTGTGTGCTTACTTTGGGGCCAAAAAAGAACAGGGTGCGAGCATTCCATATCACTGCCAGTTAAGAGAAATTCTTAGTGTTTCAGTATTAGTGAAAGCACAGCGAAGTGAAATTCGAGAGAATATAGAACCATGGACCTTGCCATTGGTGGGGAGGCTTGCGTGCCTCAGCGATACAGATGGCCGTACCGTAGGTGCAACCACAGCGGAGGGGTATCTGTTGAGAGGCCAGACAAACGTGTGGTTCCTGAAGAGCGGCAGCAGCCTTTTCAGTAGTTGCAGGGGCAGCAGTCTGGATGATTGACTGATCTGGCCTTGTAACACTAACCAAAACAGCCTTGCTGTGCTGGTACTGCGAACGGCTGAAAGCAAGGGGACGCAGCTTTACTGTATGGTTAAATGATGATGGCGTCCTCTTGGGTAAAATATTCTGGAGGTAAAATAGTTCTCCATTCGGATCTCCGGGCGGGGCTACTCAGGAGGACGTCGTTATCAGGAGAAAGAAAACTGGCATTCTACGGATCGGAGCGTGGAATGTCAGATCCCTTAATCGGGCAGGTAGGTTAGAAAATTTAAAAAGGGAAATGGATAGGTTAAAGTTAGATATAGTGAAGTTCGGTGGCAGGAGGAACACGACTTTTAGTCAGGTGAGTACAGGGTTATAAATACAAAATCAAATAGGGTTAATGCAGGAGTAGGTTTAATAATGAATAAAAAAAATAGGAGTGTGGGTAAGCTACTACAAGCAGCATAGTGAACGCATTATTGTGGCCAAGATAGACACGAAGCCCATGCCTACTACAGTAGTATCAGTAGTACAAGTTTATATGCCAACTAGCTCTGCAGATGATGAAGAAATTGATGAAATGTATGATGAGATAAAAGAAATTATTCAGGTAGTGAAGGGAGGCAAAAATTTAATAGTCATGGGGTACTGGAATTTGAGAGTAGGAAAAGGGGAGAAGGAAACATAGTAGGTGAATATGGATTGGGGGTACGAAATGAAAGAGGAAGCTGTCTGGTAGAATTTTGCACAGAGCATAAATTAATCATAGCTAACACTTGGTTCAAGAATCATGAAAGAAGGTTGTATACATGGAAGAACCGTGGAGACACTAGAAGGTATCAGATAGATTATATAATGGTAAGACTGAGATTTAGGAACCAGATTTTAAATTGTAAGACATTTCCAGGGGCAGATGTGGACTCTGACCACAATCTATTGGTTATGAACTGTAGATTAAAACTGAAGAAACTGCAAAAAGGTGGGAATTTAAGGTGATGGGACCTTGATAAACTGACTTAACCAGAGGTTGTAAAGTGTTTCAGGGCAGGGAGAGCATAAGGGAACAATTGACAGGAATGGGGGAAAGAAATACAGTAGAAGAAGAATGGGTAGCTCTGAGGGATGAAGTCGTGAAGGCAGCAGACGATCAAGTAGGTAAAAAGACGAGGGCTGGTAGAAATCCTTGGGAAACAGAAGAAATATTGAATTTAATTGATGAAAGGAGAAAATATAAAAGTGCAGTAAATGAAGCAGGCAAAAATGAATACAAACGTCTCAAAAATGAGATCGATAGGAAGTGCAAAACAGCTAAGCAGGGATGGCTAGAGGACAAATGTAAGGATGTAGAGGCTTATCTCACTAGGGGTAAGATAGATATCGCCTACAGGAAAATTAAAGAGACCTTTGGAGAAAAGAGAACCACTTCTATGAATATCAACAGCTCAGATGGAAACCCAGTTCTAAGCAAAGAGGGGAAAGCAGAAAGGTGGAAGGAGTATATAGAGGGTCTATACAAGGGCGATGTACTTGAGGACAATATTATGGAAATGGAAGACGATGTAGATGAAGATGAAATGGGAGATACGATACTGTGTGAAGAGTTTGACAGAGCACTGAAAGACCTGAGTCGAAACAAGGCCCCGGGAGTAGACAACATTCCACTAGAGCTACTGACAGCCTTGGGAGAGCCAGTCATGACAAAACTCTACCATCTGGTGAAAAAGATGTATGAGCTAGGCGAAATATCCTCAGACTTCAAGAAGAAAATAATAATTCTAATCACAAAGAAGGCAGGTGTTGACAGATGTGAAAATTACCGAACTATCAGTTTAATAAGTCACAGCTGAAAAATACTAACGCAAATTCTTTACAGACAAATGGAAAAACGTAGAAACCGACCTCGGCAAGATCAGTTTGGGTTCTGTAGAAATGTTGGAGCATGTGAGGCAATACTGACCTTACACCTTATCTTAAGAGAAACATTAAGGAAAGGCAAACCTACGTTTCTAGCATTTGTAGACTTAGAGAAAGCTTTTGACAATGTTGACTGGAATAATCTCTTTCAAATTATATTGGTGGCAGGGGCGAAATACAGGAAGTGAAAGGCTATTTACGATTTGTACAGAAACCAGATGGCAGTTATAAGAGTCGAGGGGCATGAAAGGGAAGCAGTGGTTGGGGTGGGAGTGAAACACAGTTGAAGCCTCTCCCCGATGTTATTCAATCTGTATATTGAGCAAGCAGTGAAGGAAACAACAGAAAAATTCGGAGTAGGTATAAAAATCCATGGAGAAGAAATAAAAACTTTGAGGTTCGCCGATGACATTGTAATTCTGTCAGAGACAGCAAAGGACTTGGAAGTGCAGTTGAACGGAATGAACAGTGTCTTGAAAGGAGGATATAAGATGAACATCAACAAAAGCAAGATGAGGATCATGGAATGTAGTCGAATTAAGTTGGGTGATGCTGAGGGAATTAGATAAGGAAATGAGACGTTTAAAGGTAGTAAAGGAGTTTTGCTATTTGGGGAGCAAAATAGCTGATGATGGTCGAAGTAGAGAGGATGTAAAATGTAGACTGGCAATGGCAAGGAAAGCGTTTCTGAAGAAGAGGAATTTGTTAACATCGAGTATAGATTTAAGTGTCAGGAAGTCGTTTCCGAAAGTATTTGTATGGAGTATAGCCATGTATGGAAGTGAAACATGGACGATAAATAGTTTGGACAAGAAGAGTATAGAAGCTTTCGAAATGTGGTGCCACAGAACAATGCTGAAGATTAGATGGGTAGGTCACGTAACTAATGGGGAGGTATTGAATAGAATACGGGAGAAAAGGAGTTTGTGTCACAACTTGAAAAGAAGCAGGGACCGGTTGGTAAGGCATGTTCTGAGGCATCAAGGGATCACAAATTTAGCATTGGAGGGCAGCGTGGAGGGTAAAAATCGTAGAGGGAGACCAAGAGATTAATACACTAAGCAGATTCAGAAGGATGTAGGTTGCAGTAAGTACTGGGAGATGAGGAAGCTTGCACAGGATAGAGTAGCATGGAGAGCTGCATCAAACCAGTCTCAGGACTGAAGACAACAACAACAACAACAAAGAACAACTTGGATCACCAAAAAAAGAGTTCTGGCAGGCGACAGAAGTTTGTATCGGATGAGGTTGCAAAGGGAGTCATAAGAGTAAAAGTCTATGTCTTCTATGTGGAAAAGCAGTTTCCAACAGTGGCAGCCGTGTTCGAAAAGTTGAAGATTGAAGTGGACGATTTTCCTGATGTGAGTGAAACAACCCTTTGATGTGCTATTTGAAAATTGGGCTGCAGATACAAAAAGTTCGACAAAAACCCTTTTCTGATGGGAAATTACGAAGTAGCAGGAAAAAGAGACATGTTCTTGTGGAAAATAAGATACTTGCGCAATACTGGGTGGGCTGTTTAATACACTGATGAAAGTTGGTTTGGTGCAAATCATTCCAAAAAGATTGACTGGCAGGAATAAAAAATGCCTTATGCATCAGAAAATTGATAAAATTATCATAGAGGAAGTGGATTGGCTGTAAAGGAGTAACTCAAATACCATCCGGTTCTGGAAAAAGGATTACAGAGGAACCTCACTGAACAATGACCTCCCATAATATGCAGTTCGCATAACAGGCAAAAGAAATTGTTAAAGAATGACTCATTTAACGAGTGATGTTTTGCATAATGAGTGTCGAAAATTTAGTTGGACATCGCCAGTCGCTCATACACAGCAGCGGAAATGTTCAACAATATGAACACCTTTCATTGTTGGCAACAGCATATGAACAATGACTTTTGTATGTATTGCCGTCCGAGGTTAGCACTCTTTCTGCCGCCATCTTAATCCAGCTAGCGATCACATATTTTCGAAACTTGTGTTCACATAGTGTTTTTTTGTGTGCAAATTTTAATAACCTTCATAGAAATGCCATCGAAGATAAAGCCGCAAGAAGATGACCATAAAAGAAAGAAAATAACCTTAGCAATGAAACTTACAATCATTAAAAAAACGTGAATGCAGTGTGAGTGTTGCTGATTTAGCACACACATACAATTGGTCTACAACTATTTGTGCTATCCTCTAGAACAAGGACCAGTTTAATAGATGCTTCAAAAATGTTTTCTTATGCTGGGCGATGCCGAAATGCTGCTCCTTATATGGAAAAATGAAAAGCAATTGCAAGATGGTCCCATTAACAAAAACTTCATTTGTGAGAAGAAGAGAATGATTTTCATTGACCACTTTTGATCATCAGCGGCTGAAGAAGTGTGAAGAAGTGTTTGAGGGAAGCTGTGGATGCTTCGAAAACTTTAAGAGCAGAACTGACGTCCACAGTGTGGTGAGGCACAGTGAAGCAGCCAGCTCCGATACAAAGGCAGCAGAGAACTTCATCAGCAACTCGAGATACTCGTAAATTCTAAGGGATATCTGTCGCAACAGATTTTCAGTTGTGTCAGGATGGGTCTATTCTGGAAAAGATGCTGAAGCATACCTTTATAACAGCAGAGGAGAATGCATTACCCAGTCACAAGCCAACGGAAGACCATCTCACACTGCTATGCAAGTGGCAATTTGAAAATTAAACTGCTGCTTGTTTATCAATCAGAAACTCCACAAGCCTTAAAGAAATGTAAAGCCTAGAAGAGCAGGTTAAATGTGGTGTGGAGGTGTTTGGTTCTTCGGTGAAAAAATATTTGCTTGAGATGAATCTGCCACTCCGTGTCTTGCTAGTTATGGCCGATTCTCCTGCCCATCCTCCCGGCCTACGAGACCAACTCCTTGAAGAATTTCAGTTCATCAAGATCCGACTGCTGTCTCCTGTCACCACTCCCTTACTTCAGCCTATGGACCAGCAGACCATTTCTAATTTTAAGAAGCTCTACACTGAAACACTCCTCAGACATTGCTTTGAGTTGACTGAAGCTGCCAATCTCATTCTCAGAGAGTTTTGGAAACATTACTTCAATATCATTGCCTGTGCCAAGATGATCAAAAAGGTGTGGGAAGGGGTTACCAAGAGAACTCTCTGTTCTTTTGGGAAGAAGCTTTGGCCGGAGTGCGTTGTCGAGTGTGACTCGGGCATTTGAGTCAGTACCTGTGGAGCCTGTAGTCAACAACATTGTGTCTTTGGAGAAGAGCATGGGACTAGAAGTGGATAACAATGATGTCATTGAGTTTGTGTTAGACCACAGCCAAGAAATGACCACTGAAAAGCTTATGGAGTTGCAGTGTGTTTCACAGCCGGAGGTTGTGGAGAGGAGTTAAGAGGAGGAGGAGGAGACGGTAACATTAAAGCAGCAATCTTCTGGCACTATAAGAGAAATGCTGAAAGCATGGGAATTGGTTGCATCGTACACTGAAACTCATTGCCCCAATAAACCAGTGGCTATGCACGCTAAAAATTTATTTGACAGTAAAACTGTGTCGCATTTTTGCCAAGTGTTGAGCATCAGCAGAATGAAATGACTGTAAATAGTCCCTAGTAAAAAAGAATTAGTTATGTATTATGAATACATTATACTGCATGGATAATTTAATTGACTAAATGGCATGAATAAGATAAAACTTTTAGTACTTTTTCTGATGTAACGCATTATCATATTTTACATTAATTTGTGTGGGATAAATTATTTCACTTAAGGAGTGTTTGGCACTACGAGTAAGATTCTGGAACAAATTATACTCGCTATGTGAGATTCTACTGTATAATGTGCCGTATTGGTAATGAAGATGGCTTCATGCAAAATGCTGTCTTATGTTTTATTGGGCAAAAAGGAGGTGCAGATTATCATTTTACAGTGAATGGCAGACACTGCAAAGAATGGTTTAGGAGTGTTCTCAAAAAATTACCTAACTGATCTGCGATTGTTTTAGGTCAGGCTCCATGCCACATTATGACAAATCCAGTGTCACAATATCCATCAATGAAATGGAGAAAGAATTCTATTATTGAATGGTTGGAAAGCAATAAAGAAGAGCTTCTATCTAATGCCATATCATATGAGGAATTTACTAAAGCTGGCCTGCTGGAATGCGCGCAACTGCACGTCACGGTGCAGGAATACCTTTCAGAAAGTATATTGCAATCAGTGGACAATGAAATTAAACTTCTCATGTTGCATATAGCAAACTGCGAACGGTACGCCATTGAACTTGTTTGGGCATTTGTCAAGAAGAAGGTAGCAAAGGAGAACATGAATTTCAAAATAAATGATACTTTACAGTTGTGTCGCTTTGCTCTGGAAAGTGTTGCCCAAAGTTTATGGAGGAATTCAGTGAGTCATTTACACAAACAATACACAGCAATAGAGCTGTTGCTGATCCAAGTAGATGACTGCAGTAGTAACAGCGAGACTTCAGCTAGCAGCGAAAGCGATTAAGGTAGGTCTTATTCCAGTAATCATTCTTTATTGGAAAAATTTATTCTAGGTGATTGACTTTTCCATTTACTGTTGAAGTGTGCTATACAAATGCTCATTTATTGTGAGCTGCTTGCATACAAGCATTTATTTGCAATTTCCCATATTATTTCCCACTACTTGCAACAAAAACTCAACACAGCAATGGTGTACTGGAATGCATCTACGAAGTTGCCATACTTCGCTGATGAACAGATGCTTATGGCACATTACAACAGTGGTGGCGAACTGGTGTGACAACTATGCTCCACCACACCCTTGCATATATTGCAGCTGCTAACACTATTGCTGTACAAGCTCTTAACTAACATCCAAGAGGAGTATTAGTAAAGACACACGATGTAGCGAACCAAAGTTCGAGCTTAACACCAGTTTTCTCTCCATCACAATGACTACAATGGTAAGCTTGATCGTAGCATCTTACACTTGACAGTATAGCTATGAAACAAGTTATCAGAAAATAACAAAAATTCGCTTGTATATAGAATAATATTGTACCTTTAAACTGTGCAAATGAAATTTTTATTCTAATTAGGATCTGATTTTTATGCTTCCTTAAAGTTGACAGTTGCTGAAAAAAGCTAGAAAAGGACGGTTTCTGTTGAATATTATCATGTATTTCGCCCCCATTTCAGCAAAGATGTAATATTCATACATTAATTAAAAGTAGACATTTCCATGATTCCAACAAGGTATAACATATCAATGTTTGTAATGCAATGTGACCAGAATATGAGCTCAGTCAGGAGTCAGTCATTATGAAATGGGTAACAGGCACAAAAATCCAGGTACTTGTAGCATCTCTGAAATAGATGGCTGCTAAAAGTTTTATTTTATTTGATGTAATGTTACATTTTCATTTGTAAAATAATTACTACAGCATCTACAATCTGCAGGGCATATTGTTGTTAACCGGCAATCGAAGACTAATACATAATCGTACTTTTTTTTCTCTCTCGTCAGTCTTCTGACTGGTTTAATGCATCCACCACGAATTCCTCTCCTGTGATCACGTCTTCATCTCGGAGTAGCACTTGCAACCTACATACCTACATCCTCAATTATTTGCTGGATGTATTCCAATCTCTGTCCTCCTCTATAAGTTTTTGCACTCTACCGCTCCTTCTAGTAACATGGAAGTCATTCCCTCATGTCTCAGCAGATGTCCTATCATCCTGTCCCTTCTCATTATTAGTCTTTTCCACATATTCCTTTCCTCTCTGATTCTGCGCAGAACCTCTTCATTCCTTACCTTATCAGTCTACCTAATTTTCAACATTCGTCTGTAGCACTACATGTGTTGATTCTCTTCTGTTCTGGTTTTCCACAGTCCATGTTTCACTACCATATAATGCTGTACTCCAGACTTAAATTGTCAGAAATTTCTTCCTCAAATTAAGGCCAATATCTGATATTAGTAGACTTCTCTTGGACAGGAATGCCCTTTTTGTCATTGCTAGTCTGCTTTTGATGTCGTCCTTGCTTCGTCCGTCATTGGTTATTTTACTGCCTAGGTGGCAGAATTCCTTAACTTCATCTACTTCGTGACCCTCAATCCTGATGTCAAGCTTCTCGCTGTTCTCATTTCTACTACTTCTCATTACCGTCGTCTTTCTTCAATTTACTCTTAATTCATACTCTGTATTCATTAGACTGTTAATTCCATTCTGCAAATCATGTAATTCTTCAGCACTTTCACTCAAGATAGCAATGTCATCAGAGATTCATATCATTGATATCCTTACATCTTGAATTTTAATTCCACTCCTGAACCTTTCTTTTATTTCCATCATTCCTTCCTTGATGTACAGGTTGAACACTAGGGGTGAAAGGCTGCTCCTTGTCTTACCCCCTTTTTAGTACTAGAACTTCGTTCTTGGTCGTCCATCCTTATTATTCCCTCTTAGCTGTTGTACATATTGTATATGACCTGACTCTCTCTATAGCTTACCCCTACTTTTTTTCAGGATTTCGAACATCTTGCACCTTTTCAGGATTTCGAACATCTTGCACCTTTTTACATTGTTGAATGCTTTTTCCAGGTTGACAAATCCTATGAACGTGTCATGATTTTTCTTTAGTCTTGCTTCAATTATTAACCGCAATGTCAGAATTGCCTCACTCGTGCCTTTACCTTTCCTAAAACCAAATTGATCGGCATCTAGCGCATCCTCAACTTTCTTTTCCATTCTTCTGTATATTATTCATGTAAGCAACTTCGATGCATGAGCTGTTAAGCTGATTGTGCAATAATTCTCACACTTGTCAGCTCTTGCCGTCTTCGGAATTGTGTGGATGATGCTTCTCCGAACGTCAGATGGTATGTCGCCAGACTCATACATTCTACACACCAACGTGAATAGTCATTCAGTTGCTAATTCCCCCAATGATTTTAGAAATTCTAATGGAATGTTATCTATCCCTTCAGTCTTATTTGAAGTCGTCCAAAGCTCTTTTAAATTCTGATTCTAATATTGGATCCCTATCTCTTCTAAATTGACCCCTGTTTCTTCTTCTATCACATATGACAAATCGTCTCCCACATAGAGGCTTTCAATGTATTCTTTCCACCTATCCACTCTTTCCTTTGCATTTAACACTGGAATTCCCATTGCACTCTTAATGTTATCATCCTTGCTTTTAATGTCACTGAAGGTTGTTTTGACTTTCCTGTATGCTGATTCTGTCCTTCCAACAATCAATTCTTTTTCGATGACTTCACATTTTTCCTGCAGACATTTCATCTTAGCTTCCCTGTACTCCCTATTTATTTCATTCCTCAGCAATGTGTATTTCCCTATTCCTGAGTTTCCCGGAACATTTTTCTACTTCCTCCTTTCATCGATCAATTGAAGTATTTCTTCTGTTACCCATGATTTCTTCGCAGTTACCTTCTTTGTACCTATGTTTTCCTTCTCAACTTCTGTGATGACCCTTTTTAGAGATGTCCATTCCTTTTCAACTGTACTGCCCATTGAGCTATTCCTTATTACTGTATCTGTAGCCTTAGAGAATTTCAAGCGTATCTCATCATTCATTAGTACTTCCGTATCCCACTTCTTTGCATATTGATTCTTTCTGACTAATGTCTTAAACTTCAACTTACTCGTCATCACTACTATATTGTGATCTGAGTCTATATCTGCTCCTGGGTACAATTTACAATCCAATATCTGATTTCGGAATCTCTCTCTGACCATGATGTAATCTTTAAATCTTCCCATATCACCTGGCCTTTTCCAATTATTCCTCCTCCTCTTGTGATTATTGAACAGAGTATGCTATTACTAGCTGAAACTTGTTACAGAACTCATTTAGTCTTTCTCCTCTCTCATTCCTTGTGCCAAGCCCATATTCTCCTGTAACCTTTTCTTCTACTTCTTCCCCTACAACTGCATTCCAGTCCTCCATGACTATTAGATTTTCATTCTCCTTTACGTACTGTATTACCCTTTCAATACCCTCGTATGCTTGCTCTATCTCTTCATCTTTGGCTTGCGACGTCGACATGCATGCCTGAACTATCATTGTCTGTGTTGGTTTGCTGTTGATTCTGATAAGAACAGCCCTGTCACTGAATTGTTCACAGTAACACACACTCTGCCCTACCTTCCTATTCATAATGAATCCTACTCCCGTTATACCATTTTCTGCTGGTGTTGTTATTACCCTATACTCATCTGACCAGAGTCCGCCCCAGTAGCTGAGTGGTCAGCGTGACGGATTGCCGTCCTCTGGGCCCGGGTTCGATTCCCG
This sequence comes from Schistocerca serialis cubense, assembly GCF_023864345.2. Lineage (NCBI taxonomy): Eukaryota > Metazoa > Arthropoda > Insecta > Orthoptera > Acrididae > Schistocerca > Schistocerca serialis. The sequence goes on along the minus strand of NC_064645.1, from coordinate 34,474,818 downwards.
GCTGGGTCGGAGATTTTCTCCGCTCAGGGACTGGGTGTTGTGTTGTGTTCATCATCATTTCATCCCCATCCGGCATGCAGGTCGCCCAATGTGGCGCCGAATGTAATAAGACCTGCGATATGGCGGCCGGACCTGCCCCGCGAGGGGCCTCCCGGCCACTGACGCCAAACGCTCATCATCATCATCATCTGACCAGAAATCCTTGTCTTCTTTCCACTTCACTTCACTGACCCCTACTATATCTAGATTGAGCCTTTGAATTTCCCTTTTCAGATTTTCTTGTTTCACTACCACGTTCAGGCTTCTGACATTCCACACCCTGCCTCATAGAACGTTATCCTTTTGTTGATTATTTAATCTTTTTCTCATGGTAACCTCCCCCTTGGCAGTCCCCTCCCGGATATCCGAATTGGGGACTATTCTGGAATCTTTTGCCAATGGAGAGATCATCATTACGTTTCTTCAATTACAGGCCACATGTCCTGTGGACACTTGTTCCGTGTCTTTAATGCAGTGGTTTCCATTGCCTTCTGCATCCTCATGTCATTGATCATTGCTGATTCTTCTGTCTTTAGGGGAAGTTTCCCACCCCTAGGACAAGAGAGTGCCCTGAACCTGTGTCTGCTCCTCTGCCCTCTTTGACAAGGCCGTTAGCAGAATAAGGGTGACTTCTTATGCAGGAAGTCTCCGGCCACCAGTGCTGATTATTAATCAAAATTTAAGTAGCGGCGGGATTCGAATGTGGGACCTAAGATGTTTTGATTATGAATCAAAGGCGCTATCCCTAGACCATGGGTACAAACAGATGTACCTGTAACGGATGTAAGAAAAACATTTGCCTCACAAAATGACTAATGTAGTGTCCATGAGCATCTGCAAAATTTTTTACCTAGCGGGTGTCTATGATACTGTCATTATTAGTCATGCCTGTGCTAGGAATGTATAAAGAAGGGCTACTACATGCCCGATTACCTTGAAATATGTATGGTTCTTCAAATGACAAATCATGACCATTGTATTTCAGCTTTCAAAATTAATACACAGGGAGCACATTTGACGTTGCACTTTATTTTCTGGAACATCCATTATTATCCAGGATTTCCTCTGTATTGTCATCAGTGCACACTAAAAGTATAGCATTTCATACAACTCTTTCCTACTCACAGCAGACAAGTGACAGCTAAAATGAAATGACCAATTTTCCCTCTTTTGTTGTTTGGTGTTTCATTGTTACTGGAATACGTAGACCTTTGTGTCTACCCTCGTTTTTATTACAGGTCAGTGTGAATGACCTGCCCTTTCTTTTTAACTTTCCCCAAATTCCCTCTTTCCTCCCTAAGGAAGAAACTAGATAGTGTGTCACACTTACTTTTATAGGTGTGCATCGGCAGTACTACACATAATGCTCATGAAGGTAAGAACTGCCCATCACTCCTGTCTCTCAATTTATTGATGTTAACACAAGTGATAAAACTAAACTCCTCCCGAGCAGGCCATGAAGGCCCAATGGTACTGACCAGCCACCGTGTCATCCTCAGCTCATAGGCATCACTGGATGGGGATATGGAGGGGCATGTGTTCAGCACACCGCTCTCCCGGCCATATGTCAGTTTCTGAGACTGATAACACAAGTGATGTTGAAGATAAAAAGGCCAGCATAAATTCAATAAGAACTGACCTCCACCCTACAAGCTAAACCACAGTCCAGACACTACACCAAATTTTAAGTGTTGGCACACCATCTAGTTGTCAGCTAAAATAGAGTAAATTTATTTTTACCCTCTGATGAGTAAGGATGTCATCAACTGTAAGATCACATATAGTACTACATTGCTTTACTAGACACAGTCAGATAAGAGGTTGTAAGTCATTGCTTGCCTTTGACCTGATTCAACCAGCCATTGCAGGGCGACTGTTTAACGTGGTGTCTGAACCACGGTGCAAGTCAGTATATTTCACATTGACGAGTATTGCCAGAAGCGATAAGTGACAGATCAAAAACCTAGGACTTAACTAGGATCGAACCCCTGACCTTCAGATTTGTAATCCGGCATTTAGACTACAGAGCAACTGAAAAGCTACCATTCCTTAAAGATATAAAAAGCACTCAGTTAAAAGTAGCATATGTTTGCACAAAATGATTGAACAGCCAAATGAGTCACCTTGCTTCTTACCAGCAGTGTATACTAAATTAAAATAATGATTTGTATACTGTAAGTGTCACTGATTGTAAGTGTGTGGGGTTCCCTCTGACAAGAGGATGAAGTCATGAATTGTTAGTTTGTCTCTTATCTGGATGCAGGCAGGATGACTTCATCCCATCAAGAGTAAATGATCAGTATGAGGTGCACCTCGGTTGGATAGTTGGCTCCAGCAGCTGCTGCTCATTGTCCCTCAGTGCCAGCGACTTCTGCTCCCACAGGTCTGTGGCTCAGCAGGATTGTAGCCCACAATGGAACGACTCATCGTGCTCCTTGGCTGTCTAATTGGTCTCCCCCTTTCACCAGATTCCCATGTGCCTTGGTACCCAGCAGGATATATGCTTCCCTTGTGTTGAATAAGGAATAGTTTCTTCTCTGTTATTTCTATCATTTACTCTGTTGGATACATTTGCTTCAATGCTTGGAGAGTACCTAGGGAATGGAAGTAGATGAGAAACTTTTTGCTTTAATGGAGCATAATCAGGTGCAGTACATTCAAGAACACGTGCAGTTATTTGCCAAATGCACTTTCTGATTGGGAAGGCAAATCCTGGAGACATGTTTGTGGTACTAAATTAAAATAATGACACTTATTTTAAAGGTTATAAAATAAGGGCTTTAATGGTGCGCTCTAACGTTTTTTCTGATGACACGAGACTGTGGTACTGGCGTGCAAGACTCACACGTCTCTCGCAGTTGTCTTACGTATTGTGTGTAGCCGATTCTCTTCTCTAGGTAATCAGCTACGTCGATCTTGAAATAATTTGTGTACTCGTGGAACACTTTCAGTTCATTCTTGGTATATTTTCATCTCTCAACACAAAGCAACATTTAGTCTTTTTCACATAAGTGGTGGCTAACACCTGTCGTCGTCAGTGACTTGCCCTTCTTACAGTCTTCGAATAACAAACTTCTGACCTGCTCATAGAAACAGGTGGATCGGTAGAAATGTTCTCACTCTCCCGCACTTGTACCTAACATGTCGGGTGTTCGAGATGGTGGAAGGCTGAATGTTTCTAGAATTTACACCGAAATTCTTGAGGCACTACAGCACTGCTTAAAATGTATTGAATCTACAATAATTCTTGGTCTCTTCAGGAGCCACTGTGGAGATCTGTTTCAATCTTGAAATAAAACATTAAAATCAGTTATGCCTATCTATGAAAGGCAATCCTTCACACAGTTCTCAAAATGATTCATCGTCGTAGTTGGTGGCTGAAAAGTTGTTCTGTTGGTGGACAGGTGTCTGGTGTGTGCAAGGGTTCCTGCACTGTGAAGCACTGGTGGCAGATTTTACGTGATGATTCAGTACAGAGTTTTGAAATAGGAGTAAACATCTCATGGTCAACCACAGCCAACATTTTTAAATATGAAGCTCTGTAAAACTGGGTTTGGTTTGCTTTCCACGAATTCTACATAGTGTTCTTTCAGAATCCTCACTTGCAGGTCTCTAAGGCGAGGCACCTAAAGTAAACTCAGTATCACATGTGCAGCCCAGAGATATGACTTTTTGCAAAAATTAACAACACTATCCTTCAAATTCAGCCCACAAAAGTTAAAAAAATAATTGATCACAGTTAAAAAGGACACACACAGACATGACAAAGGAAAACTAAAGTTTTTCTTCTACGCCATTCCTCCGTCATCCAGTTGCCAGCAGCAACAAGAGGATTGCTGTTGCAAAGCTGGAAAAGGAACAAAAGACAGAGAAATCATCCACAAACAATTGACACTGGACACGATTTCTCATTATCAGTGTTGTGGTATTAATAGCTGTGAAGGAAAAGAATGTTGCTCTATTGTGAGAGACACCATTTTCATGTTCAAACCAGACAGAGGATGTTGGCAACTGAGTATTTGAAATTAAGTTGAGTTGGGAGGGAAAGGACCTTACACAAATATGAAGAGAACCTCAGAAGCCGTTCATACAGGTGCCCAAGAACACTGTGCCTCTGAGTAATAAAGCAATATCTAAGGTTTTCTCGGAGGAGGAGATGGGGGGAGGGGGGGGGGGGGGGCAGAAAAAGAGTGAGGTGTGTCTGTGTGTGTGTGTGTGTGTGTGTGTGTGTGTGTGTGTGTGTGTGTGTGTGTTTTAGAGAGAGAGATATTAATGTATGAGGCATGACTGGAAAGTAAGCACAGTTTTGGAAGAAAGCTCGAAAAAACATTCTTTTCAAACCAAAATTTATTTTTATGAAAAAGAGCATTTACTAAATTATATTAAACATATCTATACCCTCTTCATTGAAAAAGTGCCGCCGGTGCAGACAGCCACTGCTGAATAAGGTGTTTTTTGCATTTTTTAAGGCATGTAATGCTTATTCGAGGCATGTGCATCCACAGTCTGCCAGCGTCACTCAAAACCTTATTTAGCAGTTCAGTCGAGAGCAATTAGATCACCCACTGTACAGCCATGATCTCACACCTTGTATCACTTGTTCTGACTTGAAATATTATTTTGGGGGAAGGCACTTTGATGGTGTTGACGATACAATAAACCGTGTTTGGCAGTGGCTGTCTTCACTGGTGGCATCTTTTTTATGAAGAGGACACAGTGAAGTTGGTTTCCCACTACGATAAATGTCTGAGCAGTGGCAGCAACTATGTAGAAAATAGTTTAAGAAATGATCTTTCTTGTAAAAATAAATTTTGGTTTGAAAAATTGCTTTTGTACTTACTTTCTGGACATGCCTCGTATCATATTGTGACCAAGTTATTGTAGCTGGTAAATCTAATCTGCGACTGGCACTGACATAGCTGCTGTAGCTGTGCCATCAGCTGCTCTAAAAGTGTGTGGAACGTTGGCTGTCAACGTTCATGCCTTGTGGTTGCCACCACTTGCACCTTGTGGATTTTTGGTACTTGCGCTGTATACTCCTGTCAGAGTCACTGCTTGTGGATGCAATTATAGTTATTATTAGACAATTTGGTAGCACTCAGGTTTATTTTCATAACTATGCAGAAGAAAATAACATCTTTAAAAGAAAGGAAAGGAGGACGTGAGATGAGAGATTTGACAGTGCAACAATAATTTGACAGAGCACTGAAAGACCCAAGTCAAAACAATGTCCCTTGAGGAGACAGAGTCCCTCACAATTACTGAGATCATTGGGTTACTTTCCATGAATTGAGCCTGCTGTGCAAGATGTATGAGTGAGGTTAAAGTACCCTCAACTGCAAGGTTATGTATGTAAGGATAATTGATCATTTTATATCACACGATTTGCTATGAAATGTACAGTTCGGCTTTAGAAGTCAGTTTAACAACTGAAAGTGCTATATTCTCTTTTCTCTGTGAGGTACTGGATGGATTAAACAAAAGGTTTCAAACGTTTGGCATATTTTTTGATTTAACTAAGGCATTTGATTTTGTTGATCACAAAATATTTCTCCAGAAGTTGGACCATTACGGAATATGGGGAGTAGCTCACAATTGGTTCACCTCTTACTTTAGCAACAGACAGCAAAGGGTCATTATCCACAACGTTGAGAATGGCTGTGATGTGGGGTCTGAGTGGAGTACGGTCAAGTGGAGGGGTACCCCAGGGATCAGTGTTGGGGCCACTCCTGTTCCTCTTTATATAAATGATATGCCCTCTAGTATTATGGGTAAGTCCAAAATATTTCTGTTTGCTGATGACACTAGCTTGGTAGTAAAGGATGTTGCGTGCAACATTGGCTCAGTTTCAAATAGTGCAGTTCGTGACCTAAGCTCATGGCTTGTAGAAAATAAACTAACACTAAATCACAGTAAGACAAAATTTTTGCAGTTTCTAACACACAATTCAACAAAACCTGACGTTTTAATTTCACTGAATGGGCATATAATTAGTGAAACGGAACAATTCAAATTTCTAGGTGTTCAGATAGATAGTAAGCTGTCGTGGAAAGCCCGTATTCAGGATCTTGTTCAAAGACTTAATAATGCCATTTTTACTATTCAAACAGTATCTGAAGTGAGTGATCATTCAACACAAAAATTAGTCTACTTTGCTTATTTTCATTCGCTTATGTCATATGGTATTATATTTTGGGGTAACTCTTCCCATTCTCAAAGGATATTTTTGGCTCAGAAACGGGCGGGTCGGGCAATAAGTCGTGTAAGTTCACAAACCTCTTGTGAACCCCTGTTCACGAGTGTGGGTATTTTGACATTGGCCACTCAATATGTAAAAATCTTAGCAGTAATCATGAGCTTTTAAATCTAAACTGAAAAGTTTCCTCATGGATCACTCCTTCTATTCTGTCGAGGAGTTCCTTGAAAAATTAAGCTGATTCTTGTTGCAGTGTTGATTGTGTTTACTTAAACTTATGGACTGACTTTTTTCGGATTCATGAACGTTTATTTTTATCTGTTGTTACTTTTATGTTGTAATTTCATGTAGTGACACATTCCATGACCGTGGAGTTTTGCTCCTCAATTTGGTCCCACAGAACTTGACACGTAAATAAATAAATAAAAGAATATAATAATTCCAATTTCAAAGAATGCAAATGTTGACAAGTATAAATACTACTGAACCATCAGTTGAATATATCATAGTTGCAAAATACTGACACAAATTGCAGAAGAATGCGAAACCTCAAGAAAGATCAGTTTGGGTTCTGGAGAAATTTAGGAACATGCAAGGCTATATTGAGCCTTCATCTTGTCTTGAAAGTTAGGTTGTAGGAAAGGAAACCTACGTTTATAGCATTTGTAGATTTGGAGAAAGTATTTGACATTGTTGACAGGACTACAATCTTTGAAGTTCTGAAGGTAGCAGGGATAAAATACATGAAATGAAGGTTACTTACGGCTTGTACAGAAACTAGCCTGCAGGTAAAAACAGGACATGAAAGGGAAGGCTGTGAGGCAGGATTGCACCCTCTTACCAGCATGACAGCCTATACACTGAGCAAGCAGTAAATGAAACCAAAGTGAATTTTAAGAAGTGAATTAAAATTTGGGGAAAAGCAATAAAAATTTTGAGGTTTATCAGTGACATTGTAGTTCTGTCAGAGACAACAAAGGACTTGGAAGTGCAGTTTAAGTGAATCAATAGCATCTCAAAAAGAGATTATTAGATGGATATCAAAAGTGAAACCAGGGTAATAGAATGTACTCAAATTAAATCAGGTGATGTTGAAGGAATTAGATTAGGAAATGAGAAAATGAAAGTAATAGATCAGTTTTGCTTTTTGCGAAGCAAAATAACCGATAATGGCCAAAGTAGTGAGCACATAAAATGCAGACCCAATAGCAAAGAAATCATTTTCAAAAAGAGGAATTTGTTAACCTCTAATATTAATTTAAATGTTAGGAATTCTTTTGTGAACATATTCATCAGGAGTGTATTTTTCTGGTTTGTAATCTTCCATGGAAGTGAAACATGGACAATAAGCAGTTCAGACAGTGAGAGAATAGAGGCTTTTGAAATATGCTGCTGTAGATGAATGCTGTAAGCGGATGTGCAGATCAAATGGCTGTTGACACCATACCAAAGCTAATTGGGAAAAAAAGAAATTTGTGACACTATTTGACTAAAAGAAGCGATAGGTGGATAGGATAGAGCATGAGGCATCAAGGAAGCAGCATAAAAATATTGTTAAGCTAGACCAAGGCATGAATAACACAAGAAGATTTTCAGATGAAGAGGCTTACTCGAGATAGACTACAGGGGAACTGCGTCAGATCAATCTTCAGACTAATGACCACAACAACATGTACAGGGTAGCACTCCAATTTCCGTCCGGCCAGGTCTCTGCTTAATGTAGCCTAGTGTTTGTATTGCTGGTGATCACTCCCAGTACCTGGTAAGCCACTACACCAATATCACAACTTTTCTGGTGTGGATGTGTGGGGTGCTGCAACCACCACAAAGGCAAAGATTTGTTATATTCTTATTACTACCTGTTACCCGTGGCTGTGCTTGTGTATCAGTAGTTTTGTTGGTAAGTAAGCAAATGTATGAGCAATAATGACAGCTGCCCTCACGTTTCTGCCTGCTTGGGTAAACGTAGCTGAAAACATGCAACCCCCCCCCCCTCCCCCCCGGCCTAACCCTTCCCTGCCCCACCTAACTGCTCCAATGCAAGGCGCAATGACGCCAAGCATCACTTAGTATGTGAAGGGGCGTGGGCTGGAGTGCTCATCTTTACTTTGTGCTGTTGAAGTTTGTTGTTGTTGTTGTGGTCTTCAGTCTTGAGACTGGTTTGATGCAGCTCTCCATGCTACTCTATCCTGTGCAAGCTTCTCCATCTCCCAGTACCTACTGCAACCTACATCCTTCTGAATCTGCTAGGTGTATTAATCTCTTGGTCTCCCTCTACAATTTTTACCCTCCACGCTGCCCTCCAATACTAAATTGGTGATCCCTTGATGCCTCAGAACATGTCCTACCAACCGACCCCTTCTTCTGGTCAACTTGTGCCACAAACTTCTCTTCTCCCCAATCCTATTCAACACCTCCTCATTAGTTATATGATCTACCCATCTAATCATCAGCATTCTTCTGTAGCACCACATTTTGAAAGCTTCTATTCTCTTCTTGTCTAAACTATTTATCGTCCATGTTTCACTTCCATACATGGCTACACTCCATACAAATACTTTCAGAAATGACTTCCTGACACTTAAATCTATACTCGATGTTAACAAATTTCTCTTCTTCAGAAACGCTTTCCTTCCCATTGCCAGTCGACATTTTATATCCTCCCTACTTCGACCATTATCAGTTATTTTGCTCCCCAAATAGCAAAACTCCTTTACTACTTTAAGTGTCTCATTTCCTAATCTAATACCCTCAGCATCACCCGACTTAATTCGACTACATTCCATTATCCTCATTTTGCTTTTGTTGATGTTCATCTTATACCCTCCTTTCAAGACACTGTCCATTCCGTTCAACTGCTCTTCCAAGTCCTTTGCTGTCTCTGACAGAATTACAATGCCATCTGCGAACCTCAAAGTTTTTATTACTTTTCCATGGATTTTAATAGCTACTATGAATTTTTCTTTTGTTTCCTTCACTGCTTCCTCAATAAACAGATTGAATAACGTCGGGGAGAGGCTACAACCCTGTCTCACTCCCTTCCCAACCACTGCTTCCCTTTCATGCCCCTCAACTCTCATAACTGCCATCTGGTTTCTGTACAAGTTGTAAATAGCCTTTCGCTCCCTGTATTTTACCCCTGCCACCTTCAGAATTTGAAAGAGAGTATTCCAGTCAACATTGTCAAAAGCTTTCTCCAAGTCTACACATGCTAGAAACGTAGGTTTGCCTTTCATTAATCTAGCTTCTAAGATAAGTCGTAAGGTCAGTATTGCCTCACGTGTTCCCATATTTCTACGGAATCCAAACTGATCTTCCCCTAGGTCGGCTTCTACTAGTTTTTCTTCACATCTGTCAACACCTGCTTTCTTTGGGATTGAAATTATTATATTCTTCTTGAAGTCTGAGGGTATTCCGCCTGTTTCATACATCTTGCTCACCAGATGGTAGAGTTTTGTCAGGACTGGCTCTCCCAAGGTCGTCAGTAGTTGCAATGGAAATTTGTCTACTCCGGGGGCCTTGTTTCGACTCAGGTCTTTCAGTGCTTTGTCAAACTCTTCATGCAGTATCAGATCTCCCATTTCATCTTCATCTACATCCTCTTCCATTTCCACAATATTGTCCTCAAGTACATCGCCCTTGTATAGACCATGTATATACTCCTTCCACCTTTCTGCTTTCCCCTCTTTGCTTAGAACTGGGTTTCCATCTGAGCTCTTAATATTCATACAAGTCGTTCTCTTTTCTCCAAAGGTCTCTTTAATTTTCCTGTAGACAGTATCTATCTTACCCCTAGTGAGATAAGCCTCTACATCCTTACATTTATCCTCTAGCCATTCCTGCTTAGCCATTTTGCACTTCCTGTCGATCTCATTTTTGAGACGTTTGTATTCATTTTTGCCTGCTTCATTTACTGCATTTTTATATTTCCTGCTTTCATCAGTTAAATTCAATATTTCTTCTGTTACCCAAGGATTTCTACTAGCCCTTTTATTTTTACCTACTTGATCCTCTGCTGCCTTCACTACTTCATCCCTCAAAGCTACCCATTCTTCTTCTACTTTATTTCTTTCCCCCATGCCTGCCATTTGTTCCCTTACGCTCTCCCTGAAACTCTGTACAATCTCTGGTTCTTTCAGTTTATCCAGGTCCCATCTCCTTAAATTCCCACCTTTTTGCAGTTTCTTCAGTTTTAATGTACATTTCATAACCAATAGATTGTGGTCAGAGTCCACATCTGCCCCTGGAAATGTCTTACAATTTAAAACCTGGTTCCTAAACCTCTGTTTTACCATTATATAATCTATCTGAAACCTTTTAGTATCTCCAGGGTTCTTCCATGTATACAACCTTCTTTCATGATTCTTGAATCTAGTGTTAACTATGATTAAGTTGTGCTCTGTGCAAAATTCTACCAGGCGGCTTCCTCTTTCATTTATTATCCCCAATCCATATTCACCTACTATGTTTCCTTCTCTCCCTTTTCCTACTACCGAATTCCAGTCACCCATGACTATTAAATTTTCCCCTCCCTTCACTATCTGAATAATTTCTTTTATTTTGTCATACATTTGTTCAATTTCTTCGTCATCTGCAGAGCTGGTTGGCATATAAACTTGTTCTTCTGTAGTAGGCGTGGGCTTCATGTCTATCTTGGCCACAATAATGCGTTCACTATGCTGTTTGTAGTAGCTTACCCGCATTCCTATTTTTTTATTCATTATTAAACCTACTCCTGCATTACGCATATTTGACTTTGTATTTATAACCCTGTATTCGCCTGACCAAAAGTCTTGTTCCTCCTGCCACCGAACTTCACTAATTCCCACTATATCTAACTTTAACCTATCCATTTCCCTTTTTAATCTTTCTAACCTACCTGCCCGATTAAGGGATCTGACATTCCATGCTCCGATCCGTAGAACGCCAGTTTTCTTTCTCCTGATAACGACATCCTCCTGAGTAGTCCCTGCCCGGAGATCCAAATGGGGGACTATTTTACCTCCGGAATATTTTACCCAAGAGGATGCCATAATCATTAACCATACAGTAAAGCTGCATGCCCTCGGGAAAAATTACATCTGTAGTTTCCCCTTGCTTTCAACCATTCGCAGTACCAGCACAGCAAGGCTCTTTTGGTTAGTGTTACAAGGCCAGATCAGTCAATCATCCAGACTGTTTCCCCTGCAACTACTGAAAAGGCTGCTGCCCCTCTTCAGGAACCACACGTTTGTCTGGCCTCTCAACAGATACCCCTCCGTTGTGGTTGCACCTACGGTACGGCTATCTGTATCGCTGAGGCACGCAAGCCTCCCCACCAACGGCAAGGTCCATGGTTCATGAGGGGGGGGGGGGGGGGGGCTGTTGAAGTAGCTATACATTATGCAACAAATTTAACAATTTTTTAATAGGGTTTATGTTCACTGACACAAAAAAATATTCAATTTCCTACTTCACTTCCTATGGGTCTGTTATTCTTCTTCTTCTTCTTATTATTATTATTATTTCTTATACTATTACTAATAATAATAATAATAATAATACTTTCTAAAGTAGGCTAAGTTCTTCCTCAGGGTTCAAACTATCCCCATACCGAATTTCATCGAAATCAGCTAACCAGTTTAATCGTGAAAAAATAATAGATAGCGTTTCTTTCCTATTTAATAGTATTAGTACACATTTAACACATTGAGGACTGTGTAAACATTGTGTTAATTACGTTTATTTGTATTATGTTGAACATATCAACCAACAAAAGCATTTTCATAAATATGAAAAAGGTGAAAACTAGAAGAGCTGTAGCCTCTTAGGTTACCCATATAAATAATTTCACATAGCTTTATTTTTGTTCTCAGGGACGCACACAAGAACATTTGATAAAAGAAACTGAAATTTAACTCACTGAACATTAAATTACTGAAGAAAAGCTCTCAAAACTAAGCATGTCAGAGTGTTCACAGTTAGGTCTCGATATTCTCACGACACCTGTGTACAAAAATGTATCATTGCCACAGAGCCCTGTAATGTGAAGCACCCAGAATTCTTGGTACTTATACTCGACTCACAGACTGGCTCTCATGTAGTTCGATTGTAGCTGTGGCAGAAATACTGTCAGCTGCAGTGGGAGCTCAGGTTATCTAATATCCCTCAAGTGGTCGTGGTGTGACATGTCGGTGAGGTATCCACAACTGTCGGAGGTAAAATCCACGCCAGCTTGACACATTCAAGGGATACTTCCAAGGCTGCGCTGTTGTATAGAATGTCCACGGTGTGATCCCCTCTACTCGACAGAGGGAAAGGACCAGTGTACGATGGCTGTAATGGCAATCTGAATAGGTGTGTGCACAGTATCACATGCAAACAGCTGCATAAGTGTCTGTGCACAAATACCAGATGGTGAGGAGCAGGCGGGCAGCAGAGATTGGTGCAGTGCAGTGCAGTGCACTAACCGTGGAAGTTCTGCTGTGTCAGGTAGAGGTGCTGGCACTGGAATGCGTAGAGGCTCACTATAAATCATTTCAGCCACAGATGCACTGTTATCAGGTTTGCCTTTGTCCTTTCTTCTCAGTGTCACAGAAGTGATGGATTTAAGATTCTGTGCCACCATTCTATCGTACCATTATTAGTCGTGTGGTAGCTGGTTGTGTGGCATTGCTGAAAGCTGCACAGTTTGGCTAGTTCCTTGAACAGCGTGGATTGAAACTGGTGGCCTCGATCGGTCGTAATGTGGAGAAGGCACCCAAACTGTGCAATCCACATAAATGTTTTTCCCATAGTTTCGGCTCAGATGGCAGCAATTGGGATAGTCTCCACCCACTGTGTACATCTGTCTACAGCTGTGAACGTGTGGCTATAGAGTGGTGAGAGGAGGTCGATGTGAATGTGTGCCTATCTATCGAGTGTGCCTCGGAAGTTACCAAAATTGCAAGCGTGTGATGACCCACTTTACTCTGTCAGCTAAGGATGCGAGAACATGCCGACATGTGTGCGTCTTTCTTTGAGAAAGGTCACACGAAGTGGCCTGTAAGTAGTCTGACCGTAGCATCGGTCCCGAGAAGAGGTAAGCCTTGGACGCTACCGAAGGTTATCTGGTGGAACCTCTGCGAAATGCGTGGGCATAGTTTGTTCCAAGAGATTTCATTCCACAGTTTCAACATAAGAGTTGGACGCCAGAATCTGATAAATATGTAGTCCTGCAGACCAGTCACTTGACAGCGGTAGCGATTGTGGATCCTTGGCCTGCTCTACAGCGAGTTCTCTTGTCTGTAATTACCACCAGAAAAGTAGCCAACTGCTAAATTTTCAGCACCGCTTAATTGTCAAATGTCTCTCGTAAACTGGTTTATGAACTCAAGATGCCGAAACTGCATATGTGAGCAAGTGTCTCTAGTGAAGTTCTTGAACACAGAAGTAATGGGTTTGTGATCTGTAAAAATAGTCTGTGGTTGAGCTTCTGTTTGAGGCCAGATGTATCTGACTGCCTCATAGTTTCTTAACAGTTCTCTGTCATATGCACTCCACTTCTGCTGGACTGGCTGCAACTTTTTAGAGAAAAACTTGAGTGGCTGCCAATGTGGATCTGCTCATTGATCAACTACAGTTCTAATTGCCGACAGACTTGCCTTGACTCCTGCAGCCTGGTGTATGTGTGAGATACTGGATGAGTGAGTAACACTGCTCAACTTAAGCTGGAAGTTGCGAAATGCTTCTTCAATTTTGAGTGTCCACTCAAGAGATATATGCATCCAGTGGTGTCACAGTCCACGAGTACGTCTGTGCATGTTGTCAGTATAGCTGATGTTGCTGGGAGGTGACGACAACAAAAATTTATGGTACCCAGGAACCGTCTCAGTTGATGGTAATCAGCTGTCTTTAGTAGAGATTGTAGCACTGTAATCTCTCTGCCAATGGGCAATTGCTTTTGGCCAAAACTGTGTGGTCCAGGAAGATGGATCGAGTCTTCCCAATAATGCATTTGTTTGCATTTACCACTGTTCCATAGTTAAACAGCTGTTGACCTTTAGCTCGAGGGAGAACACCGAGATGTTACCTAAGTAAGTGAAACAAAATAAAAGTCCTTTGAGTACCTCATCTGCAGAATGTTGCTGTGACCGAGCGGTCTTTTTGAGTCCAAAAGACATGAATAAAAATTCGAATAAACCAAATGGCATGATCACTGCAGTCTTCAGAATGTCACTAGTGCATACTGGTGTTTGGTTGTATGCTTTTTTACAACTGAGGATGCTAAAAACCTGTACACCAGCTAGTGCGCGCATGAAGTCCTGTATGTTAGAGACCGGTTACCCTTCTGGCATCAACCGTACATTTAAGGCCCAGTAATAGCCACACATCCTATACGAGCTGTCTTTCTTGTGGACAAGATGTAGAGGCAAAGACTGTGGGCTGTCAGATTGGCTAATGATTCCAGTCTACAACATTTTTTACAAAAATTGTGTTCGTCTCTGTTAAACGGTTGGGTGCAATTCTGCATGCACATATTGGGACAAGTAGTTTGGATGTGGTGTGCTGTATTGTGTTTGATGCTGTTGTGATGTGCGGTTCGCTTGATGGTTGAATTACGTGGTCCTCCAAAGGTTTCTGTGTTGTAGTTGTGCTGTGTTTATTAGAGGCGTATACATTGTCAACAGATTCAGAGACATCAGTGACTACAAATGACTGTGTGAATTGTCTGGAGAAACCAACATTGAACTTTATCTCTGTAAGTATTGATCATAGAGTTGATGATTGCCATCAACGACACTAGAACATCCTTTTTGTTGTCCAGTGTGTGGCCGACAGGCAGCGTGGTGATGTTGGAACCAGAGTCTATAAGACTGTCTGACACAGACAGTCCCTTTGATGTAGTTGAGTGTATGTAAGGACGTGGCTGCTGCTTATGGTGTGTAGACACTGCACTGCTACTGTGGACTGTCTTGCCATCAGAGTGAGCATCATTTCACAGTGTGTTGGCGAAAATGTTTGTCACACCATCATACCCCATGGGAGCTCTTCCACTGTTCCTGAGTTCGACTGTTAGCACCTTATCATTGCTAATGTGTGTGCATCTATGTTGCCAGTGCTCCCACTGTGGTTCTTGAGCTTCAAATGTAATTGGAATGTTCAACGGGTATTATAACATGATGGCTGCACAGTCCAGAGTTGTCGTCTCTGGTGAGCTCAGTCAGTAGTGGTCCACCAATGTCATGGCAATTGTTGTGGATCAGGGCCGGCGCAAGGCACGTGCGAAATGTGCAGCCGCATGGGGCAGCACTTTCCGAGGGGCGGCAAATCTGCCGCCCCCCTTTTTTTCTTAACATTCATGCCCAAGAGGGGATTCAGAACCAAACCTCGGAGGGAGCGGCTTCGGGAACTGTGGCATGGCGCCTCTAGTAACTGCCGGCCGCCCCTGTTGAACAAGGGGAGGGAGGAGGACTAATTTCTTCCTTTCCACTTTGGCAGCACCGTCGTGTTTATGCTGGAGGAACAGAGAGGGGTAAGCAGTCTGGTGTACACGCCAGTATTCCTATGAGTGGAGCGCTGCCAGCCTGTTACGCGCTGTGCGTTTACTCACAACTGATTTTGCGGAAGATGAAATCTAATTTGGAAATTTGAATGCAATGTTCAATACTGTGATTACATGTTAAACCTGAAGCAATTTTGCTAAGTCCTTCAATGGCAGTTTCCGAATGTTTTATTCTTCCTGCACTGTGGAAAAAAAATTGTTGAACATTACTACATTCATACATGTCCAACACCTACAATAGCTAGAAGTATTCAGAATGGGTAAATACGCTGCGAATAGTTACAAGGGATAAAGACATTGCTAATTAGCCTGGCATAAGTTGGGTTTTGATGTATTTTTGAAAATTTTTGCTATCCGTTTCTGAGTGATAGTGGGACGTTTTGGTTTTTGAGCTATGAAACACCTGTCTCCCCCTGCATGAACAATTATTAAACTCTGACTGGCACTTTTGTTTGACAATACTACTCACACACTATCACTTTGCCGACATTTATTTACTGTATAATGCTTGTGAATCCATGTTTCATCTTAGTAAACTACTGGTCACTTTGATTATGATGAAAACCTGAGAAAGTATGGTCTTTTAGCAACAATGCCCTCTTGTCTGCACAAAACAAAATGGTTCAAATGGCTCTGAGCACTATGGGAATTAACATCTGAAGTCATCAGTCCCCAAGAACTTAGAGCTACTTAAACCTAACTAACCTAATCACAACACACAGATCCATGCCCGAAGCAGGATTCGAACTTGTGACTTTAGCGGTTGCGTGGTTTCAGACTGAAGCGCCTAGAACCGGTCGGCCACAACAGCCGGCCCACAAAACAAAATGTTTATTTTGACACCTTCTACAACGAAAATCCATAGATAGAACATTGCTTCTAAGGGTTTTCTTGCCAACTTTAAAGCTCATTTCAGTTTGACAAAAGTTGTGCAGTTTTCACAAAGTTCATATTTCTTTCTATTGTTCATAATGCCGTAGAAATTGCTACCTGATAATACATTTATCCATATTATCGGTCGCATACTTATTGTGAGCTTCTTGCTTCTTCTTCTCGGGTGCTACTTTAACCGTAGCCTCGCTATACCTTGTCACGTGACGTAGTTTCTGGCACTGCCGCGTCACCGCTTTGCCTTTCCAGGCAATAGGTATTGTTGCGTTCTCTACAATGAAAACTACAGAATTCGTTTTGGTTGTTGGCCAAGGGAGTCAAGATTGGTCAGAAGCACTTTCACTGCGTTTTGTAAGAACAGAAGAATTGGTGCGTCCAAATTTCTTGCAACTTGGGATGTAATAGGTAAGTGCTTTTCAGATAACGTGCAATTAGTATTGCACGTGCACATTTCTCGTAAGTTAGAATTTTTCAATTTCAAGATTGCAGAATAGGAAAACTTATTTTTCTTGTGATCTGTTACTTCAAAAATTGGCAAGTCGGGAAATAAGCACGCATCGTCCCAATAGGTAGAATGAAAATAAAGCGAAGAAAAGTGAAGTGATACGGCGATGACTAATTTGTTACCCCTTATTCCATAATCAGACACAAAAGAAGTGACACATGGAAATTACGACAGATGTCGAGTGTCAGTTCTTTGAAATGAACAAACGCAGTGCTATGAGTTAATATGTTTCGACTAGCATTAGTACCCGTAGATGCCCGGGTGTGTATTTATTGCATTATTATGTTACTCCATGTCCTTATTCTTCCTCTCTCCATTATCTTCCACCCCATTCTTTGACCATTTCACCTGCGTCTGAGGTGAAATTCGGCCAGAAATTCAATTTCACATGGCTCAGTTCTTATGACTTCATCTCCGGAACAGTGTATCCTACAGTAATATAATTTTCCGTTTACATGCAGTGGAATATCAAGAAATTGTCTGTGAAGTGTGTTGCAAATAAAGTTAGTACACAGACATCAACAGTTAATTTCATGCAATTGTTCTTTACAGGCTAGATTGAAACACGTCCAACAGTAGAAAAAGACTGTCTGGCAGTGAATGTAGGAAAAGACGGGCGCTGAAGGAAGATGATGATAAGAAGCAAAAGGATGCACTACAACGATATTTAAAGCCAAAGAGAGAACGACCTGGCAGCGGTGAGGGTAGAAAAATAGATCCTGAAAGTACAGAAACTAATGGAGCTACTGCAGCTACATCTTTATCTTCAGGACATGACCAGAAAGTTGACGAACACAGTACTACGACCACCGCATAAAGCAGCAATGCTGACGGTGGCCCATCTACAATATGTTCAACAGACATCGTCTGGACTCAAGACCTGCTTTGTGATGACAGCTTCGAGATTGAAACACCAGGCAGAACTGAAATTAGGCAACCTGATTCTGAAAATACCGGAGGAACATCAGCCAAAGTACTCACCACCGGAGAAGTGATTGAAGGTGAGCCTAAACTGGAAGATACAATTGACTCAGATTCCGAAAGATGGCCGGAAATTATTACCGACTGCATTCGAACAACTTTGGTCATGCGAGGTCATCCCGAATGTGTTAAGGAAGCTGAAGAATGTCCTAAAAATGCGGACAACCGGCGTTTCAGCCCTGTGCACTACAGCTATTCTCTGGAGAATTTAGAAGAAGCAGATAGACATTGGTTGGTGTACTCAAAGAGCAAGGATGTTGTGTTCTGCTTTTTTTGCAAACTTTTTTCATCATCTACAGTAAAAATTGTAAAGAACAGTATAAGCAACTGGCGGCATATTGCTTTGTATCCCGAAAGTCACGGGAACTCTACCAAGCATTTGAATTCACATAAAAAGAGGATCGTGTATTCCGAGGGACTGAAAAAGTCACAAACTGTCAACGCCGATCATCAAAGGCTTCTGAATACTGAAAGCGAACATTGGTAAAATGTTCTTGAGCACTTAATAGCAATAATTCATTTCCTGGGTCTGCAATGTCTGCCTTTGAGAGGAAGTACAAATACACTCTTTCAGCCTGACAATGGGAACTTCTTGAAACTCGTTGAATTATTCAGAAAGTTCAACACTGTGATGATGGAGCACCTGCACAGAACAAAGCAAGGTTAAAACAAGGGTCATCATTATCTTGGAAAAGAAACACAGAATGAAATAATTCATGTTATTGGATCATCTATAACCAACAACATTCTATTAATGACGAAATCTGCAAAATATTACAGTATAATTCTGGACTGCACACCAGATATTTCAAAAATCAAGCAGATGACAGTTGTGGTACATTTCGTCCAGGAGACAAGACTCGACGGGGTGTATGATGTCCGAATTTGGAAGCATTTCCTGGGATTTCTTCCAGTGCCCAATTCTTCAAGCTCCACTTTGACGCAGGTCGTACTCAAGTTCTTGGAAGATAAAAAAATCCTATTCTGTAATATGAGAGTGCAAGGATACGACAATGGAGCTAACATGAAAGGAAAGAAGTCTGGTCCCCAGAAAAGAATTTCAGATATGAACAAGAGAGCATTTTATATACCATGTAGCAGTCACTCATTGAATCTTGTTGTAAACGATGCTGCTATGTCTTCTAAATATGCTGTTTCCATGTTTTCAACAAGCTTGTATGACTTTTTCTCGTCCTCCGTACGACGTTGGGATGTCTTGAAGAAGTATCTGCCTAAACTGTTGCTGAAGCCATTAAACGATACAAGATGGGAAAGTCACATCGATGCACTTACTCCCCTGAGGTTTCAAATCGGAGGTGTTTATGATGCACTGGTTCAGATATCAGAAGAATTCGATGGCATGACCGCTCACAAAGCAACGTCACTTGTGAATCAAATAAAAAAATTACATATTTTTCACTTCTCTGGTAATCTGGTACGACGTTCTGCTTCACATCAGTGTACTCAGTAAGACCCTCCAGACCATTGACATAAATGTTTCTGAGGCAGTGGAAATGCTTGAAAAAACGAAAGCATATTTTGAGACCTGCAGAACAGAAGAAAAGTTTGTGTCTTTCTTGATGGATTCCAAAGAACTGGCTAAAGAATTAGACCTAGAAGATCTAATGTTACCACGGATAAGCGTTTCCCAGCGACGAAGTAAGAAGCCAATACACTTTACCTATGAAGGAAGGGATGAGACAATAGATGACCCAACAAAACGTTACAAGATTGAATTCTACTATTATCTTATAGATATAGTAACCACATATTTGGATGAGAAATTCAATCAACTGAAATCCCATTGTGATTATTTTGATTTTCTCTACAACATTGGTGACCTGAAGAATGCACCTCCTGACAGCCTGGACACAAAGTGTAGAAACCTCGCAGGGATTTTGCAAGATCATGAGTCAAGCGACATTGATGCTCTGGAGTTGAGGGAAGAACTAAAAGTGCTTTCAACATTGTTGAAACCAGGAATAGGTCCAAAAGAGACTCTGAAGTTTATAGGAAGACATAGTTTTTGCCCTAATGTTATCATTGCTCTGAGAATTCTCCTAATATTCCCAGTGACAGTTGCGAGTCGAGAGAGGGGTTTCTCAAAACTGAAATTGATAAAGACATACCTCCGATCAACGATGAGCCAAACTCGTTTGAATGATCTTGCAACAATATTGATTGAGCACGAGCTTGCAGAGAACTTAAATTACACAGATTGTGTGAAAGAGTTTGCACAAGCAAAAGCCAGGAAGGTTCGATTTGTCTAGTATTTCTTTAAATTTTTGTATAATAATCAGTGTCTTGGTTATTTACTGTGTTGTTTCTTATTTTGTTCAACATTAAATAGTTACTGTAAATATTATTGTTCAAACCAAATTATCATTAAATTGTAAATATATTTTGTTTTCCGTTGAATACATTATCTGTTCACAACCATTGAAAAATGTTTATTTACATTAACTGTAAGTTCATGCTGTGCGGGATTAGCCAAGCCGACTGTGCGGCTGATCCTGGCGGAGGTTCGAGTCCTCCCTTGGGCATGGGTGTGTGTCTTTGTCCTTAGGATAATTTGGGTTAAGTAGTGTGTAAGCTTAGGGGCTGATGACCTTAGCAGTTAAGTCCCATAAGATTTCACACACATTTGAACATTTTTGCAAATTCACAAGGCTTATTAAAATTAGCTAGATTTCTTCAATCAGGTTTGACTCCATTTTTGGGCTGGTGCTCAGCGACTGTTTTGTACAAATCTGTAGAGAATGTCACCAATCAGTCGCAATTTCCAGATCTACATAGATTTCGGGACAGTGTGGCTGTTCTCAATGGTTTGAGTTATGTTTTCATCTATACCGTCATGCTGAACATAACTGTCAACATGACGGTTTAGATGTAAGCACATATTAAAAACTTTGAGACTGGCCACTTAGTGGCTGAAACCTACATAAATCTGAAAAGTAAAAACAAAAATTGCAATTGATTGCTGACATTTCAATTTCCTACAGATTTGTTTAAATAAAATTCCACAAATGTTGGGTAAAAAAAAAAAAAAAAAAAAGATGGGGGGGGGGGGGGGGGGGCGCAATTTAGCAGCTCACCCGAGGCGGCACTTGGACTTGCGCTGGCCCTGTTGTGGGTGACTCAAACATTTTGTAAACTCTGTCAGTGATCTGCAGTAATTTTTTGGGTGACTTATTGTCATGTACTGCCAATGCCATACATACTTAGGTCAGTAGCTATTGATGTCAAATGTGTAGTAACAAATCACTGCACACTGAGAAACTGTTCATTAAATTACATAGGTGTAGCAGAACTATGATGAGTTTTTGTCATCATGTTTCTCCTTATATAGTTCTTGCTTGTCACTGAGATTGATGGTTTGTATGGCAGGACATTAGGTCATTTTTCAGTTTGTTGTAAGCTCTGTCTGGTGGCGTGTGCAGACCAATGTTTTGGTTTGTTGGTCCAAATTACTTATCACCAAGGCGAGTTGTTCATGGTTGTTGATGACTTGTTGCTGGTGAAATATATTCTTCGATACCATGAACCACATTTGTGGTCGGGTGGGCATAAGCAGTGGTGCTTGTAATGTGGCATGGATGAACTGCTGGAAGTGATGGATGGACATCTCATCGTTTCAAACTGTGTTCGCAGCTCTGTTATACAGGGTGCTCCATTGATTCTGACCGGGCCAAATATCTCATGAAATAAGCGTCAAACAAAAAAACTACAAAGAACAAAACTTGTCTAGTTTGAAGGGGGAAACCAGATGGCACTGTGGTTGGCCCGCTAGATGTCGCTGCCATAGGTCAAACGGATATAAACTGCGTTTTTTAAAAATAGGAACCCCCATTTTTTATTACAAATTTGTTTAGTATGTAAAGAAATATGAATGTTTTAGTTGGACCATATTTTTTGCTTTGTGATAGATGGCGTTCTAATAGTCACAAACATATGGCTCACAATTTTAGATGAACAGTTGGTAACAGGTAGGCTTTTTTAAATTAAAATACAGAACATAGGTACGTTTGAACATTTTATTTCGGTTGTTCCAATGTGATACATGTACCTTTGTGAACTTATCATTTCTGAGAATGCGTGCTGTTACAGGATGATTACCTGTAAATACCACATTAACTCAATAAATGCTCAAAATGATGTCCGTCAACCTCAATGCATTTGGCAATACGTGTAATGACATTCCTCTCAACAGCGAGTAGTTCGCCTTCCGTAATGTTCGCACATGCATTGACAATGTGCTGACCCATGTTGTCGGTGGATCACGATAGCAAATATCTTTCAACTTTCCCCACAGGAAGAAATCCGGGGACGTCAGATCTGGTGAATGTGCAGGCTTTGATGACCAATCCACTTGTCATGAAATATGCTGTATAAAGTAAAACATTCATATTTCTTTATGTACTACACGAATATGTAGTAAAAAATGGGGGTTCCTATTTAAAAAAATGCAGCTGATGTCCGTTTGACCTGTGACAGCGCCATCTAGTGGGCCAGCCATAGTGCCATCTGGTTTCCCCTTTCAAGCTAGACGAGTTTCGTACTTTGTAGTTTTTTCGTTTGATGCTTATTTTGTGAGATATTTGGCCCGGTTACTATCAATGAACCAAACTGCAGAGTTCATTTTAAACATGGTTACAATGCAGAAGTATTTAACTGAGCAGGAAGTGTAGACTGCAGGGTTTGCTTGGCACAAGATGTGTCTGGCGCTGGCTAGGTAATGGAAGGCAGTACGTTTGGTGCAGGCTACAGTATTGGTGTTTGGGGGCAGAACTTTGTTGGATGGGCATTGGCTTGTTCCTGTTAATATGGACAAAATGGGAAACAGCTACTAGCTGAATTCTTCAGCTGAAACTCCGAGAACAGGAATGGTATTACATCTGAATCTACAACTGAGTTTTACGGTACATTCTTTAGTGCTAAAGAACTGAGGGTGTTAAACTGCACCAGCTGTTATTCACCCACTGTGTTTCCATCATATGCATCCATGTTGATTGTGGATACATATTTAAATGAGTTCTTTTGTGGAGCAATTGAGTTAGATTTAATGGTAAAAGATTTAATCATTTTTCAAAAGTTGTTTTGGTAAATTAACAACCTTTGATCAAGAAAGAGAGTATGTAATGTTAGCTGAGATTGGTAATGGAATGTACATTTCAAATAGCTTGGTTTTAATAAACATATCAAAGTGTTACTCTGCACCTCATCTACATAACCCTCACTCCACACACACACACACCTGGTACAATGGAGATGGCTAATTCATACTCTGAGGAGACATTTGTCATTGAACTTGACATGTGATACTTTAATCCAGAGAATATCTGGGCAAAACTTGTAGACAGTGATTTGATAGTGGATGACAGTCATGTGACAGTCATGTGAGCTGAACAACTCACACGCACATATACATATCAGTTACCTATGAACATCAATTATATCGCTATATCTTCACATTTATCAGCAGATGGTGTACTCACTATTGCAGTCCTGAGGGAATCACAACAGCTACCTCACTCCATGTCACAGACAGCTTCATATCCTTCTTACCAACGCACTATCCTAGCTGTCCCAGCCTCCATTGCTACCTGCTTTGAGTGAATCTTGTCTCTTTCTTTATATCTGGCCACAGCTTGGTTGGAAACTTTCATCAAGTTGGACTGATACCGAAAAATGGTCCAGAGATACAGCTGGTCGAGTACATTTGGACTCGGCCCACCTGTTCAACAATGCACGCTGACAACTGCTCCCTCCCACCCCACCCCTACCCACCTAGTGTAAAATAATTATTTGCTGTACATATTTCTCATTTACCCTTCTCTATCAATATAGAATATTGTGAAGACACTAGCATGAACAATGCTTCTCAGCAGTGAACTCGTGCATCTGAGTGCAGGGCTGGGTGGACTCCAAGGAAGTCAGTTCACTTTAGAACCTTGTACCGTGTGGTGTTTTGTATGTTTGGTTATGAGTGATAAAGCAATACTGTCATATCAATGTGTTGTCTCTGTTATGGTATGATCCGTGCACCACACTGACCAGTACTTACCTTCCTGAGAGGAAATTACTTATTCTACAAATAAAAAAATGTCTTGTAAATATAAAATATAGTTTATAGATTTCATAACTTGTATTGAATGGAAAATTTCAATTTCTAGCTATTCAGAGAAAAAATGATTAAAATATTATCAAGCAAATGAAGTACCAGTGTTGATATGGTGTGATTCTTGTTATACATCAGTGTGTCAAGTGAGTTAAGTTTTCCTTTCCTAGAGTTATGTTAGTGCTCAGAAGAAATCTGTCAATTTCTCACTCCTTTATTACTTGTTCACTTCCTTACTAAGTATCTTTTTCAAATTGTTTACCAGTTCCCTATGATTTATTTATGCAGTATGAAATTTTTCTATCATAGCATTGTAGCCACAGAAAATATGGCAATGGAGACTTTAGAAGGCCAAAGCATAGTAAATACAATAGTACTGTAGATAAAAGATGAAACAATATTCATTACCACAAAACTGACTATATGTTGTATCAATAAAAAATGCACTCACTGACTAGGTGTTGGGGTTTGTTAGAATAATCATTATGCAGTCAGATAGTATATATCTTCATGTGAAGCTGTTTAATACTTTTGGAACATGATGAAGAAATGCAGACAAAAAAGAGGTAGTATATTTAATAAATTTATCTGTGACTTACCTTAAGTACATCTTATCATGGTTTTGATTGTAATGCATCTCCATTAAATGAATCAAATATCTAATCATGTGATTTTGGTCTGCAATATCCTTTTCCAATTTACTGAAGTGTTCTATGTTCCCTGTAAGGAAAGATAGTAATATTTTTTACATTCAGCTATACAAAAACAAAGGGAAAAAAGCGTTTGGAGCATTGTTTAACAAGACACAGTTAGATAACTGTGAGGTGAATGAATTTAGTTTGCAGATAATAGTTATGACAGAAATGATAACATACTGGAATAGTTGGCCACAAATTTCAGTGACTAGGAGAGAAGGGGCACATTTAAACTAAGGCCACCACTCAACAATTTCATTTCTCACCATGGTCAACAGGCAAAAAAAAATAAAGTTTCACAACAGGACAGTAACTGGCAATGGATTCCTCTAAATTACTATCTGTAAAAAGATTGCTGTTCAGTAATGATGTTCCTTGGTATGTGCAATACAGCTTCAGTTTTGTTCCTAGTAGAACATTTTTGTTACTGAATATTAATTGAGCCAAATGAAATTTATTCATCCAGTGTACTCAAATATACTATAAACCACTTCAAACATATTTTCTATAATTAACAGTTCTTTAACCTTATTGGCTGCACATGGGACAGATTTCCACAAATTCTTTGTGGTTGATTGCCACACTGGTCACATGTACCTCTGGCCCATCCTATGTAATTTGTTTTAGCAATAATATGTTACTACTACAATAATGTACAGGGTTATAAACACTAAATCAAATAGGGGTAATGCAGGAGTAGGTTTAATAATGAATAGGAAAATAGGAATGCGGGTAAGCTACTACAAACAGCATAATGAACGCATTATTGTGGCCAAGATAGATACGAAGCCCACGCCTACCACAGTAGTACAAGTTTATATCCCAACTAGCTCTGCAGATGATGAAGAAATTGAAGAAATGTATGGTGAAATAAAAGAAATTATTGAGATAGTGAAGGGAGACGAAAATTTAATAGTCATGGGTGACTGGAATTCGTCATTAGGAAAAGGGAGAGAAGGAAACGTAGTAGGTGAATATGGATTGGGGGTAAGAAACAAAAGAGGAAGCCGCCTGGTAGAATTTTGCACAGAGCACAACTTAATCATAGCTAACACTAGGTTCAAGAATCATGAAAGAAGGTTGTATACATGGAAGAACCCTGGAGATACTAAAAGGTTTCAGATAGATTATATAATGGTAAGACAGAGATTTGAGAATCAAGTTTTAAATTGTAAGACATTTCCAGGGGCAGATGTGCACTCTGACCACAATCTATTGGTTATGAACTTTAGATTAAAACTGAAGAAATTGCAAAAAGGTGGGAATTTAGGGAGATGGGACCTGGATAAACTGAAAGAACCAGAGGTTATAGAGAGTTTCAGGGACAGCATAAGGGAACAATTGACAAGAATGGGGGAAAGAAGAATGGGTAGCATTGAGGGATGATGTAGTGAAGGCAGCACAGGATGAACAAGATAAAAAGACAAGGGCTAGAAGAAATCCTAGGGTAACGGAAGAAATACTGAATTTAATTGATGAAAGGAGAAAATATAAAAATGCAGTAAATGAAGCAGGCAAAAAGGAATACAAACGTCTCAAAAATGAGATCGACAGGAAGTGCAAAATGGCTAAGCAGGGATGGCTAGAGGACAAATGTAAGAATGTAGAGGCTTATCTCACTAGGGGTAAGATAGATACTGCCTACAGGAAAATTAAAGAGACCTTTGGAGAAAAGCCTCCCCATGAACCATGGGCATTGCCGCTGGTGGGGAGGCTTACGTGCCTCAGCGATACAGTGGCCATACCGTAGGTGCAACCTCAACGGAGGGGTATCTATTGAGAGGCCAGACAAATGTGTGGTTCCTGAAGAGGGGCAGCAGCCTTTTCAGTAGTTGCAGGGGAAACAGTCTGGATGATCGACTGATCTGGCCTTGTAACAATAACCAAAACGGCCTTACTGTGCTGGTACTTCGAACGGCTGAAAGCAAAGGGAAACTACAGCCATAATTTTTCACGAGGGCATGCAGCTTTACTGTATGGTTAAACGATGATGGCGACCTCTTGGGTAAAATATTCCGGAGGTAAGATAGTCCCCCAATCGGATCTCCGGGCGGGGACTACTCAAGAGGACGTTGTTAACAGGAGAAAGAAAACTGACGTTCTACGGATCGGAGCGTGGAATGTCAGATCCTTTAATCGAACAGGTAGGTTAGAAAGATTAAAAAGGGAAATGGATAGGTTAAAGTTAGATATAGTGGGAATTAGTGAAGTTCGGTGGCAGGAGAAACAAGACTTTTGGTCAGGTGAATACAGTGTTATAAATACAAAATCAAATAGGGGTAATGCAGGAGTAGGATTAATAATGAATAAAAAAATAGGAGTGCGGGTAAGCTACTACAAACAGCATAATGAACGCATTATTGTGGCCAAGATAGACATGAAGCCCACACCTACTACAGTAGTACAAGTTTATATGCCAACTAGCTCGGCAGATGATGAAGAAATTGATGAAATGTGTGATGAGATAAAAGAAATTATTCAGATAGTGAAGGGAGACGAAAATTTAATAGTCATGGGTGACTGGAATTTGAGTGTAGGAAAAGGGAGAGAAGGAAAAATAGTACGTGAATATGGATTGGGGGAGAGAAATGAAAGAGGAAGCCGTCTGGTAGAATTTTGCACAGAACATAACTTAATCATAGCTAACACTTGGTTCAAGAATCATAAAAGAAGGTGGTATACATGGAAGAACCCTGGAGATACTAAAAGGTATCAGATAGATTATATAATGGTAAGACAGAGATTTAGGAACCAGGTTTTAAATTGTAAGACATTTCCAGGGGCAGATGTGGACTCTGACCACAATCTATTGGTTATGAACTGCAGATTAAAATTGAAGAAACTGCAAAAAGGTGGGAATTTAAGGAGATGGGACCTGGATAAACTGACTAAGCCAGAGGTTGTACATAGTTTTAGGGAGAGCATAAGGGAACAATTGACAGCAGTGGGGGAAAGAAGTACAGTAGAAGAAGAATGGGTAGCTCTGAGGGATGAAGTAGTGAAGGCAGCAGAGGATCAAGTAGGTAAAAAGATGAGGGCTAGTAGAAATCCTTGGGTAACAGAAGATATATCGAATTTAATTGATGAAAGGAGGAAACATAAAAACGCAGTAAATGAAGTAGGCAAAAAGGAATACAAACGTCTCAAAAACGAGATTGACAGGAAGAGATGAATACACTAAGCAGATTCAGAAGGATGTAGGTTGCAATAGGTACTGGGAGATGAAGAAACTTGCACAGGATAGGGTAGCATGGAGAGCTGCATCAAACCAGTCTCAGGACTGAAGACCACAACAACAACATTGGAGAAAAGAGAACCACTTGTATGAATATCAAGAGCTCAGATGGAAACCCAGTTCTAAGCAAAGAAGGGAAAGCAGAAAGGTGGAAGGAGTATATAGAGGGTCTTAACAAGGGCGATGTACTTGAGGACAATATTTTGGAAATGGAAGAGGATGTAGATGAAGATGAAATGGGAGATATGATACTGCGTGAAGAGTTTGACAGAGCACTGAAAGACCTGAGTCGAAACAAAGCCCTGTGAGTAGACAACATTCCATAACTACTGACAGCCTTGGGAGAGCCAGTCCTGACAAAATTCTACCATCTGGTGAGCAAAATGTATGAGACAAGCGAAATACCCTCAGACTTCAAGAAGAATATAATAATTCCAATCCCAAAGAAAGCAGGTGTTGACAGATGTGAAAATTACCGAACTATCAGTTTAATAAGTCATAGCTGCAAAATACTAACACGAATTCTTTACAGATGAATGGAAAAACTAGTAGAAGCCGACCTCGGGGAAGATCAGTTTGGATTCCGTAGAAATATCAGAACACGTGAGGCAATACTGACCCTACGACTTATCTTAGAAGCTAGATTAAGGAAAGGCAAACCTACGTTTCTAGCATTTGTAGACTTAGAGAAAGCTTTCGACAATGTTGACTGGAATACACTCTTTCAAATTCTGAAGGTGGCAGGGGTAAAATACAGGGAGCGAAAAGTTATTTACAATTTGTACAGAAACCAGATGACAGTTATAAGAGTCGAGGGGCATGAAAGGGAAGCAGTGGTTGGGAAGGGAGTGAGACATGGTTGAAGCCTCTCCCCAATGTTATTCAATCTGTATATTGAGCAAGCAATAACGGAAACAAAAGAAAAATTCGGAGTAGGTATTAAAATCCATGGAGAAGAAATAAAAACTTTGAGGTTCGCCAATGACATTGTAATTCTGTCAGAGACAGCAAAGGACTTGGAAGAGCAGTTGAACGGAATGGACAATGTCTTGAAAGGAGGATATAAGACGAACATCAACAAAAGCAAAACGAGGATAGTGGAATGTAGTCAAATTAAGTCGGGTGATGCCGAGGGAATTAGATTAGGAAATGAGACACTTAAAGTAGTAAAGGAGTTTTGCTATTTGGGAAGCAAAATAACTGATGATGTTCGATGTAGAGAGGATATAAAATGTAGACTTTCAATGGCAAGGAAAGCATTTCTGAAGAAGAGAAATTTGTTAACATCGAGTACAGATTTATGTGTCAGGAAGTCGTTTCTGAAAGTATTTGTATGAAAGTGAAACATGGACGATAACTAGTTTGGACAAGAAGAGAATAGAGGCTTTTGAAATGTGGTGCTACAGAAGGATGCTGAAGATTAGATGGGTAGATCACATAACTAATGAGGAAGTATTGAATAGGACTGGGGAGAAGAGAAGTTTGCGGCACAACCTGACTAGAAGAAGGGATCGGTTGGTAAGACATGTTCTGAGGCATCGAGGGATCACCAGTTTAGTATTGGAGGGCAGCGTGGAGGGTAAAAATCGTAGAGGGAGCCCAAGAGATGAATACACTAAGCAGATTCAGAAGGATGTAGGTTGCAGTAGGTACTGGGAGATGATGAAGCTTGTACGGGATAGAGTAGCATGGAGAGCTGCATCAAACCAGTCTCTGGACTGAAGACCACAACAACAACAATTACGTATTATTAGTATATTGCCATAAAAGCAATAATAGACAGCATGTCTCTTAGAACCACTGCAATTCTATATGAGATATACTATTTTACTTTATTTGACAAACTAAGAGAGAGTAATGCTATGGATATTAAGTTAAGTGATTTTACTCTGACACCAACATCACCAAACTGTTAACACTCAAAGTGTACAAGTGAAATAAGATGAAGAATGCAGACTTTATGATTACATTATTAAAAGTGAACTGTGGACTGAATTGAAAACAAACATGACTTCTTTCTTATGAATATGCAAAATAGCTGGGCTGAAGCATACAAAGTAATTAGGAAGTAAACAAAGTAGCTGTTATTTGTCGGATCAAGGATTTCATCAAATAGTATCAACAGCTCGCCCTAAGTAAACATGAAAATTGTACTGAAGATTGTATATTGCAGTTGGTTCTTTGCATGGTAAGGTGAATTCTACAGTTGAATATGAACCTAGAAAAATCGAATAAAATCCTCCTGTTTTGAGGTGTAGTCCTAAGCCTACTGCAGGAAAATCAAAGAACTGTAAGCAAGCACAAGTAAAGGACACCTGCATCTACATTTTCATTTACACTCTGCAAACCACTCTGAATGGCATGGTAGAGGGTATGTCTCATTATACCAGTTTTTCCTCTTCCATTCGCATATGGCGTGTGAAAAGAACAATTGTTCAAATGCCCCCATAAGCACTGTAATTAATCTAATCTGGCCCTCAGAGTGCCTAAGAGAGTGATGCATTGGGTGTTGTAGCATATTGCAAGAGTGCTCTTTTATGGACGCTTCTTGAACCTTTGTACATTGGCTTTTCCAGGGTAGTTTACATCTATCTTCAAGAGACTATCAGGTCAGTTTCTCCAGCAGCTCTGTGACACTCTCCCATAGCTCAAACAAACCTGTAATTCAATACCACTGTTAGCCCTATTTAGTACAGGTCTCACACACTTGAGCAATATTCTAGGACGAATTGCATGAGCTATTTGTAAGCTATCTCCTATGTGGACTGATTGCATTTCCCTTGTGTTCTAGGAATAAACTGAAGCCTGCCACTTGCAAGCAATCTTCTTTGTAGATTAATTGCATTTTCTTGTGTTCTAGGAATAAACTGAAGTCTGCCACCTGCTTTACTCATAACTGAGCCTATGTGACCATTCTGTTTTATATCCCTACAAAGTGTTACATCAACATACTTGAATGAGTTGATTAATTCCGGCAGTGACATTGATATTACGGTGATAGGATACTACATGTTCGGTTTTGTGAAATGAACAATTTTATATTTTCGAACAGTTAAAACAAGTTGCCAATCTTTGCACCACTTTGAAATCTTGTCAAGATCTGATTGAGTATCTGTGCAGGTTTTTTGGATAATACTTCATTTAGATAAGTGCAGCATTTCCAAAAAGTCTGAGGTTACTATTAATGTCATTCACAGTGTCATGAATATACAACATAAACAGAAAGGGTCCCAACATACTTCCTTGGAGCATACCGAAAGTTATTTCTTCATCTGCTAGTGACTCTCCATCCAAGTCAACTTGTTGTAGCGCCCCTACCAAAAATCTTCAATCCAGTCACAAATTTCATTTGATACCCCATCAAATCATGCTTCTGATAATAAGCGTAGATGTGGTACTGTGTCAAATGTTTTTTGGAAATAAAAAAAATACTGCATCCACCTGGCTGCTTTGTTCCAAACCTTTCAGTGTGTTGTGAAAAAAATGCAAGTTGGAATTCGCATGATCAATGTTTTCAAAATCAATTTTGGTTGACAAGGAGGGAGTCATTCTGTTTGAGATACCTCATTATGTTTGCACTCAGAATATATTCTAAGAGTCTAGAATGAATTTATATCAGTGATACTGGATAATAGTTTTGTTTCTCTCTTCTATTATTCTTTTTGTAGATGGGTGTGACCTGTGCTTTCTTCCGACTACTGGATGCACTTTTTTGTTTGTGGGTCCGACAGATTATAGTTGAAACAAGACCTAACCGAGCCATGAGATTAGTGTAGAATCAGATTGTGTAGAATCATGCTCTGGAGCTTTATTCAGTTTTAATTATTTCAGCTGCTTCTCAATGCCACTGACAGTAGTACTTATTTCACTTATCTTTTCTGTGGTACAAGGATTAAATTAGTGAAATTCTCCTGGGGTTTCATTTGCAAAGGAATATTTAAAAATCAAGTTAAGCAATTCATTTTGCTTTGTTGCCATAGATTTCAGTTCCTGCCTCATCCGTTGGTGACTGGACATTAACTTTGGTGTCACTAACTGCCTTTACATATGACAAGAATTTCTTTGTGTTTTGTGAAAGATCATTCAACAATATTCTGTTACAGTTGTCACTGAAGATGTCACACATTGCTCTCTTGACAATCAAATACATTTCACTCAGCATCTGTCTATATAAAGGCCTGTGCTTCATTTTACACATCTCAAGCAGTTGTCACTGTTTCTTTAGAAGATTTCATACAGTGACTATATGTCATGGAGAGTACCTCCCATCATGAACTGTTGTACTGTTTATATATCTGTCCAGTGCAAGGTCAATTTTTTTTAACCTTGAACCATAGTTCCTTTGCGTGCTCTTGTACTGTGCCTAAAGTCCATGTCCTCCACTGAGACTGCTTTTTTATCTAGTTTACTGAACCTATTAGAAACCCTTTGTACATTGGTAACCATTGTTGATATAATTATTTCAGTCACAGATAGTTTTTTGTGGACAGTCTCATAAAGGTCACATCTGTTTGTCGTTAGAACTGATGATTTTTTATAATCAGAGGGTTCCAAACTATCTGCTCGTGGTAGTTTTCAGAGAAGCCAAGTTTTAATGTTTCACAGGATGTCTTGTCAAGCCCACTATTCAGAAAACTGCAATTATCCCATCTGATTTTTGGATGATTAAACTACCTCTGATGATTACAGTGTGATTATGGAACTTATGTACAAGTGAACTGAGTTTTTCCTCAAATTTTTCAGTTACAATAGGAAGTCAGTTTTGTGGTTGATAGAAGGAGCCAGTTACCGTTTTATGGCCATCTCTGATAGTGAGTCTTACTCTAACAATCTCGCATGAAACTTCAATTTCCATCTAAGCAGATTTGCGTTTCTTATCTATTGCAACAAATACACCACCTCCATATTCCATTAACCTGCCCTTTGAATATATGTTTCAATTTTGCCCAAAACTCTCACTGCTGTCAACTTCAGGTTTTAATCTGCATTCCATACCTAGCAATATGTGAGCTGCACTGCATTTTAGGAGTACTTCAAACCCTGTGACTTTGGCAGTTAACGACTAGGATTTTAAAGCTCATGCCTGCGGATGACATTTCTTTGGATCTCAGTCTGATACTTACAGGTCTCCAACAGGTATCATTGTTTGGACTGGATGGAGAGTTACCTAATCCAAATTCCCCTTGTGTGTACCTCACACACAGTTAGCTTCCTGGTTAGCAGCCTCTGATATGTAATGCACATCTGGCCATTTTGGGGATCCTACAATTCTCAACTCATTGGCACGAGTCTAGGTAGACACAGCACAAGTTGTCACAGAATCCATCACAGTCTCTGGTTGAAACCTTTCGTTCAGCTCAGAACCAGGGTACCATGATTTGTTCTGGGGAAAATGCTGCGTGCTTCAAGTTTTGTTGAAACTCTGTGAACAAGGCCAATGTTTTCAACATTCTCCGCCAGTTGTTGGGGTGGTCCAAGTGTGACCTCAGAGCCCAGATAACAGGCATCATTTGTCCCACTGTGCACTGCCGTCTGTAGTTGGTACCATCTTGTTCCCTCAATGGCTGCTGGAACAGTCTGTTCAGCATGTTGAATGAGTAGCTCAGGCATACACACTGAATTCATATGGTGTTCCTTCCCATCTCTTGCTGGCATTTTCCTAAGGGTTACCGTTATTTGCTGTATGTCTGAATTGCTGATGATTAATAAACCTCTACCCTATTGTTTTGCCTCTCTTTGGCAGAGAGACAGGTGAAGTGAGGCTCAGGGGCTCAGCCTCGTCTTCAGTGGAAGACAGCACCCTGAACTTTTGGTTAGGGTGATGGATTTTAAGAACCTGAAGATATAAATGTCTGTCTATTCCCAAAGGCAGCACCACAAGTAAGGATGGGAAAAGAAAAAGGGAAAAATCATCAATATTAACTAAAAAACTGAACTGAACTGGAAACATTTAAAAGAGAGGGAAAATTGAAGAGTTAGTGTAAGGAAAATTAAACTTGAAAAAAAAAAAAAAAAAATTAAACAACATACATGCAAGGTTGCAAGAAAAGTTATATTGCTTCAAGTTTTTGGTAGTCAGATGGGGAGAAGGTGGACTTGAAAATAATGATGATTAAAAGAGTACAGATCAATGATTTTGAACTTGTGATGTTTGGAGGAAAGAAAAACAAAGTCCTTTTTGAAGAGCAAGTGGAAGAGAAAAATACAGAGTCAAATTCAAGCTGCCAATTCTGTTTTCATTTTTCAGATTTTGTATCTGGAATTTTACTGCAAAAATTTGATTTTCAGCTCTGCATATAATTGTTCACCAAATTTAAAGATTTAAAATGCTGTCACAATCTCCTATCTGACATTGACAGCAACTGCCAGTATCGACACAAAAAACAATGAAAATGTGTGCCTTTTTGGAATTGATTGTCATTGTTGCCCTGTGCACTGTTGTTCTTGTGTCTCGAGCTACGGTGTAAAGTGTACTCTGATTATATTAGGTGTACAAGAGTTATAGTCAGTTCTACAAGAAAGTATATGCCATAATGTTAAGTGTAGCAACTGCACCATCTGTAGTGGTCTTGAATCTGCACTCAATGCGCTTTTGCACAGTGTATACAAAAACATTGTGAGAGTTGAATGTTTCAGTTTGTCAGTAGCAGTTCTGGATATTTACACTTCTTTATGGCCAATTTAAATGCTGAAAAATGTGCAGTATTTATCAAAATATCTTCTGAGGTCTGTTAAGAAGCTATTTGCTTGAAACGAGGCAACTGGATGCTTCAAGAGGATAATGACTGGAAACATTGCAGCCATCTCTGTACAGTGTGGAATCAAGGCAATGGCATGTCCATAATGGACTGGCCTGCAGTGTCTCCAGATACAAATCTTATCAAAAATGTTTAGGTGTTGGTTAAGATGAAGCTTAAAGGAAAGCCAGTATATACTTTGAAGCAGCTGTCATATAAAGTCAGGATGATATGGAAAACGATACCAAGAGAATATGGAGAAAATCTCATGAAAAGCATGCTAAAAGGTGCCAAGCTATAATTGATAATGGCGGCAATTGGATTGATTATTAGCTAATTTTGCAATTAGTAATAACATGTATTTTCATGTAAAAATATATTTGTAATAGTCTCTTTTATCTCATACAGATAATGGCATACACTTTCTTGTGGAACTGAGTGTAATAAAGTGTTAAAGTGAACAGTTCATGGCTTCAGCACCTGAATATCATTCATACTCATCGCCAACCGAATTCCTACATTGGTGATCCGCAACAACAGTTTCTTTTGTGCAAACTCAGTGAACATGACACCTGGCTTATTGCTGAGACGATGAATATCAAAATGCATCCGAATCTACTGGGGCCTTTGAATGGTGTGTTCCAAGCTCTGCATAGTGCATCAAACCCTATGGAATCACTTAAGCCTGAAAATGCGAGTGTAACTGACTATCAACTGCTTCTCATGTCTATTCTTGCACAGGCTGATGACATGTGGCAACATTCAGTGAAACCTTTCACAGACTTGATTAAATTTTCTTTGATGGAACTACTGCTAAGGTGTTACAGAACCTGAGCTCGATACCAGTACACAATTGTGACAGCAACGCCTTACTTATTGCATTGTGATGTGTGCTCCTGTGCCGGACACTCAGCTGATGAATTAGTTACGAACCGTCGATGGAGGTGAGCTGGCAGAGTCGTGCCAGTTGATTTCTAGGGTTGCTATCACATTACAGCTGATTGGTGGGGTTCTGTTCACTGATACCCCAGTATCAACATTGTTGGTGCCTTACAGACACTTTCCAACCATTGCTCTGTACAGCACACTCCTCCGAAGCTTCCGTAGGCCACGTATTCAATTTATAATTGTCAAATCAGTGCTCGCTACAAACAACGTTTTGAATGATGTTTCATACTACACCTGCACCACTTTATTGTGAGCATGCAGCTGCCATCAGTGATGTCACTCTCTCACCATCGCCTTGCAACAAGTTTGAAGCAGCTGAAGCTGCATTGCTTCAAAGACTTGATAAATTACCTAAACAGCAAATCCAACAACCTATCTACTCTGAACAGCTGAACAGTAGGACACCCTAACAGCTTTGGCACCACTTACGAACATTGTTGATCCCTGTTTTAATGCCTGACCTTACACTGTGGGCAACAACAACAAGTAAATTGTCGCACGAAACTGATACATTTTTTATATACAGTGAAGGACTCTTACAGGAAATTAAGCTATGATTAGCAGACTGTGTTTTCATGTTACAAAATGGTTGCACTCAATATCTAGTGTCCACCAACAGTACTTACTCATGGCAGCCATCTTGAGCACTGATGTGGCTAACAGCTACAGAGAACACACATTCACTTAAGATGCGTGCTGACAGGCGACACATGGAGCAGCAGCAGCCATCTCGTCCTTCTCTGCACCAGGTGTTTCCCGAGAAGTATCGGGAACACTTGACATTACCGATATGAGTCATCACTCTCGGGTGGTCGAGGTACACCGCGCCCAACTGACAATGAGCTGCTGGTCACTGCCCAACTCTAAGAGTACAACTGCACATAGCTGTTAGTTCTATGCACGCTTCAGCACCGCCACACACAAGGGCATTCCTCCTTGTGAACACCCAACTGCCGCTTGTGACTTCCACTAGTTCTCAGAGGTTGCGACACTACTAAAGTGTGCCGTAGAACCATCATTGTGAACCAAATGAGTCTGGTCCCACACTCCACCATTGGCAGTGGCCGACTATCTACATGACGGCATATGAGCCAGAATTTCTTGGTAGGCTCTGGCTCTGAACTCAGCACTATTCCAGGCCCCTCTACTATTCTACCAACTGCATACATTTCATCTCACCTCGAAGTGGCAAACAGATTAAAGATTACAACATACAGTATGGTAGTACCATATGTAACACTGATTTTAGCCACAGTCAGACTCTTAAGTGGATCATCATACAGGTGGACATGAGCAAACCACTGTTAGGAGTAGACTTTCCTTGCCATTTTTATCTGTGACCGGATTTGTGAAAAACAGTACACTTTTGTGGAATGTCTGGTGTTTGCATCCTGGTCATGATGGAGGGACCTCTACTCAGGCTATCCCAACACTCACTAATACCTCCCACTGACGCTTCAGCAGTTACACTCGTCACTCAAAGAGCAACTAGAGACAAAAAAACAAATTGGACTGTCCCCCCCAGAGAAGAAGGTTCTTGCATTACAAGAAGCAAATTCATCATTATAAGCATCACTATCTGAGTGATGAACTCATCTAGCAGACACCAAATGTCAGCTCCTATAATTGTTACCTCCACCTGCCATGAACATGGAGGACATGAACAGAGGACTAAAACATCACAGACATTCAACGTAACATAGAGGACCTGCAGATCAGAATACAGAATTTTATCACATCCCTGGGGATGACAATGAGTATGCTCGCCTCGATGAATTACTAACCCAGGCTATATTGAATTTGGATTCGACAGACACTTCTAATAACGTGAAGATGTGCTGCTTCCTGAAAGATCCTGTGAACATCATTCAGCAATGCATAAAGCTGTTAGAATCCTTGCAGTCTACTCTGCTGACCCACTGCAAAAACCTCCATTCTGCACCTACAAATCACATATACAGATTCATGGCTGTGCAATTTCTGACAGTCCAACCATTGACTGTGACACCTCCACATATGCATTTAATGCGTCTCAACTCTTAATCCACCATGGTGTTAGAGGTAGCACGGTCCACTTAATTGAAACCACAGAGGGTTGGTTGGTTGGTTGGTTGGTTTGGGGAAGGAGACCAGACAGCAAGGTCATCGGTCTCATCGGATTAGGGAAGGACGGGGAAGGAAGTCGGCCGTGCCCTTTCAAAGGAACCGTCCCGGCATTTGCCTGGAGCGATATAGGGAAATCACGGAAAACCTAAATCAGGATGGCCGGACGCGGGATTGAACTGTCGTCCTGCCGAATGCGAGTCCAGTGTCTAACCACTGCGCCACCCAGCTCGGTGAAACCACAGAGGGACCTCCTGTCTTATATAAGGCACTGTGCCTTCTCCCAGACAAGTTACTGACCGCTAAAGCAGTTGTAGATAAATTGGTACAAAATCTGCTGCTCGAATAGCTCTTGGGCTTCACTGATTCAGTTGGCCGACAAAAGGGATGGCACATTCTTATGTCCAGGAACTATAGGGCCCTCAATGCCAGAACCATTCCTGACTGACATCTGGTAGCAAACATCTGACACATTTCCCATTTGGTTGCCTCTGTTTTCATTGTCACGGGTGGCAAGATGTCATACTTGCAAATATCAATGGCAACAGAGAACATTCCTAAAACTACTATTATTATCCCCCTTTGGGTTACTCGAATTTTAGTACACGATGTTCCAACTGAAAAATGTGGCAGAGATTTATCGATTCCACACTGCACAAACTTTGCTTTCCAGACATGGACAGTGTACTAATTTCTTCTTCTTCCACATGAGCATGAAGATCACTGTGAACAGATTTTTAACATCACAAAACAGTTGGGCATAACAGTTGACACCAAAAAATGCCACTTATGACAACAGGAAATAAAGTTTCTAGGTTATTCCATTTCGTCATAGGTGATCAGGCCAGTGGAAGAAAGGACTGAATTAATTCAGCTAACTTGTTATGAGCTTTTGAATTAAATGGTCATTACTGCAAACAGTAACGTTGGCTCGTCCCTCTCCCATGGCCGCTTGTCAATCACTGCTGACACTAGGGAACCCACCATCGGTGCAGTTTTACAACAATCAGTGAATGGTATCCAGCAACCACTCTGTTCTTTCCCCTGCAAGTTAAAAGGATCCCAACAGTTGTGACCAATCTACGACAACATGTTTATAACACTTTACAGTGTGGTAAAATGCATCAGGGAAGACATCTAGAGCCAGCCTCTCACAATTTTTACGGATTGCTGTCTTTTGGTCTGTGCCATGTGCAACCCTAACAGGAACATTTTCCCCCACTGCTTCCAATATCTCGATTTTATTGCTCAATTTTCAACTGATATCAAACATAAATGGTAGGGAAAACTATATGTCTTGAATTAATGCCCCCAGCACACACTGCTTTTGGTGGTTTGGCTGGGGCACAAGAACAATATGAACAGTTATGAGGCCTATTGTGAACCAGATTACAGAACACTTTGCCTGGCTAGGAATTACGGCAGACTACAGGAAATGGTTGTGCACGTGCATCCAATATCAGCACAGTACAATAGGACACCACGTATTCCCACTGCAAGACCAGGACGTTTCCATCACGCTCACTTGGATTTGGTTGGACCTTTGCCAGAATCCAACAGCTATAAATACATCCTATCGGCTATCAACCGTACAACTTGTTGGGTAAAGGCTGCTGCATTATAGGATATAATGCCAGGATCTATGGCACAGGTGTTCATAGACATGTAAATAACTCACCTTGGATGACCACGAATGACAATTCAAGTTGCTACTTTTTGAAGGGCTAGGAAAATTCTGTGGTGTGCAAAACTTTCACATAGCTGCTTACCACCCACAAGGCAAAGTATTAATGGAAATATGGCACCACATCCTCAAGGCCACTTTTTTGTGCTACAATGTACAACTGACTGACATGTTGCCATGAGTATTGCTGGGTATCCTCACTGCATACAAGAACGACTTTGTGCCCCCTCACAGAGGTTTTATATGGAGAATGCCTCACACTGCCAGTAGACTTTCTCTTACCTTTACTCCCAATGCTGTAATGTGTATTCTGATTACATTACATGTACAAATTTAATAAAGTGTATAATTCATGGTACCAGTATTTCAATACCATTTGTACTTGCTGCCATTCGAATTTATATATACTCATTAAGAGGTATAATCTTTCCTTAAAGGTGTAACACAACATTAATGTTAGAACCTGTGCCTATCTATTCAGGCAGCACACAGATTACCCACACTATATTCGTCCAGTATTTAAGAATGAAAGCACTTAGCGACTTCCAATAAACTTTATACATAATTTCAAACCTTTTTTTAAACTTGTTCTTGCTTATAGCCCATCAAAACAATGAACAGAAAACAGTTTATCGCTCGTAAAAGCACTGTGTATTAACTGTAAAAGATGACAGAGTGGAATTCAGAGCGAGAAGCAAGCCTGCACCCACCAATGGATGCTGTGGGGACAGGAGAGAAGAGCACGCCTGCTTCCTGCAGTGCTGCCACCATAAACTGTGTCATGCTTTGTCAAAGCACAAGTCATGCACATAAGTAAAATTCACTTTAAATGTTATTTGTATACAAACCTGAAATTGTCTTATGCATTAACATGGTTAATTAATCCCAACTACAGTAATTAAGTACACTTATCACAAGGAAAGGTAACACTATGAAACAGAAACAGATTTTATGACACAGTGAATGGCAGACTGATTTTGGCAATTATTCAAGCTGTTTTACTTTTATAAAAGCATTTCAAACCAGTGTTCATTCTCTTTCAATGTCATTATTGTCCTTTTGTGTGTCCCATTCTTCCTCACTTCCATCTGATGTTGCTGTATTAATGATAATTTCATCGATAGCAATTTCGACCAAGTCTGGATCTAGAGGGGGGGCAAACTGGGGTATCTGCCCCTAGCGAAATTTAACCGACAGGGAGAAGATGCTGTGATATGCAAATGATTAGCTTTTCAGAGCATTCACACAAGGTTGGCACCGGTGGTGACACCTAAACGTGCTGACATGAGGAAAGTTTCCAACCGATTTCTCATACACAAAGAACAGTTGACAGGCGTTGCCTCATGAAACGCTGTTGTGATGCCTCATGTAAGGAGGAAAAATGCGTACCATCACATTTCTGACTTTGATAAAGGTCGGATTGTGCCTATCGCAATTGCGGTTTATCGTAAAACGACATTGCTGCTCACGTTGGTCGAGATCCAATGACTGTTAACAGAATATGGAATTGCTGGGTTCAGGAGGGTAATATGGAATGCCGTGCTGGATCCCAATGGCCTCGTATCACTAGCAGTCGAGATGACAGGCATCTTATCCGCATGGCTGTAACGGATCGTGCAGCCACATCTCAGTCCCTGAGTCAACAGATGGAGACATTTGCAAGACAACAACCATCTGCACGAACAGTTCGATGACGTTTGCAGCAGCATGGACTATCAGCTCGGAGACCATGGCTGCAGTTATCCTTGATGCTGCATCACAGACAGGAGTGCCTGCGATGGTGTACTCAACGACAAACTTGGGTGCACGAATGGTAAAACGTCATTTTTTTGGATGAATCCAGGTTCTGTTTACAGCATCATGATGCTCGCATCCATGTTTGGCGACATCGTGGTGAACACACATTGGAGGGGTGTATTTGTCATTGCCATACTGGAGTATCACCCAGCGTGATGGTATGGTGTGCCATTG
The DNA here is from genome assembly GCF_023864345.2 of Schistocerca serialis cubense. Lineage (NCBI taxonomy): Eukaryota > Metazoa > Arthropoda > Insecta > Orthoptera > Acrididae > Schistocerca > Schistocerca serialis. The sequence goes on along the minus strand of NC_064645.1, from coordinate 34,433,192 downwards.
GTTACACGTCTCGATCACCTCTTGTTTGCATTGATGGCACTTTGAACAGTGGACATTACATTTCAGATGTGTTACAACCCATGGCTCTACCTTTCATTCAATCCCTGCGAAACCCTACATTTCAGCAGGATAATGCATGAACACATGTTGCAGGTCCTGCACTGGCCTTTCTGGATACAGAAAATGTTCGACTGCTGCCCTGGCCAGCACATTCTCCAGATCTCTCACCAACTGAAAACGTCCGGTCAATGGTGGCCAAGCAAGTGGCTCGTCACAATACGCCAGTCACTACTCCTGATGAACTGTGGTATCGTGTTGGAGCTGCATGGGCAGATGTACCTGTACAAGCCATCCAACCTCTGTTTGACTCAATGCCAAGGCGTATCAAGGCCGTTATTATGGCCAGAGGTGGTTGTTCTGGGTACTGATTTCTCAGGATCTATGCACCCATATTGCGTGAAAATGTAATCACATGTCAGTTCTAGTATAATATATTTGTTCAGTGAATACCCATTTATCATCCGCATTTCTTCTTGGTGTAGCAATTTTAATGGCCAGTAGTGTAGAAATAAAATACTTTACCACAATCGAAAGGCAATGGGACTATACGGGCTGAGCTGAATAAACCCGAACAGGTGAATACCAGTCACTATTTGTTTACATGGTTGATTGTGTGTGTGAATGATAAGCTTCTATCATCCCCCCCCCCCCCCCCCCCCCCCACTCGCTCTGAATTCAGACTACTAGAGTGGAAATAAATGACTAACAGGTAAGAAAGATTACATATTAATCGTCAGTGTATCCAAGAAAATGAAATTTCGATAGGTAACTTTTGCCAGCTTGCTACACTACTAAAGGCCAGTGGTACAGTCCCCGGTTAGGAACCGCTTACTTCTGTTCTTGAAATAGCGTGGAAAACACGTTGTACGAACATGTAATAACACTTAACTGGAGAATTATCGCAGGATAACTAAACTGGTGATTCTGGCAGGATTAGTGAAGTTAACTGAAGAATAAGTTGTGACAATGGCAGGAATAGTTATAGAATTAGTAACGACAAGATTGTTTGTTAGAATGAGGAAGGAGAAGAAATGGGGAATCACAGAAATTATATTGAAGAATATGATATTTCAAATTATATATAAAAGTTTCGTACTACTGCTAATTTTTGATCTAATGCTTGAGAAACTGGAGCATATGAGTGAAATGTGAAATTATTTACTGATATAAAACTTTTTGCTTGTAACAGGCCTAATAGGCATTTGATATTAGTACTTGGCGAATTATATTCTTTCGTGTTATTTAAGGAAATGAGGTAGAGAAATATGACCATTTGTGCCAAAACAGTCTTGACTGTTGGGCATGTGTCGCAATTGATGCAATATTTGAAAGCCTGTTTTGTTTTATTTAGCAGACAGTGACAAAATAGACATAATCAAATCAAGAACCTACTCCAGTCATGCGTACTATTTGTGTTAACAGCTTTTTCAGCATTAGACAGCAACATTGTGATTTTTCAGTATCAAAATCTTTGACTAACTTTGATGAGGTAATAGATTTTTTCTCAGAAAAGAAAGTATGCTGCGTAAAGCTGCAGCAAGATTAGAGAGAAAAAAAAAATGCTGGGACCTAAGGATAGAAGAATTATGTCCTGTATTGCTTGCCTCTTGTCTTTACTGGTTTTATGTTTCCTGTATTTAACTTTATTTCACACGAAAGAGAAAATTATTAGCTGATAGGCAGTAAAGAGTGCAAATTTTCTGAAGAGTTCTTATTCTCCCAGTTACAAATAATCCTATCCAGTATTAACTGTGAGTTTTTTAAGGGGGTAGGATGTCAAACAGGCTGGCTGGGAGCAGGAGAGGCATTACAGGGCATTTTAATTTCCACTGTCCTGAATATAGGTTTGATGGCTTCCATTAAAAAATATACATATTTGAATTCCACAGAGTGAAGTACAATGACCTGTGACAGAATAATGCTGTGTGAACAGGTGTGGCACTGCACTTTGGCACACTAAAGGTCAAATAACATGTCTTACATTTCCTCAACCATATATGTTTTATATATCAAACTCTTCAAAAATAATGTGCTGCAAAATGAACATATTTTTGAAATATCAACTTTTTTTAAATAACTCAAACTCTGCGGGAGGGGGGGGGGGGGGGGGGCTCATTGCTGGGAGCGCCGTTATATAGCTTTGGCCCGGGGCTGATTTCGATAATACTGTCACAGGTCCAGTAATCATCTTGTATCTCTTTAACTTTCCTATAATGTCCTTCCTAATCCTCAGCCAAAACTGACTGGCAGAAAATGTCCACAAGATTCAGTATATTTGTTGCAGACTAGTTCCCCAATATGTTGCCTTTTTATCTTTGCCCATGCTAACTCTATTGTGTTCAAATCGCAATTGAAAGGTGGCGAGCGGACAGCCATGTGGCCTTTGCTACAGCCAACAAGTCCACAGCATTCAACTTCTTGGCTGGTTTATTTGCACATACTTTTGTGTATGGGTAATCTTTCCTCATTCTCTCATTACAGGGGATATTTTTGAGTTGCATCCATTCAAGCGTATGCACTTTGGTATCAAACATCATAGGCATTCTTTCAGTCTGCCTGTTATGGTAAGGTGCTTTATCCATAGCAATATTTGAATCAGGTGGAAAATTTGGCAGTAGTTTCTCTTTGAACCACTTTTCAAAGTTCACCAAATTCATCTGCCTCTGATAATCACCCTTTGTTGGCTTTGCCCTGAACATAAGCTGCACTTCCATGATGAACCCATACCTGGGTCTGACATTCACAATCTTCTCGATGTACTCCCCTTCGCCATGCTCTGCTAGCGCGTTAGGCTGTCATCTATCTATGGCTCACCAAGATAAAATATGTCTCTAACAGCTTCTCTAATATTCTTTATCTGCACCAGAAAATGAGGTCACCAGTGCACAGCATCCCGCATTACTTGTTGGTTGAAATCATCAAGCATTACTTTGCTCTCCCTCCTCTCTTTTCCCTACATTAAGAGGGAGATAAGGATATGTAAGAAAATGCATTTTCACTGCATATATTTGTTACAGTGTCAGACTGCAATGTAATATAAATGTGTTTCGAAACAATAGAATCACTGGCTGTGTTTTTGTACTAAGCAATATGGCAGTAATGAAATGCACAATATAAAGTAAATCAGATGAAAAGAGGGCACCTTCAGTGTGATCTCAAACAAAATGTCTGGAATGGAAACTTCCTGTTCCTCACCAGGAGTTTTTGGTGATCCGCCAGGATGATTCTAGCAAAACTGTTTGAACCTCCCAATGCTACACATGCTTTGTCCTGTGTACGTAACAGCTGTCACTGAAGATTTGTGTATTGGATGGAGCAACTCCTATTGCTCATTGTCTTTTTCACAGTATTCAACCACATGCAATATAATTTTGCAAGCATCACTACATAACACTGCTCTCCTTCTATCAGAAGGAGTTGTAGGTGGGTCCCAGGATGGATGAGGAACTGCCTCATCACTCATTTCAATGACGTATCGTGCAATAAAAACCATCAGAACAGTGAAGTGTGAAACAATAACAAATCAGGTGACAAGGTCTATTTCAAACAATACGATCAGCTTCCAATGTTGGCTGCAGCCAAGAAACAAGAGCTTCCGATGTTTACCACTTGCACCAATTCAAGTCTAAGGAGCGGTCTGCCAGTTAAAAGTTAACACACTGTACACCATTAAGTATGAAGTTTTAATTTATTGCCTGTTTTGGCTTTACGTTTTTCATTAGTCTAGGGCAAATAATCCCAGACTACACTGCCTGACAAAGAGTGTGAAGCACCCAGAAGGGGAGGAGGAAACACAATGAAATTCCACAGGTTGAGAGGGTATGTAATAGTATTCCAATGATTACTAAATCATGTCAAAGTTACTAAGGGACTGCGTCAGCTTTCAAACAACATTACATACAAAGTTTGCCAAGGTAATCCCATTCCTGTTGTCCAGGCGGAGCTTCAAGGAATCCTCAGAACCTTAGGCACCCTACAAAACCTTTCACCTGACTCCATCAACCTCCTGACCCCACCAACACCCCTCACCCCTACCTTCTTCCTAAAATTCACAAACCCAGTCATCCCAGCCGTCCCATTGTAGCTGGTTACCAAGCCCCCACAGAAAATATCTCTGCCTACGTAGATCAACACCTTCAACCCATTACATGCAGTCTCCCATCCTTCATCAAAGACACCAACCACTTTCTCGATCACCTGGAATCCTTACCCAGTCTGTTACCCCCGGAAACCATCCTTGTAACCATTGATGCCACTTCCTTATACACAAATATTCCACACATCCAGGGCCTCGCTGCGATGGAGCACTTCCTTTCATGCCGATCACCTGCCACCCTACCTAAAACCTCTTTCCTCATTACCTTAGCCAGCTTCATCCTGACCCACAACTTCTTCACTTTCGAAGGCCAGACATACCAACAATTAAAGGGAACAGCCATGGGTACCAGGATGGTCCCCTCGTATGCCAACCTACTTATGGGTCGCTTAGAGGAAGCCTTCTTGGTTACCCGGGCCTGCCAACCCAAAGTTTGGTACAGATTTATTGATGACATCTTCATGATCTGGACTCACAGTGAAGAAGAACTCCAGAATTTCCTCTCCAAGCTCAACTCCTTTGGTTCCATCAGATTCACCTGGTCCTGCTCCAAATCCCATGCCACTTTCCTTGACGTTGACCTCCACCTGTCCAATGGCCAGGTTCACACGTCCGTCCACATCAAACCCACCAACAAGCAACAGTACCTCCATTATGACAGCTGCCACCCATTCCACATCAAACGGTCCCTTTCCTACAGCCTAGGTCTTCGTGGCAAACGAATCTGCTCCAGTCCAGAATCCCTGAACCATTACACCAACAACCTGAAAATAGCTTTCGCATCCTGCAACTACCCTCCCGAACTGGTACAGAAGCAAATAACCAGAGCCACTTCCTCATCTCCTCAAACCCAGAACCTCCCACAGAAGAACCCCAAAAGTGCCCCACTTGTGACAGGATACTTTCTGGGACTGGATCAGACTCTGAATGTGGCTTTCCAGCAGGGATACAACTTCCTCAAATCCTGGCCTGAAATGAGATCCATCCTTCATGAAATCCTCCCCCCTCCACCAAGAGTGTCTTTCCACCGTCCACCTAACCTTCGTAACCTCTTAGTTCATCCCTATGAAATCCCCAAACCACCTTCCCTACCCTCTGGCTCCTACCCTTGTAATTGCCCCCGGTGTAAAACCTGTCCCATGCACCCTCCCACCACCACCTACGCCAGTCCTGTAACCCGGAAGGTGTACACGATCAAAGGCAGAGCCACGTGTGAAAGCACCCAAGTGATTTACCAACTGACCTGCCTACACTGTGAAGCTTTCTATGTGGGAATGACCAGCAACAAACTGTCCATTCGTATGAATGGACACAGGCAGACAGTGTTTGTTGGTAATGAGGATCACCCTGTGGCTAAACGTGCCTTGGTGCACGGCCAGCACATCTTGGCACAGTGTTACACTGTCCAGGTTATCTGGATACTTCCCACTAACACCAACCTGTCAGAACTCCGGAGATGGGAACTTGCCCTTCAGTATATCCTCTCTCTCGTTATCCGCCAGGCCTCAATCTCCGCTAATTTCAATTTGCCGCCGCTCATACCTCACCTGTCTTTCAACGACATCTTTGCCTCTGTACTTCCATCTCGACTGACATCTCTGCCCAAACTCTTTGCCTTTACAAATGTCTGCTTGTGTCTGTGTATGTGTAGATGGATATGTGTGTGTGTGCGAGTGTATACCTGTCCTTTTTCCCCCTAAGGTAAGTCTTTCCGCTCCCGGGATTGGAATAACTCCTTACCCTCTCCCTTAAAACCCATATCCTTTCGTCTTTCCCTCTCCTTCCCTCTTTCCTGATGAAGCAACCATTTGTTGTGAAAGCTTGAATTTTGTGTGTATGTTTGTGTTTGTTTGTGTGTCTATCGACCTGCCAGCACTTTTGTTTGGTAAGTCACATCATCTTTGTTTTTAGATGTATTTACTAAGTACTCGGCAATATGAGGCCATTTATCAACATCATGTTGCATCCCCTCTGGACTAGATATAAGCACTAATTTTGTTGGGAAGGGCGGCATGAAGACGTTGTATTCTCTCTTGTGACAAGTTGGCTTTCAGCTGTTGAGCTGTTGTAACTGATCTTTGACATTGGTATTTCGACGGAGCTGACCAGCCGCATTGCCGTGCAGGCACTGGAACTTGTGGTAATACTGCAGTCACTGTCTCACTTTGGAGACATGCGATGTCAACCTGTATCACTTCACATGCAAAAACAAGTGTCAAAAACCTCCAAATAGTTTTCTGCTCTTCGCTAATCAACTAATATAGTAGTTCCTAATCTTGGGGGATAACGTAAGGAGTAAAATGTAATTTTCTAAAGGGTAATAACAAAAGAATTCAATTATGTTTCAGTTATGAAACAAAATTATTTTTTAAATATCATTAGCCTACTATTATCGCTGTTTCCTAAGACTATGATACGGAACACATAGTTACACAAGTATATTGTTTCAAATATTAGCATTAGCATATGATTCAGTGTGGTGGAGGATACAGCTTCTGAAATGAATGTATGAACATCATCTTCCTCACATAGTCCACTCATTACACATACAATTTGTACTGTTAATCTATGACAAAACTGAGATGTCATGTAACCACATATGCTTAAATATCTCACGAAAATGCCTCCTCCAAAATTTTAGTAGTTCTCATGACAGAGCAGAAAGGTGCTTCACTGTTCACTTTGCAACAATAAATGAAATAACTGATAACATAATTCAACAGAACAGTAACTATACATTGTGTTCCAAAATGATTTTTACAGCTGTGATCATGTATATTGCAGGAGTGGGGATAGGTAGAAAGATATGGTTTCCAGTGTAATGTTCACACACATTAAAAAAAATTTTAAAAAAAGTTACAGAAGCAGATCACCATTACATCTGACCATCAGACAGTGATACATGAGGTTCAAGGAATTGGAAAGTGTGATTAATAGGTTGAGTTCTGGGCATCCAAGTGCGAGTGATGCAGATGTGGAACAGGTGCCAGGTGGGCTCAGTCAAATCAATCCCTCAAGCATCTTGAAAGTTGCAGTTACTATGAACCACAAGGATTGAAGCTTCCTGCTACAAGGTGTAGTTCTGCATATGTTCCAATCTGATGATAGGCAAAACTGCAAAGCTTTTGCGGTTGAGATTCTGAGTCACATTGTCAATGATCCAGACTGTCTGAAAAAAGTGGTGTTCACGATTGAAGCTTGCTTTCATGTGTACATGTATCCAGAAAGGTAAACTGATACAATGCCAGGATCTGAGACTCTGAGAACCACACTTTTAGCATGGAAATTGCACACAACAGTCCAAAGGTAAGCATGTGTTGTGGTCTGCTGAACAACTGTGTTTTGGTACCATTTTTCTTTGCAGAAGTGTCAATAACCTCGATTGTTTACCTGGGTGCTTCGCAACAGTTTGCATTTCCACCAGTCAAAGAACAGCAGACCGACCACCTGCTGCGACAGGATGATGTCCCTCCTCACTGGACCTCGGTCATTAGAGTTGCTTTGGATGACACCATGGCGAGGTCACTGGATTTGTGCAGGGGGCGCATTTCCTGGCCCCCTACATCGCTTTGGAGTTTCGTGAAGGATGCTGTCTACCACTGATGTGGACCCTACAGGAAATGCGAGTCCACATCAAAGTGCAATTGCACATGTCAGCCCCAACATGCAAGGATCTGGCATATCGTATAGATATACTGCATGATACAGGTGGCACATTCACTGACCTCTGTTGAATCGCTATTAAACCTTTAGGTGTGTGTGAACCTTATGCCACAAACTGCACCTTTCTACCCATCCTCATTTCTGAAATGTATGCGAGCAAAGTTGAAAAGATCATTTTTGAACGGATAGCTATGGATGTTTAAGCTCAGATAACGATCTTATCACTACTGGAGTCAGGTTACCCACTTGGACGACTTACATTCGAGGCCACCTCCCACTCCCGTCCCCCAGTGAACCACTAAATATAAAATTGGTGGGAAACCCCTCCCACCTCCCTTTCTCTCTCAGCAAATGTGAGGGCAATAACATTTAGGAAACCCAATGGACCGATAAGATTCGAGATACCCTCACGCCCCACCTCAGCTGTGTGTACGCCTCTTCATACATGATCTGAGCACTGTGGGAAGAGACTCACATTTGTAATAAACAATAATTCTATATAGTGGCAGGGTTTGGAAATAATAACAGCAATATAACAAATTAACTAGTAGCTTATTATGAACAATTTCTGTTTCAGTAACTTATTACAATCATTCATTGTTTATTAACAATTTTTTATTGACAGCACTATTTGTTATTAACATAGTGGTTTTTGTAAAAAGCTTTTTTTCATATGGACAATAATTTATAATTTTTAAGCAGATGTACAAGATGTGTGTGAAAAGTAACGAGACTGGCAACACAGCCAGTGATCTACAAGGCTGTGTTTTTCTTCTTGTGTAGACCATTGTGTTCATCCCTTCCATATTCTCAGTCCAAGTTTCAGCTCTGAACAGCCATCACGTGATTTTCGAGAGTGCCATCAATGAAACTGAATTTGGGGAATCCTCGAGTGAGACCTTTGAAAAGCTGAAAGAGGCCTATAGGAAATATTCCTTACCAAGAGTACAAGTTTTTCAGTGGCACAAACCATTTTCGGAAGGCAGAGAACACGTTGAAGATGAACCTCTCTCAGGAAGACCTTCAACTTCAAAAATCAGTGAAAGCATCAAATGTGCACACGCTCTTGTGAGATCAGACTTACATTTAACAATGAGGATGATAGTTGACCTGTTAAACTTAAACGCTTTCACTGTACATCAAATTTTGGCCAAAGTTTTGTCATCCTAAAGGCTTATACCAAAATGGTACTGAAAAAAACCCTACAACTGAGCAGGGTGACAATCAAAGAAACGTGTGCATTGATCTTGATAGGATTGCCAATGACCACAGATGGTTCAGTCACGTGATTACGGTTTATGAATCCTGGATTTTTGAGTACAATCCTCAGATGAAAAGGTAAAGTGAGGAGGGACACACTGAGACATCTCTCCACCCGAAAAAAGCTTGAATGAGTAAATCAAGACCATGCTGATTTGCTTTTTTGATAGAAGGGGTATAGTGCATATAGAATTTGATTCTCCAGAGCAAACTGTCACCCAAGTTTTTTGCAAAGAGATCCTTGAAAGACTCAGGAAAAGGGTGAATTGAGTGAGGCTGGATATTGCAGACAAGTGGATGCTGCATTATGACAACGCCCTATGCCACATGACCACTTCGCTCACAGAATATTTGATCTCAAAAGGCATTATTGTTTTTCCACAGCCCCCTGTTCACCTGATGTGAGTCCTTGTGTCTTGTTTGTTTCCCCAAAATTGAAAAATGTCTTGAACGGAGTCAATTTGGGACTCAAGAGAACATTAAAAATAATGTGGCGGACAAGTCAAAAAAGGTCTTTTCAGTTGAGGCTTTTCATCACTGCTACCAGGACAGGGAACAATGACTCTGCTGGTGTATAGCAGCTGAAGTGAGCTACTCGGAAGGAGGAAATAGTATTGTTGTTTGAAAAAATAAAAACTTTGGTAGTTAAAAAATCACTTTTGTTACTTTTCTCACACATCTGGTGTTTACACAGCAATTTGTTCTTATATACATATACATTGGTTTTGTTTACAAAGAAATTTTTTCTGAAGACATGCTAAGAGCTACAAAAACTTAAATATTATGTTTCCCATTATCTGTCTATTTACATTTTTCTTTCTGATTGCTTTCATCATTTAATATAAACAGCATCTACATATTGTTTCAGTATATAGAGTATTTACATTTAATCAGTCATTTCGGATTGTTTCTTTTTCTGTATACACAGGGACTAGCAGCATCAGGTGAAGAAAAAGCTAACACACTCACACATACCACACACCACACAAACCACACACGTGCGCACGCACGCGCACACAAAAACACACACACACACACACACACACACACACACTACTATGAGATACAGTACATCCACCTATTCCACACATCCAATGCGTGGCGAGTATATGTTGAGTATTTACAAATAAATAAGCAGCCACACACTTCATCACTCCAATGAATACAGGAGAGTGCGAATCCCATCCCCACAGATGAACCATTTGTCAACATGATGGGACAGTCCTACTTCCAGCTGTATTGAACTATGTACTTCATGGCCTCTTGACTGAAAGATTACCTTGTGCGCCATTTGTGGACCTGTGCCAAAGCCCTCAAGGAGGCAGTTCTTGCAGTCTCCAATTGTGAGAAACTGTGAGGCCACAGAATACACACTCTTAGGTTGAAAATGGGTGGTACCTGCACCTATACAGTGTGTGTACATCTTTGATGTGAGCTGCACAAATTCCACAATCTGTGAAACATTCATCTCATCTTTCATCAAGCTGATAGCCTTCTTGCTTGAGTTACTCCAAAAGGATTATCAGTCGCATGTCCAAATGTGTCAGATGTGGATAACAGCCTTTCACCCAGCAGGTGAAACTGTCTGCATCCATACAAAGTAACTTGGGATCAGTGAAATCTAAATTGTTCATTAACTTGCACAAATCTTTTTCAGAACCAGACATTACAAGAGCCTTTGCTTCAGTGTTTAAATCAATGTACTCCTTCAGCCAACAATAGTACATGAAGAAGATGCCACAGACAATACTAACAAGTTCCATCCCCAACCTGAGATACTGATGCTGGTTTCTGTTGTGGAAATACAATGCAGTTTGCGCCACAGCATTGTCATCAACTTTGGGACAGAGCCATTTTGTGGGACTAAGTGCGCCACACATAGCAGCAAATCACTGTCTGTGTAATGCAAATGGATGGGATATAACAGTTCTACCTCCAGGATGTACTCCTCATTAGCATATGCAGCCACACTGAGGATATTTTCCTTTAGTTTGACAATTTCATCTTTGCACATCCATCAGAACTCTCCAAATGGTAAACTTTGTTGCATGGCTTACCAGTAGCTGTTGTTTACATGCAAGTAAAGGATTTAACTTAAATCCTCAGATGGCCTGTACTCATCCTCACTCATCTGCATATTATGCACCTCAGTTTACTTGTGCCAGTACTGGCAAAGTGCAGTGTGAATACCGCGTTTGAAGAAGAGCAGCATATTGACATTGTTCATCAGTTCGCTTGTGACATGTGCTTTTCTTAACATCGTGTCCCACAAAAGCCCTGGCATGGTGTAATAGAAAGCAGATCCACATAGTATTTGCTCATACATACACTCCAGAAGCTCTCAAAAATGTATGCGAGATGTACATCTGTGTTCGCATACAATCTTGCACATTGTCCTAAACCAGGGATGCCGAACACCCACCTGACATTCATCGCGTGCCTATACACCACATCTGTAATGGCAGTGTCTGCTAGTGTTTTGGATAATGTGGTTCTGTTGGGCAGTGTGATTTCGTGGAGCCTCTGCAGAAATTCAGATATTTGTCTGGAAATGTTCATCACAAGCTGAAACTTTGCATCGTTTAAATATGCGGCTCTGGTGATGTGCATGTCCTCTTAATGTATCATCTCAGCAATTTTCTGAAGAGAAACATGTGTGAATTGAAGCGAATCCAGGAGGCAGGGAGTTATTTTTGGCGTGAGTCTCTGCAAAAAAGAAAAGTACTTTTCAACGGTATGAGGAAGGATACTAATTTATCATCCTTCAAATCGAATACACACAAGTACTGAATGAGGAAGTGGCCGTTGTACTCACTCAAATTGTAAAAGAAAATGGGTGTGTGCCATGACAGTTGCTACTTTAAGTTGCACATGGTAAGACTTGTGCTGTTGAACTTCTCCATTAGATGACAGTGGTCTCTACATAGAGTTTCCACTTATCTGTCCAATGGCAGCCCACAAATATAGTACTATACTGCTTGCTTGTACAAGACATCAGTCTCCTGTGACTCGATTGTTGCGATATATCTCACTAATTTCGAATGCAATGTTTTCAAGCTCAGCGAGCAACTATCTCACGGAAATATCCTGACATATGACTCGAATTTCTTGTGATGTGAGTGTATATGAGCATACAACTGGATACAATGGCGCATGTGGTACATGCCATTTTATGGGGGTTGTGTGGGAGGCAAAGGAGTCACCTTCAACATGCACCACATAAGTTAGGAAGCACTCGAAGTCTGCATGTATATTGAAGGGACATCGATCCTGGTGATAGGCATTCTTCCACATCTACCTCTACATAGATACTCTGCAAAAAAACTTAAGTACCTGGCAGAGGGTTCAGCAAAGACCATGACAATAATGTTATTCCACGTCCAACAGTGTACGGAAAAAACGAAGACACATATCTTCCCATGCAAGCCCTAACTTTGCTTATTTTATTACAATGATCGTTTCTCCCTATGTAGGTCAGCAGCAACAAAATAATTTCACATTCGAAGGAGAAAGTTGCTGTTCGAAATTTTGTGAGAAGATCCTGCCGCAACAAGAAACAGCTTTGTTTTAATTATGTACACCCCAAAATCCTGTATCATGTTCATGAAATTCTCTCTCCTACTCCTCAATAATACAAAATGTGCTGCTCTTCTTCGAACTTTCTCGATGTACTCTGCTAATTCTATCTGGAAAGGCTCCCACATCATGCAATGGTACTCCAAAAGGGAGCAAACAAGCGTAGGCAGTCTCTTTAGTAGACCTGTTGTATCTTCTAAGTGTTCTGCCAATAAATCGCAGTCTTTGGTTTGCTTCCCCAAAATATTTTCTGTGTGCTTTTCTAATTTAAGTTCAATTCCCAGACATTTAGTTGATTTTATGAACTTTAATTTTGATTGATTTATCATCTAACTGAAGTTTAATGGATTCCCTTAAAAACTCACATGGATGGCCTTACACTTGTCATTATTTAGGGTCAATTACCAATTTTTGTACCATATAGATTCCCTTAAAAACTCACATGGATGGCCTTACACTTGTCATTATTTAGGGTCAATTACCAATTTTTGCACCATATAGATTTCCTATCTAAATCATTCTGTAATTGGTTTTGATCTTTGGATGACTTTACTAGATGATAAATGACAGCATCATCTGCAACAACCTAAGATGGCTGTTCAGATTGTGTCGTAAATCGTTTATAAAGGTAAGGAACACCAGAAGGGCTGTAACACTACCTTGGGGAACACTGGAACTCACTTCTATTTTCCTCGATGACTTTCCATAAATTACTATGAATTGTGACCTTCTGACAGGAAATAATGAATCCAGCCATATAACAGACTATATTTCGTAAGCGTGTAATCTGATTACAAGCCACTAGTGAGGTACAGTGTCAAAAGTCTTCTGGAAATCCAGAAATGCGGAATCAATTTGAAATCCCTTGTCGATAGCATTCAACATTTTATGTGAGTAAACAGCTAACTGTGTTTCACAAGAATGATGTTTCTTAAAACCATGTTGACTGTGTGCCAATTGACTGTCCTCTTCTAGGTAATTTATGATGATTGAGCACAATGTTGTTGTTGTTGTGGTCTTCAGTCCTGAGACTGGTTTGATGCAGCTCTCCATGCTACTCTATCCTGTGCAAGCTTTTTCATCTCCCAGTACCTACTGCAACCTACATCCTTCTGAATCTGCTTAGTGTATTCATCTCTTGGTCTCCCTCTACGATTTTTACCCTCCACTCTGCCCTCCAATACTAAATTGGTGATCCCTTGATGCCTCAGAACATGTCCTACCAACCGATCCCTTCTTCTGGTCAAGCTGTGCCACAAACTTCTCTTCTCCCCAATCCTATTCAATACTTCCTCATTAGTTACGTGATCTACCCATCTAATCTTCAGCATTCTTCTGTAGCACCACATTTCGAAAGCTTCTATTCTCTTCTTGTCCAAACTATTTATCGTCCATGTTTCACTTCCATACATGGCAACACTCCATACGAATACTTTCAGAAATGACTTCCTGACACTTAAATCAATACTGAATGTTAACAAATTTCTCTTCTTCAGAAACGCTTCCCTTGCCATTCCCAGCCTACACTTAATATCCTCTCTACTTCGACCATCATCAGTTATTTTGCTCCCCAAATAGCAAAACTCCTTTACTACTTTAAGTGCCTCATTTCCTAATCTAATTCCCTCAGCATCACCTGACTTAATTAGACTACATTCCATTATCCTTGTTTTGCTTTTGTTGATGTTCATCTTATATCCTCCTTTAAAGACACTGTCCAATCCAATCAACTGCTCTTCCAAGTCCTTTGCTGTCTCTGACAGAATTACAATGTCATCGGCGAACCTCAAAGTTTTTATTTCTTCTCCATGAATTTTAATACCTACTCCGAATTTTTCTTTTGTTTCCTTTACTGCTTGCTCAATATACAGATTGAACAACATCGGGGAGAGGCTACAACCCTGTCTTACTCCCTTCCCAACCACTGCTTCCCTTTCATGTCCCTCGACTCTTATAACTGTCATCTGGTTTCTGTACAAATTGTAAATAGCCTTTCGCTCCCTGTATTTTACCCCTGCCTCCTTTAGAATTTGAAAGAGAGTATTCCAGTCAACATTGTCAAAAGCTTTCTCTAAGTCTACAAATGCTAGAAACGTAGGTTTGCCTTTCCTTAATCTTTCTTCTAAGATAAGTCGTAAGGTCAGTATTGCCTCACGTGTTCCAGTGTTTCTACGGAATCCAAACTGATCTTCCCCGAGGTTGGCTTCTACTAGTTTTTCCATTCGTCTGTAAAGAATTCGTGTTAGTATTTTGCAGCTGTGACTTATTAAACTGATAGTTCGGTAATTTTCACATCTGTCAACACCTGCTTTCTTTGGGATTGGAATTATTATATTCTTCTTGAAGTCTGAGGGTATTTCGCCTGTCTCATACATCTTGCTCACCAGATGGTAGAGTTTTGTCAGGACTGGCTCTCCCACGGCCGTCAGTAGTTCCAATGGAATATTGTCTACTCCGGGGGCCTTGTTTCGACTCAGGTCTTTCAGTGCTCTGTCAAACTCTTCCCGCAGTATCGTATCTCCCATTTCATCTTCATCTACATCCTCTTCCATTTCCATAATATTGTCCTCAAGTACATCGCCCTTGTATAGACCCTCTATATACTCCTTCCACCTTTCTGCTTTCCCTTCTTTGCTTAGAACTGGGTTTCCATCTGAGCTCTTGATATTCATACAAGTCGTTCTCTTATCTCCAAAGGTCTCTTTAATTTTCCTGTAGGCGGTATCTATCTTACCTCTCGTGAGATAGGCCTCTACATCCTTACATTTGTCCTCTAGCCATGCCTGCTTAGCCATTTTGCACTTCCTGTCGATCTCATTTTTGAGACGTTTGTATTCCTTTTTGCTTGTTTCACTTACTGCATTTTTATATTTTCTCCTTTCATCAATTAAATTCAATATTTCTTCTGTTACCCAAGGATTTCTACTAGCCCTCGTCTTTTTACCTACTTGATCCTCTGCTGCCTTCACTACTTCATCCCTCAAAGCTACCCATTCTTCTTCTACTGTATTTATTTCCCCCATTCCTGTCAATTGCTCCCTTATGCTCTCCCTGAATCTCTGTACAACCTCTGGTTCTTTTAGTTTATCCAGGTCCCATCTCCTTAAATTCCCACCTTTTTGCAGTTTCTTCAGTTTTAATCTACAGGTCATAACCAATAGATTGTGGTCGTGGTCAGAGTCGACATCTGCCCCTGGAAATGTCTTGCAATTTAAAACCTGGTTTCTAAATCTCTGTCTTACCATTATATAATCTATCTGATACCTTTTAGTATCTCCAGGGTTCTTCCATGTATACAACCTTCTTTCATGATTCTTAAACCAAGTGTTAGTTATGATTATGTTGTGCTCTGTGCAAAATTCTACCAGGCGGCTTCCTCTTTCATTTCTGTCCCCCAATCCATATTCACCTACTATGTTTCCTTCTCACCCTTTTCCTACACTCGAATTCCAGTCACCCATGACTATTAAATTTTCGTCTCCCTTCACAATCTGAATAATTTCTTTTATTTCATCATACATTTCTTCAATTTCTTCGTCACCTGCAGAGCTAGTTGGCATATAAACTTGTACTACTGTAGTAGGTGTGGGCTTCGTATCTATCTTGGCCACAATAATGCGTTCACTATGCTGTTTGTAGTAGCTTACCCGCATTCCTATTTTCCTATTCATTATTAAACCTACTCCTGCATTCCCCCTATTTGATTTTGTGTTTATAACCCTGTAGTCACCTGACCAGAAGTCTTGTTCCTCCTGCCACCGACCTTCACTAATTCCCACTATATCTAACTTTAACCTATCCATTTCCCTTTTTAAATTTTCTAACCTACCTGCCCGATTAAGGGATCTGACATTCCACGCTCCGATCCGTAGAACGCCAGATTTCTTTCTCCTGATAACGACATCCTCTTGAGTAGTCCCCGCCCGGAGATCCGAATGAGGGACTATTTTACCTCCGGAATATTTTACCCAAGAGGACGCCATCATCATGTAATCATACAGTAAAGCTGCATGCCCTCGGGAAAAATTACGGCTGTAGTTTCCCCTTGCTTTCAGCCGTTCGCAGTACCAGCACAGCAAGGCCGTTTTGGTTATTGTTACAAGGCCAGATCAGTCAATCATCTAGACTGTTGCCCTTGCAAATACTGAAAAGGCTGCTGCCCCTCTTCAGGAACCACACATTTGTCTGGCCTCTCAACAGATACCCCTCCGTTGTGGTTGCACCTACGGTACGGCTATCTGTATCGCTGAGGCACGCAAGCCTCCCCACCAACGGCAAGGTCCATGGTTCATGGGGGGGAGATGAGCACAATATATGTCCCAAAATCCTGCCACATATTGAAGTTAATGATATGGGCCTGTAATTTAGTGGGTTACTCCTACTACCTTTTTTGAATATTGATGTAAACTGTGCATCTTTCCAGTTTTTTGGTACAGATCTTTCTAGAGCAAGCAGTTGTACATGACTGTTAAGTATGGAGCTATTGCATCAGCATACTCTGAAAGGAATGTAATTGGTATACAGTCTGGACTGGAAGACTTGCTTTTGTAAAGTGATTTAAGTTGCTTCACTGCTCCAAGGCTATCTACTTCTAAGTTCCTCATATTGGCAATTGTTCTTGATTCGAATTCTGGAACATTTACTTTGTCTTCTGTGCTAAAGTAATTTCAGAAGGGTGTGTTTAGTAACTCTGCTTTGGCAGCACTGTCATCGATAGTCTTTCCATTGCTTTCGCACAGAGAAGGCATTGATTGTGTCTTTCTGCTAGCATACTTTACATATGACCAGAATCTGTTTGGGTTTTTTGCCATGTTTCAATACAAAGTTTCGTTTGCTAAATGAGATGAGACATTATGGCAAAAATACCTCAGACGTTGTTTTATACTCAGTTGCCCCAAACTTTCCCCCAAGGAGCTAGTAACAACAGATTATTCCAGTGTGGCCGTGGGACTTACTTGGTGATCTATGACAGAGTGGGCAGAGTTACTGCTGCTGGTGATAGGTCCAGAGTGATGTCGAAGCGGTATCCGATGCTGTGTCAGTCCATGTAGTCCATGTCGATTCTGAGACAGTGATGCATACGGTACATGCCACTGTGTGAAGATAGTATGGGAGTCAGAGGGGTCACCTTCACTGTGCACCACAGGAGTTATGAAGCACTCGATGTCTGCATACACAATGAAGGGACATCACTCCTGGTGGTGAGCATTCCTAAATTTTAAGATGTTATCCTCAGTAAGCATTTCCAAATGTACTGACTCCTGGCTCAAGTAATCAATGAGGTGCCTTCCTAGCCACTCACTCTTGGTAATTGAGTTTAGACATCTATAACAAAAATACCTTGCACATTTTTACTTGCTCGTTGGGCAAAAAGTATGAGTACATGCATTTGATACACACACGGTGTTGCGTCTCACTCTCAGAGAATAGAAACAAGTCTACATGTTTGGAGCACTGACTGGCTAATTTTGAAAAGTAGAGGGGCCCAACTACTTTATGTTCAACTTCTTTGGTTCTATAGAATACTTATGGTCTTCATATTTTGGCTTATTGACATTCAGTGTGTATACACAAACTGAATAATCAGGGTTTTCGCTCTTCAATATTGGTAGGTCCTGGAGTTTTAGGATGAATGAGATGCCTTTGAAATTATAATGCTTGTGGTCATCAGATGTTTCATAAATTATAATGCTCGTGGGCATCACATGTTTCATATTTACTTCTGCACTGGGTATCTTTCACGTAATTTCTATCATTAGGCAGAAGCAACCATGCGAAGCAATATACATCCCTTACATCAAGATTCTGGACATTAATGTATGATTGTTTAGTGGCAATATCTTATGGAAGAAGGAAGAAATTAGGCCCCATTAAGTGGATCATAGTCATGTGAGTGTATATCAAGGTGGAGTACATGACTGAGTGCCTTACCTGATCCGCTTTCCTGAATGCTGGAGAAATGACTGAGAATGACACTCTTGACAAAAGCTCTGAAACACTCTGCAATTGAATAGCCCCACAATATCACGCCAGTTCTCCCCCAAATTTGGATTATGCTCTCCTCATAGCCAGCACAACTGCTCTTTTTCAGAGGGAGAATGAGCTCAGAGTCTAGAGCTGTGTTACACTGGATAGTGGGATACCATGGGTCACTGACAATTTAAGATAGCATACTTTCCAAATTGCCTTGGCAGGAATCGAGCAGACTTGCAGGATGTCGCTAGTCCGCATTCAAGTTATCAATGCAAGCTTTTTGCATCCTGTCCCCAAAAGAGGCAGCAACAACAGCGTAGTCCAATGTGGCTCTGGGACTTACTTGATGATCAGTAACAGAGTAGGCAGGGGTGGGTACTGCTGCTGCTGCTGCTGCTGCCAGGTCAGAGCAGTGCTGAAGCAATGTCCGATACCATGAAGATAGTGAGACAATCCAGGGCATGCCTAAGTCCAGAAATGAGCTGATGTCGACCGCACATACCATGTTGACGACGATTTTTTTTTTTTTTAATTTTTGGGCCAGATGGTAGTGGAATCTGTGGGGGCAGCAAATACATTGTCATTGAATCGGCTGAGGCCATGAGTGCATCATAGTTGGTTCAGGTCGTGGAGTAGTAGATACAGCCACAAACCCATGCCTGCTTATGGCCTCCATCTCATCTGCAAAGAAAGAAAAAATCTAAATATCATGCATAATTGAAACAAAAAAGACATATGCAAGCATTTATAGTAGTTTACTCAGCTCCTAAATCAGTGGCATTCAAATAATTCCATGAGCCTCTCATCACATCATTATTTGCAGAAATGTATTGTAATATCATACCCTGCTGATCCATCACAATTTGATCATCAAGTGACTCTAGAAAGGAAGGTCCTTGTTGACTGTGAGATGCTCAACAGTACAGCTGCACTGGAAATGAGCTGATGTCATCAGCCCATACTTTGTTGATGATGATGATGATGGTGAACTGGACTGTAGTGGTTTTCGTAGGTGTGGCAAATACTTCATAGGTGAACCAGCCTAGAGTGATGAATACCTCACCATCTTGACAGATTGTAGAGTACCTGCTGTTGTCGGTACATCTCCAAGTGCACACACATCCATCACAACTGCAACTGAAGAAGAAGAAGAAAAATAAATTAATCATGAGGATGCAGCCATAACAAGCCCATTCAAACATGGAAAAAAATCATTTTAAATACATACCCATAGGATTACTGGAGTAAAATTGAGGTAGCTTATTGGGCCCTGGTGAACCATCATTTCCATTATGGTCTTTCAACACTGCTAATTCTGTCAGCACTGTTGATGTTTCTGCTAGAAACTCTCAGACTGGAAGTAGCTCACAATTATAACTGAAAACCACTTCCCTTGCTTATTTTAACCAGTGGGAAACTAGTATTCGTATCTCTCATCACGTGGTTTTAGGCATGATAGTGCCTGCTTGAGTCTTTGCGTAGGCAGCGATATCTCACATTGCTTCTCCAGTGTTATTAAATGTGCGTGCACTGGCCTACCACATGGGCCTCACTTCCACTGTTTAAAGACTAAGAAGAATTCACTGATGAACGCATTGAACAGACTCTGAGACATATTTTAGTAACAGACCTCTTGCAGCCATTTTATGGTGTGGGAGCTATCAATGTAAGCATCAGGCATCAATCAGTGTCTGCCTTCTCAGTTTCCACAATAATATAAGGGGTGATCAAGAAGTTTCTGTTTGAAGGCTCTACAGTCCAGAAACACTATGCTAGTCAGTCAAAATGATCATGAGCATTGAGTCAATTAATCCACTGACACACCAGGTTGACAATGCCTGTTTGGTAAAACTCCATGTCCTGCTGCACATAAAAGTCGGCAACTGCCTGCTGCACATCCTTGTCTGACAGGAATTGTAGACCTTTCAAGACCTTTGTTAAGGCACTGAGGCCATAATAATCACATGAGGATAGATCAGGACTATAAGGTGGGAGCTCAAGTGTCTCCCACTTGAATTTACATAACTTTTGATTTACAACGTTTGCGATATGAGAATGTGGTTTATAATCAAGCAGCAATACCGCCATTCCACAATGGTGGTGGGAGGTCTTCAGTGGCAGCCACATCCTGCAGTGGGTCCAGAATTACATCCGAAAGGTGGACACAAATGTATTAGGTGTGAGATATTGCTAATGGTGGATCCACTGTGCGCTATATCCAGGAATATTATGAGGTGTGGATCCACCATGCACTACATCCTGGGCTAATGTTTGAGGTGGATCCACCTGCGCAAACTCAGGGCCAATGGTACGAGTTGACCCATCTACATAAATGATTGTTGGATATTGTTCGGTGTGGATCCACCCACATATGATCCAGAGCAGTGTCCAAAAAGTGAATCCATCTGGTCAAAGTCCAGGACTATTGCCCAGGGTGGACCCACCTGCACAGACTCAAGAATAACAATTGGCATAGATCCATTTGAGCAGTAATTCCTGAACAATGTTTGGTATTGATCCGCTCTCATATGATCTGGGGTAGTGTGCAGAAATGGATCCACCCACAGTAGGTCTGGCACTACTGGTGCTGCCCACCTCCTGCCCCACTACTGCATCCAGCTCAGTTGGGGGAGGGACTGGGGAAGCCGTATGGGAAGCCGGCACATGAAATAGTGTAACTGAGCTATATGTGTGTGTTTACAACAGAGTAACATCAACGCATTTACCCCCTACAACAACCCATGTATATAAGTAATAAGAGCATATATACATTTGTACATTTCTATATGGAATATGGAAAAATATGGTAAATATGAAAAAATATCAAAAAATGGAAGAAAATATGGAAAAGACAGTGCCACACACAAACAGAAACACAAAGAAACACACACACACATGCACACGCACAAATAGTGTAATTACACCCACAGTTATAGGTTATGACCAAAAATACTGTCAGCTGGAGTCCTTACTCTTATATTGTTACTACCATTATGGGCAATCAGTAAAACGGGGAGTGATATGCGAGGCTCTAATGCACAGTATTACCCATCCATCTATAATTTTAAGTATTAAATGTGGAAATTGATTGTGTAATGTCATGCTTATATAAAATAGCACAGAACGATTTATAAACTCTTCTCACACCATACTATTTACAGAAAACATTCACATTTTTATTATAATTTTAAAAAATACATGTCAGAGACTAGTAACATCTCGATATAGCCATGCTCCTCTATTTTAAGGTAATGTCTGCCAGGCTGTAGGTGGGCTCTGTGTGATACACCCCCCTCACTCTGTGTTACTGGATGGTCTGCAAGACTCTCATGAACCATGAATGGCAGAGTACAAAATTATTTTCACTACTTTCCATTACTGCTATTAATTCTGTATTATTGTAGAAGAGGTGCATGGCAGATTCTGAGCAATGGCATCCACACTGGCATATGCCTGAAAAAGGGGCACAACTAAAATGTGTATGTTTTTCTTCGACTGTGGTGTCCAGTGTGTTGGTAGTGGTCTGCACAGAGTCTCAAAGCATCAGCAAATTCTTCTTACTCTTTGAATGGTGAGAGTGAAGCCCATGTGATATGCTAGCACATATACTTGTGCTGAAGTATAATCTTATATTTAAAAACATTGGCGGTAGAAGTGTGAGATACTGGTGCCTACACACAGCAGCAAGCAATGCCTATAACCATGTGACCAAAGACATGAATACTCATTTCCCAGTGGTTGATATAAGCAAAGGAATGTGCAAGAAGTCATTCCTGCCTGAGACTTGCTAGTAGAAACATCAACAGCACCAATAGGACTTTGATTTGACTCCAGTAGGCATGTATTTAAATTTTTTTCTTTGCAGGTGTGTATTTGCTATAGCTGCGTTCTGATGATTAATTTCTTCTTCGTCTTCTTGTCTTCTTCTTCTCTTGTTTCAGACATGATGGATGTGAGCACACTTGAAGATCCGCGTGCGACAACTACTCCACAGCCTGACAAGGTGATGTTGCATTCATTGCCCCAGGCCAGTTTGTCTACAATGTATTCGCTGCACCTACAAATACTACCACAGTCTGGTTTGCCAACATCATCAGTATGGTATGGGCTGATGATACCAGCTCATTTGCCAATGCAGCTGTGCCCTGGATCATCTCAGGTTTAACATGGACCTTTGTTTCTCGACCCACTCAACGATAATATTGCGATGAATTGGTAGGATATACAGGGTGGCGCAGGGGAATGGGAAATTTTGAACGTTACAGTTGGAAGCACTGTAGCACCGGCAGATGTTCGAAACTTTGCACAATTGATGTGAATGCATTGCCATTTAGTAATGATGGAGAATTGGACTGGTGTGGAAAGTGCAGTAGCTGTGAGAGTGTTTTACAAAAATGGTGATAGTGCGACTGATGCGCAGAAAACATTTCGACAGCATTACCAGCTTGGACGTGATGGACGTGTCCCATCTGCGCATGCAATTACAACGTGGGTGCGTAATTTTGAAGAAACAGGATCTGCCTTGAAAAAGAAACCTCCAGGTGGCGTTCCAATGGTAGGTACCCCAGAGAACATTGCAGCTGCTAGAGCTGCAATTGAGACAAGTCCTCGCCGCTCCGTTCGACAGCATGCATCTTCGCTAGGGATTAAGCGATGAAGCTTACAAAGAATGCTGCACGAATTAGACTTCCATGCCCATAAGTTGCAGATTGTGCAACACTTACATGAACGAGACCCAGCATCACGTATGGAGTTTAGTAGCCAGATATTGGCTAAAATCAACGAGGACGCGAATTTCCTTGGCAACTTATGGATATCAGCCGAAGCCCACTTCCACCTGAATGGATTCGTGAACAAACAGAATTTTCGTTATTGGGCACAGGACAATCCTTGTGAGTTTCACCAGCGACCACTACATAGCGCCAAGGTCACAATATGATGTGCTGTATCATGTCATGGTGTTATCGGCCCTTATTTTTTTGAACGTGAGGATGGTAGTGCAGTGACAGTAACATCCGCTCGATATGTTGAAATGCTTCAAACATTCTTTACACCGAGACTGTACGAGCTTAATCTTAACATCAAAAACATGTGGTTTCAGCAGGACGGAGCCACGTCACACACTGCTCGACAATCAATGGCAACAGTTCGTCAATTGTTTGGAAGATGCATTATTTCACGTAACGGCGACATTGCATGGCCTGCAAGATCCCCTGATCTTAGTGTGTGCTACTTCTTCCTGTGGGGATATCTTAAAGGCAAGGTGTACTGTACACGTCCTGCAACAATCCATGAACTGGAGGAGAACATTGAAAATGAAATCACTGCCATTCCCCAAGATTTGCTACACTGCGCATTCCAGAGTTTTAATAACAGGCTGTTAGAGTGTGAACGCCGAATGGGAGCACATCTTTCCAATGTCATCATTAAAAAGTAAAGAGACACTTTTGGACATTTTGATTATAAAGACATACTGAATAATGGCATACTGAATACATTCACTTTCGTTAATAAATTACTAGTTTTATGAATTTATTCATGGAAATGACGTTATTTCGAAATTTCCCGTTTCCCTGCACCACCCTGTAATATTATAAGACATCGCTGCAAATATGATGTGACTTATTCGGATGCTGTTAATTTAGAAACTGAGTACAATACTGTATATGCCTGCATACATATATTTTTTTAAAGAATTGGCATGATACTTAGTCATTTTTCTTGTTTTTCAGATGAGATGTAAGCTTTGTGTGGACAGGGCCTGCACCAAGAGCTCCACCTCCTCAACTGGTTCGTCAGTGATGTGTTTCCTTTGATCACCACTGCTGGCTCTGTTACCAACATCAATGTGCCAACCCAGCTGCACCCTGTACTGTCTCACAATTGACATGAACCTACATGGCGTCAGATGTTGCTTTTACATCTCTTTGGACCTGGCAACAGCAGCAGAACCCCTGCCTACTTTGTTGTAGATCGCAATGTAAGTCCCATAACAACATTGGTCTAATCTGAGGGTACTGGCTCTTTTGGGGACAATTGAGTATAAAACAATGTCCAAGGTATTTTTTTCATAAATGTCTCATCTCATTTACCAGGAATTGTATCTAGAAAGACATTTCATAATTTACTTGAGCCAGGAACCGGAAATCCTTACTGAGGATAAAAATACCATACAGTTTAAGAATGTCTATCACCAGCAGTGGTGTTCCTTCATTGTTTATGCAGACTGCAAGCGCTTCGTAACTCATGTGGTGCATAGTGAAAGTGACCTCTCTGCCTTCCATACAACCCCCAGAGAATGGCACATACCATATGCAGCATTGTATCAAGTTGTATGCTTGTATGATTCATATCTCAAGAAATTTGAGTCATACATCTGGGTAGCTCTGCAAGATGGTTTTCACTGAGATTGAAAAACCTACATTAGAAATTAGTGGGCTGTATCACAACAACATCCCCATGACCAACTCACAGGAGAATGATGCCTTGTATGAGAAGCAGTTGAGTATTATATTTTTGGGCTGCCATTATACAAAGAATTTAAAACTCTGTGTAGAGACCACTGTCATCTAACAGAGAATTTCAACAGTGCACCTCTCATCACATGCAATTTATGTAAAATAGCAACTGGCATGGCAGACATCCATTTTCTTTTACAATTCGATGACCACTTTGTCGTTCAGTGCTTGGTGATTTCAGTCTGAAGGATGATAAAATTAGTGTCATTCCTGATGCTATTGAAAATTATGTTTCTTTTTCTAAGAAATTCATGCCAAAAGTAACTCTCTGCATCCTGCCTGTGCATGTATTTCTTCAGAAACTTGCTGAGATGATGTGTCAGAAGGACATGTATGTCATCAAGAGCTACATATCTAAACCATGCAATGTTTCAGCTTGTGACAAATAAGGGAATCTTCCTGTAGGAATACCTGAATTCAATAGAGGGATCACAAAATCACATTGCCGAACATAACTGCATTCTCCAGTACACTAACAGGCACTGCCATTATGGATGCAGAGTATAGGCATGCGGGGAATCTTTGCGTTTGGCATACCTGGTTTAGGGTAACATGCAAGTTTACTCATGAACACAGCTGTACACCTCGCAGACAATTTTGAGAGGTTCTGGAGAATATATATGGGCACATACTATCTGGATCTGCCTTATGTTACACTATGACAGGGATTTTGTAGGACAAAATGTTAAGAAAAATGTGTGTCAGCGTTAAGGTGACGATCCGTCCCGTTTTTTTCGGGACAGTCCCGATTCTTGTGTGTCTGTCCCAAATTTTTTCAAAGGTAATTTGGGATGCCTGTTTGTCCCAAAATTAACAATCATGACCCAATTTGTCATTCATTTCACCTGTATCGGTATATTTTATTATTAGTTTTAGTTGTTTGACAATAGGGTATGACAAATTGTCCCTGCCCTGATCACACTCATTCATCTTAGAAGGTATTAATAAAATGTAAATGTGCTTTTCTTTGTAACAAATTTGATTGATATTTCGTATTTATTACATTTAATTGAAACCTTCTTCTCATATAATAAATAAATAAATATATATAGCCTATTTTGCAAAATTTTTAATGTGTCCCGGATTTGGGCCTAGGAAATATGTTATGTCCCAAATTTGAGTCTAGAAAATATGGTCACCTTAGTCAGCATGGAACTGGTACCAATGTTGACAGTCTGTTCTTCAAATGCAGTATTTGTGATGAACTTTGCCAGTGTGTGTGGAGGTATGCTAAAGCAAAAATCTGTGTGTGATTGAGTGTAAGTACAGGTCACCTGAGGATTTAAATTACATCCTTTACTTGCATGTAAACAACATCTACCCACCAGCCATGCAACAAAGTCTACCATATAGAGGGTTCCGATGGATGGCCAAAGGCAAAATCAAGATCCATGATGTGGTTGCAGATGCTAGTGAAGGATATGTCCTGGAGGTAGAGCTGGAACATCCCACCCACTTGCATTACACGCACGGCACTTTGCCGCTATGTGTGTAGCATCTAGTTCCATGAAATGATTCCATTCCTAAGCTGTTGATAACGCTGGGGATCAAACTGCATTGTATTCTACACTACGGAAACCTCCAGCAATGTCCCAAGTTGGTGATGGAACCTCTTAGTAACACCTGTGGCATCTTCTTTAAGGAGCATTGCTGCTTGAAGGAGTACATTGATTTAAACACTAAAGTAAGGCTCACACAATGTGTGATTTTGAAAAAAAAGTTTACAAATTAATGAACAATTCAGTTTCCGGAAAAATCATGGAATAATTTAGAGACAGCTGTGAAACTCATTTAGTTTACCAGTAGGATGGGCATTATGCTGCAAGAGATTACATTATCACGCCTAGTTTCAAATGGTCCACAATCTTCAATGAAGATCTAGTCACTGCAAAGATGGCCAATATGTCAGTACAGTTCATGAAACCTGCCTGTGTCGGTATGTACACTGGTGTCCAAAATTAAAGAAACAAACAGAAATTTGGCAATATTGTTTTGGTTTTGCCACAAAACAGTGTAAACCGCTGATAGCAAAGTAGAAACAATGCAGAGAATTCAGAATGTAAACAACTGCAACATGCATAACAGTAGACAGAAATGTTCTTCTCTTTCTAACGTAACGGATTTGCACACACATTCTAACAACTGGTTAATATGCTGAACACGGAATGTGGCCCCCTCTGGCAGCAATACCGGCCCCACAATGAAGGGGTGTCCTGTGAATGACGTCATCCGTTTCATGTCGAGGCAATAACGCCCATTCTTTCTGCAGCGCTGCCCACAGTCTTGGAGAGTGGTCGGTGGATAGTGCCAAGATGCAAGCTATCCGCCTAATGCATCCCGGACATGTTCTACAGGATTCAAATTGGAAGAGTGAGCAGGCCACGTCATGCATGTAATGTCTTCCATTTCCAAGAAGACATCAACCACCTGTGCACTATAAGGTCAAACATTATCAGCCATCAATACGATGTTTGGGCCCACACCACCTCACAACAACTGCAGATGAGGTCCTGAGATCTCGTCATGATACCTGACAGCAGTTAAACCCTGCCAATTTACCTGTACAGTTTCATGAATCCCACCAACTTGCATTACATGCACAGCAATTTGACGCTATGTGTGTAGCATCTAGTTCCACAAAATGATTCCGTTCCTAAGCTGTTGATAATGCTGGGGATCAAACCGTGTTATATTCTACACCACAGAAACCTCCAGCAATGTTCCAGGTAAATATAATCCCTGCTGACACTATTACGGATCCTCCTCAATATCGGTCTCTTTTCACAATGTTTGGTTCCCGAAATCATGTTCCACATTCCCTCCAGATGTGAATCCGTCAAGAATCAATCTCCAGACTTAATTGAGACTCGTCTGTGAAAACAACATTGGTCCACTGTTTGACTGCCCAGGTGTCATGTTGATGATTCCACTCTGGGTGTTCCCTTCTATGAAGATGCATCAGAGGCAGCAGACATACAGCAGGTCTCTGACAATAAAGGCCACTCTGCCGAAGCCTTCTGCACGCCATTTGTATCAATATAACATGTCCAGTGGATTCTGCGAGCTCACATGGCACTTGCTATATGGCACTAAGGTGGTACTGTTGTACTCTTACGGCCAAATTACAGTCCTCTCTTCTGAAGTCACATGTGTTAAGCCCTGGCCTAGTCTTCAGTATACAGTTTTGGTCTCTATAAACTGTTGCCACATCTGAGAAACAACAGAACAATTCACACTAAGCCATCGGGCCCCATCAGTTTGTTGCGACTGTCCTGCTTCCGTTCTTTCTAAGGCACTCTCCCACAGAGAGTCTGGTAGGCATTTTCTCTGTGCCATACTGCACCTTCTGTGACTGTGTACATGGCGATTGTTGTGGGACTACCCAGCAAACACTACCTTGTTTCATAGGAGTTCTGATGTCATCACTGGCACGGTTATCTGTTGACCGGAATGCCATCTTCCATGTAGAACAAGATCGCATGGGCTTCTGGTGGTTTGTGTGATTATATCATGAATTAGGCACAGGACAGGGAAATAATGGTTTGTTGTTTTAATTTTGGACACCAGTGCATGTTGTGAACCTCCCCAAACTCTACATGTATTGCTTTTACTACGAGTTTGTGAAATCAAACTTCTCCGTCCTTAAGTTACTTTGTATGGATGCAAACAGTTTCATCTTCTGGGTGAAATGCTGTGATCCATATAAAGTAATTAGGTACAATCTGGAAACATTCAACACATCTGGGTACATAGCCGACAATCCTTTTGGCGTAACACCTGGAAACGGGAAGGCTATCAGCGTGATGAAAGATGAGGTGAACGGTTCGCAGATTGTGGTGATTTACACGTGCCACATATGTGCAGGATGTGGATCGTGTGGGTTCACAAGCTCTCACATTTGAAATGTGCAAGGTGTGACTCCTTGAGGGTGTTGGTGCAGCTCCACATGTATTGTGCTAGATAATCTTCCCATGAAGAGGCCATGAGGTACGTAGTGCACTACCGCAGAAAGCGGGGCTGTCCTGTCGTGAAAAATGGTTCATCTATGGGGATGGGATCGGCACCGTCCTGTGCTCCCACTATTCATTGAGGTGATTAAGTGTGTGGCTGTGTATTTATTTGTAAATAGTTGATGTCTACAGGTGAGTATGAGTATGTGTAGAATAGGTGGATGGCCGAGTGTCATAGTTGCATGTATATATTCCGTATAAGAAAAGAAATGAACAGAAATGATTGCGTAAATGTAAATATTCTAGATATTGAGAGAAAATGTAAATACTGTCTATATTAAGTGAAGAAAGGAATAAGAATGAAAAATGTAAATAGACAGATAATGGGATATATAGTTCTTATGATCTTGTACCCTTTAGTCATAAAGATATACAATTATTGTATAAAAAACTGTGTGTATAACAAATAGCATTGTCAATAATTGTTAAAAATTGTTGACAAACAGCAACAAATAATTATAAAAATAAATTGCAGAATCAAAATTATTTGTAGTAAACCATAAAGTTAATCTGTAATATCACTGTTTTTATTTCCAAACCTTTTCATTAGATAACTGTTGTTTACAACAAACCTAAATCTCTCCGCATGATGCTCAGACATTGAAGGAAGGGGCTTATACACAGCCTAGCTAGTTCTGTAGGATGATAAGAGGGAGGAGGAGGATATTGAATCTTATTGGTCCATTGGGTTTCCTACCATGTTACTGCACTCCCATTGGCTGAGTCTCCCACCAATTTTATGTGACGTGATCAGAATCAAGTTATGTCATGATCTAGTCCATTTGCCTAACACATGTGGGAGGTTGGTTGAACTGAATGCTCATAGCTATGCTATTGTTAAACAGTCAATGGTTATGGCATTGTCATATCACAAGCCCATACTGATAACACAAATGAGGGCTACCAAGATCCTGCAGCATCTCTTGATTCCTGTCATGGTGTTTTGGGAAGCTTGCTCACCAGAAATGATTTGTTAGCTGATGTTTACCTGTGCTCATACCTGCTCTGCTACACAGCTGTAGGGCCTACACTGTATTATTATTATTATTATTATTATTATTATTATTATTAGCAGTAGCAGTATCTGTAGTAGTAGTAGTAGTAGTAGAGGTAGTAGTAGTGGCAGTGGTCAGACACAAAGCAGCTGAAGTCCTCCAATTTCTGCCAGTTCAGAAGCATGGAGTCCAACAGTCAAGTAATTTACAAAAAGCAGACCTAAGTATAGTGCACACATTTTAATTTGATCGATTTTTAAAGGGGGGTGCTGCATGTGTCGTGTGAAGTGAGTGTCATTAGAGAGAGAAGTGGTGCAGAGGGAGTGTGTTTTGGAACAAGTGTGGACAGTCAGTTTTCTTCCCGGGAAAGCATTGTGATCCACTGAGAACTGCCTCATCATTCTATGAAAAAATGTTACTTGAAATAAGTGGTACCAATCATCCATTGAATCATTAGCTCTTGATTAAAAAAAAACTACCTACAAGAACTAAATGTCATGTATCTTTCATTATTTTAAAAATGGAAGTGTTCAAATAAAAATCTCTTTTATTCTAAAGTTTAGTTAGATGCAAATTTTGGTGGCCATGGGCGGAGGGGAGGGGGCGGGGGTTACTAGATAATATCTAATTGCACCCATGGCTACTAACTCAGAAAGTTTGGGAACAACTTTACCAAAAAAAGGTTTCACCCATCGTGATGATCATTCACCAGCTAGAGAGATGTGCTGTTACACATCACTCTACTGGGTTGATATGTGTCACCACAGCATGTTCTATTGGAAAACATCTGGTGATCTTGCTGGCTACAGGATTACCTCAACATAAGTCATACAGTTCGTAGAGACACATGCCGCGTGTAGACTAGCATTGTCCTGTCGAAAAATGGTACTGTCACATCAAAGGTAACACTTGAGGATGCAAGGTGTCTGTGGTGTACCGTTGTGACATCAGAGCTCACTCAGTCAGTACTAGTGACCTGAAATCATACCAGAAGGCTCCCCACACCAAAATGTCAGGAGACACACCACTGCGCCTTTCCGAAACATTGGGAGAATGGGATCTCTCCGCAGGTTGCCGCAATACTCGCTGAACTGGGTCATCCGGGGCAATGCAAAACTGGGATTCATTGTTGAAAACAACATGAGACCATTCGTGTGCTGTCCACAATTCCCAGTCATGGTGCCAGTCCAAAAGCAGACATTTGTCTTGCGGTGCTAACAGTATGGAACGGTAATTTCTTAATCCAGTTACTGCTAGTCTCTGACCAATGGTGAGGGATGTCACAGAGTGCTGCAGAGAGCCCATTATTTGTTCTTGGAAAGCAAGTGCAGACGTGAAGGGGTTACAATGTGCTCGGTGCACGATACGGTGATCCCTTTTGTGGTGTTCAGGTGTGGTCAACTGGAACTTGACGGCAAGTAGGCGTGCCATCACGCTCCCGTGTGCTACGACACTGAGCCACTGTCACAGTTGAATGTCACACAGAAATTAGAGCAGCCATCCAAATGGAGGCCCACAATGAAGGCGTCAACGGAGACGATCAATCCCACCCGTCAGCTTTGACCCGTGACGTAAGGGTGTTGTGGTGTACGACATCATGACAGCGCGGAGCTTAGTTTGTGAGTGTGTTGTGTTTTTAGATGTCATCTTGTTGCGGTTGGTAGTGTCCTCTGGTGGTGTGTGAATGGTCCACGTGTTATGCAGTGTATTGGATTCATTTGGACGTTGGTGCTTGCAGTGTGCATTTTTCAGTTGTGACTGTTATAGAAGAACGTAAATTAGTTTCAGTGAGTTAAGAATTAAGTTTCAACTTTGTTTATGTTACTGTGGTGTCGTTTGATGTTATTGGTTTGCCGTTTGTCACAGGGAAAGTCGTTTAATTCAATTCGTGGCTTCTTTTGTTAGGTATGGATATGACTTCTAAGTTTAATAGTGCGTGTCTGCAGACTGAAATGGGAGATGACATGTTGTCCATCATTAAGTTTCTGCAACGTTTTGGGCTTGTGGCGGAGACAGTGTAATGCGGCGTATGCAAGCAGAATATGTGAATTGGGGGTTTGTTTTGGTTGTGTTTTTTTTTGTTTTTTGTTTGTTTGTTTGTTTGTTTGTGTTTGTGTGTGTGTGATTGGGGTGGCTGATCTAGTGTGTAGCACTGGAACTTTTATGTGATGAGTAGTCGTTTTTTTGGATCTATTTTTCGCGCGTTGTGATGTTCGGTGGGGTTTTCATGTGTTGTTGGGTTGGTGCTATTTACTGCTTGTGTTGGTGGTTGATGTTTTGTTATTGGCACTTGTGGTTCATTTATGTATCTTTCATATTTCAAAATTTTTTTTTGTAGCATCAGTTGTATTTGTGCTATATAGGTCATGGGAAGTGAGCTATTCCAATTTGTCGTCGTAGCTATGTGTTTTGGTATCGTGAGTTGCTGTTGACCTATATAGGTCAAGGGAAGTGTCCGATTCCAATTTTTGTTGTTTTAGGTGTTGGTTTTATGGTATCGATAGTTGCGGTGTGATTATAATTTTTGGTGAGTTGGTTTTTATTTTGTGGTACCGATAATTTCGGTTGAGCTACATAGGTGAAGGGAAGTGGCCGACTCCTGTTGATATTGTAAGCGTAGTGGAATTTTGGGATTTTGTGGTGTTTTTATGTCGTCATTTTGTGTGGTTTGGGATCGTGGTGTGTGTCTGTATGTGTTTATATTTAGTTTGTCTCCACCCAAAAAACCCCAATTTCCCGCGCTGGTCCTGTTAGTTTGATTATATTTTTGGAGGGAGATGTGTTTGTTGGTTTTATATGTATTTTCGTTTTTATTGTCATATTTATGTAATGACATCATAGGCGCCAAATTGGAGAAGTTGAGAATGGTCGTTTCCGCCATATTGGTGACGGAATGGGTCAAAGCAGACGGGTGGAATCGGACGCTTTCGTGATCCCGAACACAGAGATGCTGCGTAATAGAGTCGGATGGCATTATCAGCTCCTTAGAGAGTCTGAAAAAGCCTTAATTGACCCCTGCTTTCTTCACACTGATCACTCAACATCTGACACTATCGACGGCCATGACACACCCTACCAGGCTCGGTAACACAACTAATGCATTGTGGCGCCGTTCTACATGTTACAGAGAATTGCAGCTCTGATCATTTACATAACCACTGACGGTATATACACTCCTGGAAACGGAAAAAAGAACACATTGACACTGGTGTGTCAGACCCACCATACTTGCTCCGGACACTGCGAGAGGGCTGTACAAGCAATGATCACACGCACGGCACAGCGGACACACCAGGAATCGCGGTGTTGGCCGTCGAATGGCGCTAGCTGCGCAGCATTTGTGCACCGCCGCTGTCAGTGTCAGCCAGTTTGCCGTGGCATACGGAGCTCCATCGCAGTCTTTAACACTGGTAGCATGCCGCGACAGCGTGGACGTGAACCGTATGTGCAGTTGACGGACTTTGAGCGAGGGCGTATAGTGGGCATGCGGGAGGCCGCGTGGACATACCGCCGAATTGCTCAACACGTGGGGCGTGAGGTCTCCACAGTACATCGATGTTGTCGCCAGTGGTCGGCGGAAGGTGCACGTGCCTGTCGACCTGGGACCGGACCGCAGCGACGCACGGATGCACGCCAAGACCGTAGGATCCTACGCAGTGCCGTAGGGGACCGCACCGCCACTTCCCAGCAAATTAGGGACACTGTTGCTCCTGGGGTATCGGCGAGGACCATTCGCAACCGTCTCCATGAAGCTGGGCTACGGTCCCGCACACCGTTAGGCCATCTTCCGCTCACGCCCCAACATCGTGCAGCCCGCCTCCAGTGGTGTCGCGACAGGCGTGAATGGAGGGACGAATGGAGACGTGTCGTCTTCAGCGATGAGAGTCGCTTCTGCCTTGGTGCCAATGATGGTCGTATGCGTGTTTGGCGCCATGCAGGTGAGCGCCACAATCAGGACTGCATACGACCGAGGCACACAGGGCCAACACCCGGCATCATGGTGTGGGGAGCGATCTCCTACACTGGCCGTACACCACTGGTGATCGTCGAGGGGACACTGAATAGTGCACGGTACATCCAAACCGTCATCGAACCCATCGTTCTACCATTCCTAGACCGGCAAGGGAACTTGCTGTTCCAACAGGACAATGCACGTCCGCATGTATCCCGTGCCACTCAACGTGCTCTAGAAGGTGTAAGTCAACTACCCTGGCCAGCAAGATCTCCGGATCTGTCCCCCATTGAGCATGTTTGGGACTGGATGAAGCGTCGTCTCACGCGGTCTGCACGTCCAGCACGAACGCTGGTCCAACTGAGGCGCCAGGTGGAAATGGCATGGCAAGCCGTTCCACAGGACTACATCCAGCATCTCTACGATCGTCTCCATGGGAGAATAGCAGCCTGCATTGCTGCGAAAGGTGGATATACACTGTACTAGTGCCGACATTGTGCATGCTCTGTTGCCTGTGTCTATGTGCCTGTGGTTCTGTCAGTGTGATCATGTGATGTATCTGACCCCAGGAATGGGTCAATAAAGTTTCCCCTTCCTGGGACAATGAATTCACGGTGTTCTTATTTCAATTTCCGGGAGTGTATGTATGTGTACAAAGTGACACTGACATACACCCACTTCTTCTCAGTGTTTTACACTTGATTAGGGTCTTTCATCTTTAACCATAGAAGTTGTGCATTTTAACCCCAAATTTTTGACAAATCAATTCTTTTATAAAGTACTCAAACATTCGATGTTGTTTTATACATAGGAGTTCAATTCATTAAAGAATCAGGATTGGTTGTGCTTTACTGGTACTAACTATGCAAAAGAGAAACTGTAATAGAGAGAAACAGCTAAAACTATAAACTAGACAAGTATGGGGATTACATCTACATACATACTCCACAAGGCACGAGTACGTGTCACAGGGTACTTTGTACAAATACTATCGATTTCCTTTTCTATTCTACATGCATATCGAACGAGGGAAAAATAACTACTGGCTACGTGCCTCTGTAAGCACAATAATCTCTCTTACCTTATTCTCATGTTCCCCATGCGAGATATATGAAGACATGCTGAAAAGTAATATCTCCATATTTTTAATGAGAAAACTCTTAAAGCTTTTTTAAATAAAACAAACTTTATTAACAACCTGCGTCATTACTCTTCACACCATTTCTCAGTGGAGCCAACTTGACGACCAACACATTTCTCCCAACGAGAGACCAGTTTGTTGATACTGTCACTGTAGAACGTCTGACTCTGTTGACAGAGCCACAACCTCATCTCCTCTTCCACAACTTCATCGCTATCTAAGTGAAGTGCTCGGCAGTGTTCTTTTAAGTTTTGGAAACAGATAAAAATCAGATGGGGTCAGGTCAGGACTGTGTGGAAGATGATCGATGATAGTGAACCCGAGGCGTCAGATAGTTACAGATGACACTGTGCGTGTGTGTGGTCTGGCATTGTTATTCTGAATGAGAAGGTGCCCCACGAGTGGATGAACTCTTACAGTTCATGCTTACAGTTTTCTGAAGGTCTCGCAGTACCTTGTAGAGTTTATGGTTGAGTCTTGTGCCTTTAGGCAGTAATTCCAAATGTACCACATCTTGAACATCACATAACACTGTGAGCATGGGTTTGTGTGCTGATGGCATGGTATTGAACTTTTTTGGCGTCGGTGATCCTTTCACAATATTGTTTATGGATCCACCACCATCATGTTCAAAATGCAAAAGAAATTGCTGACAGATGTCCAACCTCCTCCGTTTCACGTCAGGAGTGAGCATTTGAGGCACTCACATTGCACCCAGTTTTCTGTGCCAGATTTCTGAAATGGTGGCCTGTACATGCTCTCATGAAATGCCACACTTAACTGAGAGCTGGGTCCGTGTTATCAAATGTTTTTCTCTGCTCCAGTGAGCCTCGTTGGTTGACATACACTATGTGATCAAAAGTAATGGGGGCACCTGGCTGAAAATGACTTACAAGTTCGTGGTGCCCTCCATCGGTAATGCTGGAATTCAACATGGTGTTGGCCCACCCTTAGCCTTGATGACAGCTTCCACTCTCGCAGGCATACGTTCAGTCATGTGCTGGAAGGTTTCTTGGGGAATGGCAGCCCATTCTTCACGGAGTGCTGCACTGAGGAGAGGTATCGATGGCAATCTGTGAGGCCTGGCACGAAGTCGGCGTTCCAAAAAGGACCAAAGGTGTTCAGGTGAGGACTCTGTGCAGGACAGACCATTACAGGGATGTTATTGTCGTGTAACCACTCCACCACAGCCCGTGCACTATGAACAGGTGCTCGATTGCGTTGAAAGATGAAATCGCCATCCCCAAATTGCTTTTCAACAGTAGGAAGCAAGAAAGTGCTTAAAAAACCAATATA
The DNA here is from genome assembly GCF_023864345.2 of Schistocerca serialis cubense. NCBI lineage: Eukaryota > Metazoa > Arthropoda > Insecta > Orthoptera > Acrididae > Schistocerca > Schistocerca serialis. The sequence goes on along the minus strand of NC_064645.1, from coordinate 34,396,652 downwards.
GGCGTGTGCTGTGATAGTGCGGCGCAAAACAACAAGGGGTGCAAGCTCCCTCCATGAAAAGCACGGCCACACCGTAACACTGCCGCCTCCGAATTTTAGTGTTGGCACTACACACGCTGGCAGATGACTTCACCGGTCATTCGTCATTCCCACGCCCTGCCACCGTATAACCAGATTGTGTACCGTGATTCGTGACTCCACACAACGTTTCTCCACTGTTCCATCGTCCAGTGTTTACGCTCCTTACACCAAATGAGCCGTTGTTTGGTATTTACTGGTGTGATGTGTGGCTTATGAGCAGCCGCTTGGCCATGAAATGAAAGTTTTCTCACCTCCCGCCTAACTGTCCTAGTACTTGCAGTGCATCCTGATGCAGTTTGGAATTCCTGGGTGATGGTCTGGATAGTTGTCTGCCTATTACATATTACGACCCTTTTCAATTGTCGGTGGTCTCTGTCAGTCAACAGACGAGTTCGGCCTGTATGCTTTTGTACTGTACGCGTCCCTTCAGGTTTCCACTTCACTATCACAGCGGAAACAGTGGACCTAGGGATGTTTAGGAGTGTGGAAATCTCACATAAAGACATATGACACAAGTGACACCCGACCACATTCGAAGTCCGTCAGTTCTGCAGAGCGCCCCATTCGGCTCTCTCATTATGTCTAGTGACTACTGAGGTTGCTGATATGGAGTGTCTGGCAGTAGGTGGCAGCACAATGCACGTAATATAAAAAACGTGTGTTTTTGTTGGTGTCCGGATACTTTTGGTGACATAGTGTATGTGGTCGTCCACTCCGAGCTCTGTTAAATGCTTTGAGGTCAGCACCAGCTTTACCACCATTACGAACACGAACAGCCCAGTTTCGCACGTTGCTGATGTCGATGCACCCATCACGGTACACAGCTTTTGCTCTTCTATGGCTTTCAATTGGAGGCACAGTTTCTGTGGTTCGAAACTCGAACACAGCACGCTCTTTCTCACGCACCATCACAGTTACGATACACACTGCCATGTTATGCACCACAGTTCGGAGACCCCAGCAGCAGAAGGTTGCAACCTGGGTCAGCGAAGCGGCAAAGTTGGTCAAGAGATATGCATGACATATAATACTTCCACTGATATTGAGAACAGAATAAAAAATTCGGAGGCATTAGTTTTCAGCACGCCCTCAAACATCGAAGGCAGCATTTTGGTCCCACGGTCTTTCCTTCAGCACCCCCTCAAACATCGAAGGTAGCATTTTGGTCCCACGGTCTTTCCTGAACACAGATTCTCTGAATTTATTCAAACAGAATTTTGAGATAATTTCTTCTCAGGATTCCCGTTTAAGTTTCTAGAGCATTTCTGTTACCGTTTGTTATGGAAATTGCTAAGTTGTTACAGTCATAACAGCGTGTCTTTGAATGTGTCCTATATCTGTTGCGACTATTTGATAAGGGCCGTGAACATTAGATTAATACTCTAGGATTGATCACATCAGCCACTTGCGTGTGAATTCCTTTACAGATCTTTTGAATTTACCCACAGCCCTTCCAACAAATCTGAAGTCATAATGTTAATTTTACACGATTTTCTCACTTCATATCGCCCCAAATACGATATGACGTGCTGAGCAATTCCACTGTAAACTTAGAAATGATATAATATCGACTCGTTTCTCGCTCAACAATCATCCACAGCTGTGAGACCGGGACCTGCACTGCCCGCACATACGCAGATGTTGCACAGACCTCCACCCCTCTCGAGTTAAACACTCCCCACTAATACTGGAATACCACGCACTCCATCTCACTTTCTGCGTCAGTGTGCCCTTCCCCTCCCCACTCCTGTACCAGTCAATAAAAGTTCGCAGACGTTCCGAAACACCCAGTGTACCTTTCCCTACCTGGCGTATCGCGCAAAGTAGACTGACAACGCTACACCGTGTCCCCTACACTCGGGAACTGGCACCGAGCCTCTGTCACCGTGTCCTGCCCTCTTTTATGTCTCTGTACACCCTGTGTCCTTCCTGGAGTAATTCTCACCACTTTCCAGAGCCGCGCGGGATTAGCCGAGCGGTCTGAGGCGCTGCAGTCATGGACTGTGCGGCTGGTCCCGGCGGAGGTTCGAGTCCTCCCTCGGGCATGGGTGGGTGTGTTTGTCCTTAGGATAATTTAGGTTAAGTAGTGTGTAAGCCTATGGATTGATGACCTTAGCAGTTAGGTCCTATAAGATTTTCACACAGACACACTTTCCTGTCCCAGACTGTGTGATGTCCGGCTGTCCTCCCAACTATGGCCTACCCTATTTTTTCTGTTCCAAATAAAGGCTGCAGCCCACCCTTTTCCTCTATAACTGCGACCCTAGGATCTACACCCCGCCTCTCGACCATTCCCAGTACGTGTGACCCGTCGTTTCTCTCATCACATCCTCTTCATTCCCACCAGCACTCAAATGCCTCTCCTAGAAAATACCGTCACGAGTCCACGGTACCTTCAGCCGCAAACTCTTCGAAGACTGCACGTGTCACCTCTTTTTTATTCCTACTGACGTGAAGGGTTATGTGGAGCACCTACAGAGTTTCAGAAGACCGCTGCACGAAAACTACGAGACAAAGAAAAATGACACAGGTCAGTAGATAGTCGGCAAGTTTCGATTCGTAAACGCACCGCGGCAGACGCGCGGAGCACTACGTGACAGGTGTACCGGAATGTAGCGTACAGTGGAACAGTACGCGTGTCTTCGAATTTACTAAATGTGAATCCACTGAGCCAGTTCGGCGATTTTCTACCGAGTACCGGGTAAAAGCTGCAATGGAGAAAAAAGCCACGAGTGCTACGACACATTCCGAGAGACCGGCGCAAAGGAAGGGGCCGGATCGAATCGTCACTAGAGAAGGTGGAGCACGCGTAGTAATCGTTTGTAAAGGGCTCAGAGAAATTGTCTCGCGAATCGAAACTCTCGGAACTGGTCTGTTCACCGGTGTCTGTGTAGGCCTCGCGGCTTCCGCGGAGTCGCCTTGTGGAACCCCGCCGCGCAGCACTCACCGGCGCTGCAGGAGGTGTTGACGGCGCGCGTGATGGTGGCCCTGGCCGTGGCGACGGCGCCCTCGCTGGTCACCACGCAGATGGCGTGCTGCGTCTCCGTGTCTGCCGGCCCCGGGGCCGGGGCGGGGGCGGGCGCGCCGCCCACCACAGCCGCCGCCGCGGCCAGCGCGCTCGCCACCACCAGCAGCCGGCCGACGGCCATCGCCGACTACCGCCTCTGCTCTGCTCTGCTCTGCTCTGCTCCAGCCACGCCGGGCCCCAAATAAACGGAGCGGACTTCCGGCAGCGCGGCGCGCCTCTCCAGGGGCTAATTCTGGCACCGCGGCCGCCAGCTGCTCACCAGACACACACACACACAGGCACGCCAGCCGAGGCTCGTGCAGGCAGCCCAGTCAGCGCCCCCGCGAGTGTGTCTCGGCGCCGCCAAGCCACGCCAAGTCTAACAGAGGGACACCCGTCTGAGGTCGCTCTCTGACACAGTCCAAACTGGGCACGACGATAAAAGCGTGACAACGAAGAGTCGGCTCAGGTGTCAACACGGATAGCTTTCGAGAAGATGGCGGTCGACATTTCTATGCGACTTCATCGGGATACTCGCGCAGCGTTAAACCCGATCCGTACCTTCACTGCGCGACAACGACGGTGCTGTTGTTGACGACAGCGCCACTAAAGCAGAATTACTAAACACTCTTTTCCGAAATTCCTTCACAGTAGAAGACGAAGCAAATACTCCAGTACTCGAATCGAGAGCGACTACCGACACGAGTAATTTAGAAGTAGATACCCTCGGTGTAGTGAAACAGCTTGAAACACTTAAGAAAGACAACACTTCCACCGCAGATTGCGTACCAGTCAGGTTCCTTTCAGAGTACGCTCATACAATAGCTCCGTACACAGCAATCGTATACAACTTCCCGCTCGTACAAAGATCTGTACCCAAAGGCTGGAATGTTGCACAAGTCACACCAGTACCCAAAAAAGTAAACAGGAGTAATCCGATGAATTAAAGACCCGTATCACTAACGTCGATTTGCAGTAAGATTTTGGAACATATACTGAGCTCGAACATTATTAATTATTTTAGTACCTTCAACATTGCAGTCCAGTCAGCAATCGTGATAATCTAATATATAAAAAACTATCAGCCTGATAGGCTGATAGTTTCTTATATATTATGAATCATATCGAACTAAATGATTTCTTCAGACACAGCCAACACCGATTCAGAATATATCGTTCTTCTGAAACACAAATAGCTCTTTATTCTCTCGAAGCAATGAGTGCTATCGACAGGGGTTGTCAAATTGATTCAATATTTTTAGATTTACCCACGGCTTTCGAATCCGTTTCTCACAAGCGTCTTCTAATCAAATTTAGTGCCTATGAAGTATCGTCACAGTTGTGTCATTGGATTCGTGATGTCCCGTCAGAAACGTCACAGCTCGTAGCAACTGATGGAAAGCCATCGACTAAAAAACAAGTAATATCTGGCATTCCCCAAGGAAGTTTTATTGGCCCTCTGTTGTCCCTGATCTATAGAAACGATTTAGGAGATGCTTTTAGATTGTTTGGAGATGATGCTCTGATTTACCGTCATGTAAGTCACCAGATGGTCAAAACCAAGTGCAAAATGATTTAGAGAAGATATCTATATGATGCAAGAAGTGGCAGTTGACTCTAAAATCATGAAAAGTGTGACGTCATCCTCATGAGCAGTAAAAAGAATCGGCTAAATTTCAGCTACATGACAAATCACCTTAATCTATAGGCTGTAAATTCAACTAAATACCTAGCAATTACGGCTGCGAGCAACTTAAATTGGAAAGAACACTTAGAAAATGTTGTGGGGAAGGTGAACCAAAGACGGCGTTTTATTGGCAGAACACCTAGACGATGTAACAGATCTACTAAAGAGACTGCCAACACTACTCTTGTACGTCGTCTTTTCCAGTACTGCTGCACGCTGTGAAGTCCCTACCAGATTGGACGACGGAGTACGTCGAGAAAGTTCAAAGAAGGGCAGCACGTTTTGCATTATCGAGAAATGGGCGAGAGAGCGACACAGACGTGATACAGGATTTGGGGTGGAAATCATCAAAACAGACGACGCGCTTCTCGTTGCGGCGGGATCATCTCACGAAATTTCAGTCATCAGCTTCCTCCTCGGAGTGCGAAAATATTTTGTTTGCGCTCACCTACATAGGAAGAAATGATCATCATAATAAAATAAGTGAAGTCAGAATTGGCACGGAAAAATTTAAGTGTTCGTTTTTCTCACTCGGTGTTCGAGAGCGGAACGGTAGAGAAGTAGCTTACAGTTTAAGGTGGTTCGATGAACCTTCTGCAACGCACTTAATTGTGAATTGGAGAATAATCACGTAGATGCAGATAGCAGCACAGTGGCTAAGAGCAAAGTTCGAAAATTTTCCCCCTCGTGTTCATATCCAATCTTATGTTTTTTCTTTTGTTATCATGGAACTATTTTGTACGAGATCGTGAAATACAATGTAATTAAATGCAGAAGAAATAAAAATTTCAGATCTTATTAAAAATCGATTTCATCATCGCAGTTGACACGGAGAACTGCTACCAACAGTTTTCGTTTGTTCAAAATGGCTCTGAGCCTATGGGATGTAACATCTGAGGTCATCAGTCCCCTAGAACTTAGAACTACCTAAACCTAACTAACCTAAGGACATCACACACGTCCATACCCGAGGCAGGATTCGAACCAGCGGTGGCGCGGTTCCAGATTGAAGCGCCTAGAACCGCTCGGCCACAACGTCCGGCCTCTTCCTTTGTCTCCAACAAGTTAGTGGCAACTTTGGTCCTCGAGTCCATTAATGGAACGACACAAGATTACGTACGCAATAGCCAGAAAATCCGGAAAACTCACAAAAGAAACCTATCATCAGTTTCTGGGCAATATTTTGCTGCATTACGCAAAAATGGAGTTGTTTCTGGTCATTATTGACTCGTAGGGAGGGAAAACGAGCCCTCTTTATATAGTCGGATGTTTGGCGATGAAATCGGAACACCGACATGTTCATTAAAAGTAATTCCGCCAAAGTGTACGCCATTGTGTAAACACTGCGACGTGTGCTTTTACTGACAGGTAAAATATCCATTGCCGGCCGCTGTGGCCGAGCGGTTTTAGGCGCTTCAGTCCGGAACCGCGGGACTGCTACGGTGGCAGGTTCGAATCCTGCCTCGGGCATGGATGTACGTGATATCCTTAGGTTAGTTAGGTTTAAGTGATTCTAAGTTCTAGGGGACTGATGACCTCAGATGTTAAGTCTCATAGTGCTAAGGGAAATCACAAGTAGGAGAGATGCAGTACACACCTCGATCCATTATCAACTGCCTCCTGTCCGCCACCACAGGTCTGCGCAGCCGAATGCCTTGCGAGGGACCCGGGTTCGCTTCCCGGCGGGGTTGGATGTACTTCGTCCACACGGGGACCGGCTGCCGTGTAGTCCTCATCATCGTTTCATCCTCATCGACACGTAAGTCATCCAAGAGGCGTCAACTGAACAGCTTGCCCCAGGCGGCCGGTCTGCCTGACGAGAGGCCCTAACCACGAGCACATTTCATTTCACTTGCAAGCTCCAGCTTTCGAGAAAAGCCCGGTACTGCAGAATTGTCCCCAGATCGTCGGGTCTTTTCCCTACTGATGTTCAAGTACAAAAATGCGATTGTGGTACAAATGCCTCTGCATGTTGCCCTTGGTGCTACGCATTTTTATGCTTTGGAAGTTTGTACGAACGCATGAAGCAGAAAAATAAAAGATAAATGCACAACAGAAATTGAAATACTAGAATTTTCATGTTTTGAATTTTCAGTCACTGTTAATTATGTAAGGCTACATAACATTTCTGATGATACAAACTATTTTTAAGAAGATGTGAAACGTTTATTTCTTTTGTTAATAATTACATTTTATTTTGGGACTCGCAAAAATTATTGACTAGACGTACTTCCGCTGCAACAAAATAAGACAAAACATGAGACTGGATTTGCTCGCGGGACGCGAAATCGGAAAAAGTCCCAGCCACTGCGCTACCAACTTAACTGCTTTCACACCGAGCGAGGTGCCGCAATTGTTAGCGCACTGGACTCGCATCCGGGAGCACCACGGTTCAAACCCGTGTCCGGCCGGTCTGATTTACGTTTTCTGTGATTTCTCTGAATGGCTTCTGGCAAATGCCGTTATGGTTCCTTTGAAAGGGCACGGACGATTTCCTTCCCCATCCTTCCATAATCGGAGGTTGTGCCCCGTCTGCAATGACCTCGTTGTCGATGGCACGCTAAAAGCTAATCTTCTCTCTCTCTCAACTGGTTTTATGTTGCTGGCGAGCACTGATAAAGTCGGGTCGAAAGGTCGACGTCAGTTTCTGGGAAACTACTGAGTGTTGGAACTTAAGCCATGATAGATGACTTTATTTTCACCCTTCTTACACCATGCTAATTTTTGACTACAGCAGAGAGTGTGTTATCTATGGCGGGTTCCCACTGTAAGTAATTTAGATGTGAAATTTGTGTTAAAATTAATCATTCGTCACTGTTAAAGTAACGGCTGCCCAGAAATTTCCCGAACACTTTGTTAACGGTAACTGTAAATGTTATGTGGCATTGTTTGCAGTCATATCCCGCGGGGTTGGTTCAACAACCTGTCGGAAAAGATGATCTTCCTCCGCTTATACTACATTCTTTCTATATCGATGTCCACACGATTACTCTGCAATTCACAATTAAGTGCTCGGCACAGGATTCATCGAATCACCTTCAAGCTATTTCTCTACTGTTCCACTCTCCAACAGTGCGCAGGAAAAACGAACACTAAATCTTCTTCTCTTATTTTATTGTGATGATCATGCCTCCCGATGTACGGGGTGACAAGTATTGAACTATATGAAATAAAAACATCATAACTTCTGAACGGTTTGCGTTACGACGTTCTGTACTGTTGGCCGCGGGGCATAGTGGGAATTAGTATGATTTGAATATGGTTTGGTTTCATTTGGAGGAGTTCGTTAGTAAGCAAAACTGGCGCCTTTAGGGGACTGAGGATCCGCATTTCACGATTGAGAAGTCGCTTCACCCTCGAGGGGTGACTGTGTGGTGTGCAACATCCAGTCACGGAACGATTGGCGTGATTTCCTCAGCGGCACGGCGACTACCGAACGGTACGTGAAGGTTTTGGAAGATGATTTCATCCCCATTATCCAAAGTGACCTTGATTTCGACAAGATGTGGTTCATGCAAGATGGAGCTTGACCCTTCGAAGTAGGAGAGTGTTTGATATCCTGGAGAAGCACTTTGGGGGATAACATTCTGGCTCTGAGGTACCCAGTAGATATGGGTCGTTCGCGAACTAACGGGCCCAAAGGAACCGTTCGTTAAGATGAACGGAACGAGCGAGGAACGAATTCTAAGGAACGGTCTTTCACAGTTCACTTCGGTCGCGGCTTTCTACCTATAGTTCCCGGGAACGGAATACGGTCGGTCTCGTTCCAGCCTCGGTCCCGTTCCTGTTTGTCTCGGCCTCTCTCGGCCGGACTCGTCCTTCTTCGCGTGGCCACTCGTCGCAGTTCCACTGCCGACTGCTCATAGTTAGCCCAGTATCGAATTGTTATTAATTTCGTTCACTGCGCACCCCCATTCTAGATCTGTTTCAAACCTTTTTTGAACTCTGAACTTCTGGTTCTTTTCGTGTTCTATTCAGCGTCCATGACCAGTAATTAAAATTTATTTCATAATTACGTAAATTACATAAAAATTACGTGGTATGTAAGAAAAGGCATATCATCTTACTTCACTATTTCGATAAATAGCAGAAGAAATACTTGTAAAAAGGCAAGATTTCTTTGTTATTACACATGCAGAGGAAGTAGGCCATTTTCCGTCTTTTTTTGATCCAAGGTAAAAGAGCATGGCCGGCCGGTGTGGCCGAGCGGTTCTAGGCGCCACAGTCTGGAACCGCGCTGCCGCTACGGACGCAGGCTCGAATCCTGCCTCGGGCATGGATGTGTGTGATGTCCTAAGGTTAGTTAAGTTTAAGTAGTTCTAAGTTCTAGGGGACTGATGACCTCAGAAGTTAAATCCCACAGTGCTCAGAGCTATTTGAAAAGAACATTATCATTGCTATGGAAGGCAGACCGACTTACAGTCGTATGAAGCCCACGCTCCATAATCGAGTGTCTGGTGTCACGTTTTGTAAAGAGAATACGATAACTTCTACAATATCATTTCAGTGGTACAGGGTGGCGCACGAAAAATCGGCCCCGAGTACTAGACTGCTCATTGTCGCCCGCCAATCATCTATTGTTTCGAAGCTGTTGTTTGCATTAGCTTATTTGTTATTTTGTAAGGTGGCATCATTTTGAGCCACATTACAACTACCACTCCGGAAAGAAGACCCTTTAATAGTATAAACATCGAGACAGGAAACCATTAACGATACTGACATCGGCTAGGGATCTTAATTTGTAGCAGAATATCTTCACGTTGGGCGATAATGAAGCGGACGGAGACGGGAGGCTGGCAGGGGAACGGGAAAGACAGAACCGCGGGAGGCAGGCCTGAGAGCTGAAAACAACAGCGCCCGTAAGCTACTCTGGAAACCCCAGGCGGGTGGACCGTGGCTTAGCGGCAGCCACGTGGCCGAGGACAAGGACAACACACAGGGGCTCGCTCACAAAACGCGTGGCGGCGAGTAGGCGGTTTTCCCAACGGTCGGAGCGGAAGCTTCTGGAACAGTCTGCAAGCTTCTAGAAGCTTCGGTCTGTTGCAAAACTGAGATTGGTCGGCGCTCGGAAACGAACGCCTTCCAGCAACATGATTGGCCACGCACATTAAAAGGGGGAAGAAAAAAAGAACAGGAGCTACGAAAAAGCGTAGCGACTGAGAAACACTTGTTCCTGGGGCGTCGAGGAGAGAGGTTGGTCCTGGCGAGGTGTGCGACCTCGTTACTGGGACAGAGTACTTGTAGCGAGAGCCTGAGGTTCGTCTGGTGTTCCACTGCAGCCGCGGAGGTGCCCACGGAAGCATTTGGTGAGGTAGAATTTATGTTATCTCGCTGAGGAGAGAACCTTTGCAGCGATAAGCGTTAGATCACTGTAGTGGTCGTGCATTCGCAACGGCGGTTAGGGAAGTAAAGTAAATTGCCGATCACGTATCTTTTTCGTTCTACGCTGAGGCTTCACGTTGCTAGTCGCGAGTGTAGTTCTAAATACAATTGCAATTGCCACAGCTGATGTCAGTATTCCGCGCTCGAATTAACGACCGCGTATATATCACAGGACAGTGCCAGACAGAGCGATTGCCAAATGTGAATAGGCAGAACTATAACGTTGCTCGTACTGTGTAATCTTGTGTAGAGTAAATTGCAGAAGAGTAAAGAATTTAACACTACTGAGTGTATCATTTCGTAGCTAGTACTTTCCTTGGTCATTTTATTATCTCCTTATTTGTGTATTTCATGTTTGCAACCACCTGGTGGAGGCAGTGTTTTGTGGGTCAGCACATCTTAACATTCTAGCGTATACTGAGGATATGGTTAGGAACCAACCAGATTTGCATACGACTAGTTGATGTCACATATTGAGCAAAGGATAAGCTTACCCTTCTGGAGAGCGTGTAAGTGTCAGGGCGACAAATTAGCGTTATAAAATCCGTTGTGCAAAATCTTACACTTATACGTTCGGTTCACAGGCTTGCCGATCAGCAGAAAAGAGTAAAACAGAAGCGGTAGCTTACAATTTCTTCACTGCGTAATTATTACATGTTTATCTATTCTGCTCGTAGCGGTCAACAAATCGTGCGTAACTGGCTAGCAGCTCTACTCGGGGTCGGTTTTTCGTGCGCCACCTTATATTATTATTTCACTGCGATTAGCCACGTAACGCAACAGTTGGCTAAACCAAAGATTTTGCAGAATCACGAAAATTACAAGTGTGTGAGAATTCTGTTATGAATAAAAACTCTGTACTCCAAGTGCTCCCTCTTGCCGCCTTCCATCTTGTCACCTATGCTACCAATTTTCAGTTTTTCATAAGAACCATATACCAAGCACAAATGAACGGCGAACTTGCAAAAATGAACGGTTCGCGAAAAGGAGCGATCACCAGTGAACTAGTTCCCAAGGGTGAACGAGTTTGCCCATCTCTAGTGCCCAGAGGCCACTGACATAACCCTCGATTGGCCGCCATTTTCTGTGGATCTGAACACATCTGACTCCTTTTTGTGGGGCTATAGTAAAGACAAGGTGTACGGCAATAACCGCAAAGCCGGCCGGGGTGGCCGAGCGGTTCTAGGCGCTACAGTCTGGAACCGCGCGACCGCTACGGTCGCAGGTTCGCATCCTGCCTCAGGCATGGATGTGTGTGATGTCCTTACGTTAGTTAAGTTTAAGTAGTTCTCGGGAACTGATCACCTCAGAAGTTAAGTCCCATAGTGCTCAGAGCCATTGGAACAATTTTTGAATAACCGCAAAACAATTGCTGATCTGAAAACAGCCATTCAGGAGGTCATCGACAGCATCGATGATCCGACACTTAGCGGATCATGCGGAATTTCGGTATTCGTCTGCGTCATAACATCATCGATGATGGCAGACATATCGAAAGTGTCATAACCTAAATCCGAATATCTGTAGTGACGTTTTCATGCTGCGCATGCCGTAGTTTGTAACTAATTTCCGTTTTTTTTTTTTTCCATGTTCAACAATTGTCACCTGTAAGTGCCTAGGTAGGCGCCAAAAAAATATTCCCACACTTTGAGGAGAAAGTTGGTGATTGGAAATTCCATGAGAAGAGCGTTTCATATTCGTTGTAGTGGTGGAACGAACAGCCAACTGTCCTAACGACCGATTTCATGTAGTGTCGTTTCCTCCAATCGACCGGTCTCTGGTTTCGCCTGCTCCGGCTGCTGTCGGGGCCAGGGCGGCATCCGTCGTGAGGAGGTGGCGCGGTGGCCGACGCAGGCGCAGCACGGCATCCTCAAAAATTCTTCAAAACAAAAAATGTTATCCCAAAATTTGACCCTGCTAACAAGCGAACTTGACGAAAACAATCCAACAATTAGCAAAGCCTAAAAGAAAAGTTTGTCGAAACAGCACAAGATTTAATTCCGCTTCGAAAGAAACAAAAACACCCTCGGGGGGAGGGGGGAGGTGCGGATTGTGAAATGGCAGTCAAGTCTATGCATGAGGCATTCAAAAATTCGAATAGTACCAAATCTGAAAATACGTACAACACCTTTTTAACTGTAGGAAAAGAAACATCGAAATCAATCCGACAGACTAAAAGAAACAAAGATAAAGCCAACCTTTTAGAACTCGGAAATGACTTCCAAATCAACAATACAAGACACTTTCGTAAAACATTCAAAACAAAACTAACCGGTTACCACCCTCAAAGTCTTCGCTTCAAAAATGAAAATGGCAGTTTGGCTCTTAACAACCAGGAAAATTGTAAGGTACTTCCTAATTATTTTGAAAAACTGTTAAACTGTCCAGAACCAGGGAATAAATTCCAACCACAGCATGCTAATAGCACCAAAACTAACTCTAAAAAACCTAACGAACTCGAAATAACCGAACAAATTAAGAGCCTGAAAAACAATAAAGCATCAGGAGAAGATGGTATAATTGCAGAACTACAAAAATCGGCTGACCCTAACACTATAAAAGAGATCACTCGACTAATTGGACATATCTGGCAAACTGAGAACATAGCTGAGGACTGTAAAATTGCCCAAATTTATCCATTGCACAAAAAGGGGATAGAACCGATGTTAATAATTACCGAGGAATCTCTCTTCTCCCGGTCACACAGAAAATTCTCTTGCAATTTTTACTTAATCGAGACCAAGAACAGTTACAACTTAAAATTGATGAATACGAAGCAGGCTTTAGACAATACAGATCCCGTCAGGAACAAATTCATAGTTTAAAAATAATCCTTAGGTACCAAAGGATTTCTTGTAAGACTATTGTTTGTACATTTGTGGATTTTAAAAAGGCCTACGACTCAGTTGATCGTGAATCTCTTTTCCACATTTTAAAGGAATGAGGGCTACATAATAAAACTCTAAACTGATTAAGGAAATGCTAACCGACACTGGCTCTCCCATTACTAAATGAGATTTTCTCTCTGCAGCGGAGTGTGCGCTGTTATGAAACTTCCTGGCAGATTAAGACTGTGTGCCGGACCGAGACTCGAACTCGGGACTTTTGCCGTTCGCGTGCAAGTGCTCTACCAACTGAACTACCCAGACGCGACTAACGCCCCGTCCTCACAGCTTTACTTTTGCCAGTACCTCGTCTCCGATCTTCCAAACTTTACAGAAGCTCTCCTGCGAACCTTGCAGAACTAGCACTCCTGAAAGAAAGGATATTGCGAAGACATGGCTTAGCCACAACCTGGGGGATGTTTCCGAAATGAGATTTTCACTCTGCTGCAGAGTGTGCGCTGATATGAAACTTCCTGGCAGATTAAAACTGAGTGCCGGACCGTGACTCGAACTGGGACCTCTGCCAGGTCCCGAGTTCAAGTCTCGGTCCTGCACACAGTTTTAATCTGCCAGGAAGTTTTCTCCCATTACTGTTTAAATGTGGTTTGGAAAAGGTAGTTGTAGAACGGCGAGAGCAAAAATCGAGACAGTCAATCAAGTTAGGTAGAAGTAATATTAGATTGAAGATGATCTGGCAGTTTTAACTATGCATATTAACACAGCTCAAAAACTAATTTAAATTCGTAATGAAGTTGCGGAAAAAGTAGGACTAGAAATATTCAATCAAACGGAATATATGACATGCAAGCAACAAGTACTAAAGTCTTTCAACACGAAATATGAAAAAATAAAGGGTTTCTCAGTTTAAATACTTGGGGGAAATCATACAAGAAAACAGTCTGGAAAAGCTGCAGACGAAGTTCGTTGTAAAAATGGCAACTGCATTCAGGTTAACACAAAATATTTATAATAAAAAATTACTTTCTAAATTCAGTAAACTTAGGCATTACAGTACTACAATCGAACCTGAACATTTTATGGAGCAGAAACTTTAATTTTAAATAGAAAGAGGGCTATTGAAGAAAATCAAAATAAAGAAAGAAAGACTATTAGGAAAATATTACGACCTAAAATTACTGATGGAGAAACTTATAGACTGAGAAGTAGTAAGGAAACAGAAGAATACGCAGACATACATGGTGACATGAGCAAACAAAGATTTAAATTTTTACGGACACATTAAAAGAATGGCACCCACTAGGTTGACAAAACAAATAGTAGAATTCTGAGAAAACAAAAGTAAGGACAAAACTGAGCCAGTTAAATGGATCGCTGTGATTAAGAAGGATCTTAATTTAGCCGGTATAACACAGGTAGACGTTACAGATAGAAAAACTTTCAGGCCAAAGATATGTGATAATGGAAAGTTGGTCAGAGGGAAATTAGGAAACCCACTGGAACACCGTCGTCTTATGAAAGAAAGAGACTTAATTTTGAAAGGATGAAACAAGTCTGGACACAAAGGAAGGCTAACCATCAAAAGCGACAAATGAATATGTATATTGCTCATTTTAACTTTGGCATACCCATTGAATTGTAGAACTTTTTCTAAGCGGTTTCGTGTAGCAACCAGTGGTAACAATATGAAGGAACAAACAATCTTGATTGCAAGACTGCATTTTCATTTCATTTATCCTCCAATGACGTGTTTCGCTTTATTGGAGGCATATTCAGACTGGCTGGCAGCATATGGTGTTAAGCACAACATCCGACAAGGGCAACAACCCGCTGGGGCTTTTGTGTGTCTTAGATGTGGTTTCCCATCTATTTAATTGACAACTCCTGCATCAGACAACGCACAGTACTTTTTTCAGATTCTGACCATGGCGGATTCCTACTGGAGCATTTGTATTTGCGGCACCCTACATTGAAGAGCCACAGAAACTGGTACACCTGCCTAATGTCGCGTAGGGCACCCGCGAGCACGCAGAAGTGCCGCAACACGACGTACCATTGACTCGACTAATGTATGAAGTACTGCTGGAGGGAATTTACACCACGAATCCTGCAGGGCTGTCCATAAATCCGTAAGAGTACGAGGGAGTGGAGATCTCTTCTGATCAGCACGTTGCAAAGCATCCCAGATATGCTCAATAATGTTCATATCTGGGGAGTCTGGTGGCCACCGGAAGTGTTTAAACTCAGAAGGGTGTTCCTGGAGCCACTCTGTGGCAGTTCTGGACGTGTGAGGTGTCACGCTCTCCTGCTGGAATTTCCCGAGCCCATCTGAACGCACAATGGACATAAATGGATGTAGGTGATCAGACAGGATGCTCACATATGTGCCACCTGTCAGTGCCACCTGTCAGTGCCACCTGTCAGTTGGGTACCATGTCACTCCAACTGCACAAGCCCCACACCATTACAGAGCCTCCACCAGCTTGAACAGCCCCTTGCTGACACGCAGGGTTCATGGATACATGACGTCGTCTCCATGCAAGTCCATCTGCTCGATACAATTTGAAACGAGACTCGTCCCAGCAGACAACGTGTTTCCAGTCATCAACAGTCCAATGTCGGTGTTGACGGACCGTGGCGAGGCGTAAAGCTTTGTACCCTGCAGTCATGAAGGGTACATGAGTGGGCCTTCGGCTCCGAAAGCCCATATCGATGATGTTTCGTTGAATGGTTCGCATGCTGACATTTGTTGATGGCCCAACAGTGAAATCTGCAGCAATCTGCAGAACGGTTGCACTTGTGCCACGTAGAACGATTCTCTTCAGTCGTCGTTGATCCCGTTCTCGCAGGATCTTTTTCCGACCGTAGCGATGTCGGAGATTTGACGTTTTGCCGGATTCCTGATATTCACGGTACACTAGTGAAAGGGTCGTACGGGAAAATCGCCACTTCATTGCTACCTCGGGGATGCTGTGTCCCATGGCTCGTGCGCCGACTATAACTCCACGTTCAAACTCACGTACATCTTGATAAGCTACCATTGTAACAGCAGTAACCGGTCTAGCAACTGCGCCAGACACTTTTTTGTCTTATATATGCGTTGCCAACAGCATCGCTGTATTCTGCATGTGTATATATCTCTGTATTAGAATACGCACGCCTATACCAGTTTCTTTGCCGCTCCAGTGTGTATTTGGTGCAGTTTGTCGGTCGTAAGGACTCCCTCGTTGACAGTCAGATACCACCGTGAGCAAATCCGTGAAGGCAGGAACGGTTGGTGAATGTTTCGTCACAGTACTATCCAATTCACCTGCGGTTCCTTTTCTTCAGTGGGGCTTTCTCGCGCGGTTGTGCGGTCTTTGTGTTGTGGCTGTGAATATTGTCTTGTTGAGGAGCTGTGAGGTGCTCGGGGCGCTGGGACACACGTAAGTGAATTCGAGAAAGTATTCCTGGATATGTCGGTATTGCGGAGGGATCGTCGCTAGACGTATCGGTGGCGCGAGGCCTGTGGGTGTCGTGCTGGCGAGGAGGCTGGGCGGGTCGTGCCGTGCGCCCTGACGCTGCCTTTCTTTTCCTGTTCAGTTGGTGAGGAGTGTTGCACATCTGTGTCGGCCGCTGACTATCCCGAGGCCGCCCCGTCAGACAGTCAGGGTGATTGCCGCGAACTGTGTTTTAAAAATGTTGCCGAGCAGAAGAAACCAGCTGAATGCCCACCTAATATTCGCCGCCAAATCTGCAGGGAGCGGAAGCACTTGGGCCGTGTAGTACATGGTGTTTGAAGGTGGGCGACTGAGCCTTGGCGTGGAGGATGCAGTTGTAGCCTTCAGCAATGAATAGCGGACCACCGTTGGTGCCGATAAGACCTGGTAGCTCTTCTTTGAAAAGGGGGCGTTCGTGTCCTCTAGTTGAGACTGATGGAGCATAGAGATTTATTATCTGTGTTCCGTTTGCGTTACATGAGAAGCCTCGACTGTTCAGAAGACGCTTGTCATTTGTGAAAGGAATGCCGTCACGCATCACGATTGCACTTCCAGTAGAACTTCACCACTCACGTTCAAAATGACAAGCCGGCCGCTGTGGCCGAGCGGTTCTAGGCGCTTCAGTCTTGAACCGCGCGACTGCTACGGTCGCAGGTTCGAATCCTGCCTCGGGCATGGATGTGTGTGATGTCCTTAGGTTAGTTAGGTTCAAGTAGTTCTAAGTCTAGGGGACTGATGACCTCAGATGTTAAGTCCTATAGCGTTCAGAGCCATTCGAACCATTTCTTAAAAATGACAAAACAACCACGTTGGTAGTGGTAACTTCCTGAAAAAGAACATTATCGACCGCAGTGCCTTATAGGAAGTCTGCAAGAGCCTGGATTTTACGGCGACACGTAATCCGGCTATACGAGTAGTAGGTGTAGTGACATTATACAGTGAAGAGCCAAAGAAACTGACGCACCTGCCTAATACTGCGTAGGTCCGCCGTGAGCGCGCACAAGTGCCGCAACACGATGGGGCATGCACTCGGCTAATGTCTGAGTTAGTGCTGGAGGCAACTGACACCATGAATCCTGTAAGGCTGTCCATAAGTCCGTAAGAGTGCAAGGAGGTGGAGATCTGTTCCGAACTGCACGTTGGAAGGCATCCCAGGTAGGCTCAATAATATTCATGTCTGGGGAGTTTGATGGCCAGATAAAGTGTTTAAACTCAGAATAGTGTTCCTGGAGCCGCTCTGTAGCAATTCTGGACGTCTGGGGTGTCGCATTGTCCTGCTGGACTTGCCCAGTCCGTCGGAATGGACTGTGGACATGAATGGATGCAGATGATCAGACAGGATGCTTATGTGCGTGTTCTAACAACCCTACCTCAACAAAGGTCAAAAATTAATTATGATTGTAGTGTTGCTCACGCTGCTAAACATTTCATTTTCGGGCAACAACAAAGTTATATTTTGTGGCAGGTGTCATTAGAGCACAGTTAATAAAGTCATTTCTTGAAATAATGGATAAACTAGGCACTCATCTTTTCGTGTTTCCCACGCTGGTCTCGTTGTGAACTCATGGCTCAATCGTCGAAAATATAGGTAGTGATGATTCCAAGCTAAGAGGCCTAGGTGTTATTCTGCGATATTCAAAAGTTTTATAGATATGTTTCATAAACCATTCTTGAAGATGAAACTTTTGCAAGTTATGACAATGGTGATGTAAAAAAGTAATCAGCACTCCGAATTTAAGTCACACTTCTTTTTTTTATTACTTTTGTTGCAATATCACCTAACTCGTTCCAAAACACCACTTCACAATATAAAGCATACTTGAAAATATCTTCCTCACTGTTAAAGTTCACATTTCATAAACTGACTACAATTTGCGTCTTTTTAACATGACGACCAAAGCTTGACTCTCTAATAACCGCTTATGCGTGCGAGGTGCTGGGGCTAGCAGTGTATTTAACACTAAATTCTAGAATCTACATATGTAAACTCCGACTTTTGCTGTTGCACAAGGATTAAAAAATATACGCGAACTGACTGTAATCAACCCTGCAAGTGGAGTAGAAAAGAGTTTGGCACCTGCAGTAATTTAATTTGATAAATAAATTAAATAAAGGAAGGTTTCATTAACGTAGTGAGAAATGATGGGTTGCTCTACCGATTAAAAGAATGAAAGTTCTGTCCAAAATAACAATATGATTTATTAAGACTAAACACAAAATAATAAACAAAAACACATGAAACATTTATAATACATCAAATTGGCTCAAATTGGATACACAAACGAACGCTGTGAAGGTGAAGTTGTCCCTAAACTAGGTTGTGAGGTTTATGACGAAGTGGTATGTGGAGCCAATTCCTTGCCACTCAAATCTTAAGAGAGACACACAGCTAACCCAACATTAATTGCTGCTACTCAAGACAGAACAAAGTTAGAAAAAGACGAACAGGCACGCTCTGCTGAGCTCTGATTATCACCTAGGAAAATCCCTATCTGCCGGTGCTGCGGACATACATTACCAAACTGTCTTCTTAACTGCCAGAACACGATCTGGCGTACCGGAGGCGATGGCTGGTTGCTTCGACGTCCTCGACCGAAAGGCGAGAGCCGACTACCTAGAGCACCCATACAGGCCGAACACACAACATTCCCGCCCCCACGACAGTGGCGTGGTTAAACGTTCCAATCAGCAACTCGAAAACCGGCGGAAAATTCCACTCCATTGCCGGAGCACTACCATTCCACCAATGGAGATTCTTGGCGCCAATTTCTACGCTGATTTTGCTACGTCACGGAGCTGTGCCCTGAGCAAGCCAATCACAGTTACTATTTTGCAGAAAGCGCGGGAATTTTCCCGCCACAACTGCTTGAGTACACAAGTCATTCCCACGCCTCGCTGGTAGCCAGCCAGAAAGTGTTTTCGCTAAGTTTCTGCGAAGTAACGGAACCTCTAGCCCAACCGCTACTTCAGGCCCCTGCGGGCGTGCCTTTTGACAATGTCGGCGTCTGCAAAGCATTCACTCAACTTCCTCACACCCGTTGGCTTAACCCTCCAGATCAGAAGAGCCCGCCTGTCACCGGACCACCCGGGTGACTTGAGACGCTGCGTGGGAAGTCCGCGTGTGAAGGAATAGCAACTTTTCACCGCATGCAATTAGAGACGAAAATCGTAAGATAGAAATATGAGAGGGGGCTCATGCCACCTCTCACGCGCCCAAAAATCGGAGTTACAAGTACGTCAATGATCATAGTGACAAAAGAAAGAATACACGTAAGAATAATATCATTGCAATATGTACATATCGATGTATCGAAGTACCTCTACATTAATGAAATCAAATCTGAATGTTGTCACAGAAATATGTTAACTATTTTACAGAAACACATTAGAATATTACTGGTATCGACAGGTTGAGGTGAGGTGCCGTAATGTTTATGTAATTCAAGTACCATTACACTGTCAACTGTCCGAGTCGTATCTACACGTATCAGGGGTCCCATATCACTCCAACAACATACGCCCCACACCATTACAGAGCCTCCACCAGATACTAACATGTAGGGTAAATGGATTCATGAGATAGTCTCCATACCCATACACGTCCATCCGCTCGATACAATCTGAAACGAGACTCGTCTGACCAGGCAACATGTTTCCAGTCATCAACAGTCCAATGTCATTGCTAACACCATGGGCCCAGGCGAGGCGTAAAGCTTCGTGTCGTGCAGTCATCAGGAGTACACGAGCGGGCCTTCGGCTCCGAAAACCCATATCGATGATGTTTTGTTGAATGGCCCAACACTGAAATCTGCAGCAATTTGCAGAACGGTTGCACTTGTCTCACGTTGAACGATTCTCTTCAGTCGTCGTTCGTCCCATTCTTGCAGGATCTTTTTCCAGCAGCGGAGATTTCACGTTTTTCGGAATTCCTGATATTCACGGTACACTTGTAAAATAGTCGTCTGGGAAAATCACCACTTCATCGCTACCTCGGAGTTGCTGTGTCCCACCGCTCGTGCGCCGACTACAACAACACGTTCAAACTCACGTTAATCTTGATAGCCTGCCATTGTAGCAGCAGCAAGCGATTCTAAGAGTTGCCCCAGACACTTGTTGTCTTGTATAGGTTTTGCCGACTGTAGCGCCGCATTCTGCGTGTTTACCTGTCTCTGTGTTTGAGAACGCGTGACTATACCATTTTCTTTTTTGTTTCAGTGTAACTCTGGAGTTGCATCGGGAGGTTGTAGCTGCATTGCGGCCTGAGATGGTGTCGTTCCCGTCTCTGCTTCCCCCAACCAGGACGACGTGTCGGACGTTGCTGGTGGGTCTTCTTCCACGGCTGTAGCGGCCACAGTGCCACTAGCTGTAGATTCCGGCGTGGGTGCGACCGATTTCAATAGAGTAGGCTTTAGTTGTTCAGCTTTCTCCTGTGCCCCGAAATGCGCGACGCAAAATTTTTTTCTTTTCAGGGTGACAGATGTGAAGTGTCTCCGTTCCTTTTGCCATTCGTGCTCTCGTTACGTCGCTATTTGGGTTGCAGTTCATCGTCGGAACTCTGAGTGGGGCCTGAGGGAGGGACAGCACCATCATTTCTTCCAACTGGAATTACACTGACTGTTCCGCCGGAATATCAACGCCCGAATGAGTGGCAGATGTTTCGACATGGAGGGTGGCCGCAGTAGGTCACGGGGCGTCAACCGCACCCTCCACGTCGTATGAAGTCGCCTCCCCCGCCGCAACAGCTTCCTCCGATTCGCGGATGCGGTCCCCGGTAAGCGGGTGTCAGTTTGTGGGACGGAGCTCAGGCTGCCGAGAGACAGCGGTGGGGTTCGCCGCGTCAGCCAAAGCACTGCGCGAGGGCGTCGCAGCCTGGCTGAGGCAGTGGCTGGTTCGCTCCGCGGGGAAGTCGACCCGGAAAAAGGGCAGGTGGGGGGACTCTCCACTGTACGATAGGAATGTCCGTATGCCACCAACGGACACATGCGAGGGTATATGTCTCTTCAAGTCAATTCGAACATTCCTAACACCGCTGTGAATTTGGCGGATGTAAGCAGACGACCACTTTTCATTAGTCACGCTAAGGACGGTTCCATAAGGACGTAGCTATCTTGACGTATCGTCACTCGTAAATGCGAACGGCAGACTGAATATGCGGACATTAGAGATCCCGTAGGCATCGCGTGCAATTTCTACGTCACTAACAGAGCCAGCAAAATGTCTAAATTTTCGGTTCCCTCCAGTGAAATTTATAATATTTTCACAAAACTCTGAAGTTTTCAGTCTTACAAAGAGAGATCTGAATATGAAATCCAGCTGAAACCCCATAATATCTTAATGAGCAAACTTGAGTTCCTCGCGTACCCATTTGCGAATGTCTAGAGCAGTAAGATGCAGTCGGAGATGCACTGGATACGATCTGTTCTATTTAAGTTACACGTGTTACTTTGCGAACGTTGCCACGGCACACGCGACATCACGAACCTCACGCGATGCGTAAACACACAGCGGCTCGCTGCCACCTCCCTCTCCTCTCTGGCCTCACGCTGGTAACAAAAATTTCGTCCGCCACCAGGATTCGAACCAGGTTAGCGACCTCGGCTATTAAAGGAACGTTTCTGCAGTTGTGAGTGTATAAGGGAACAGAGCTGCGTCAAGGATGGAAATGTCATGGGAGAGTTGTCGTCGGAATACGTGAAGAACTGTGGCAATCACCCACTCTTTTGGATACCGGTAGCTTTTACTTCATGCAGCGACGTGTTTCGAGGCATCACGCTTCTTCAACTTGCCTAACACATTTAAGCCCTTTTTACACGGCCGAAAGTCTTGTCTCAAATGACTGCTCATGGCAGCTGAGGCTACTGCAACGGCTTTGGCGTTTGTTCCAGTCGCAAGTGATCGACTTCATTTTACACGTACTGCGTTTGTTGTGACAGATATCCACTGTGCAGTGTGAGAGCTGCACGGAGATTACGAAGGACCACACTCTTCTATAAGAAATCGACATATAGTAACAGAGCCGCGCGGGATTAGCCGAGCGGTCTCAGGCGCTGCAGTCATGGACTGTGCGGCTGGTCCCGGCGGAGGTTCGCGTCCTCCCTCGTGCATGGGTGTGTGTGTTTGTCCTCAGGATAATTTAGGCTGAGTAGTGTGTAAGCTTAGGGACTGATGACCTTAGCAGTTAAGTCCCATAAGATTTCACACACAGTTGAACATTTTTTTTATATAGTAACAGAATGTAAGCAATGATAACATACGTTGTTGATGACCAAAGCAAAATTCATTGTCAAATTTTCTTGACGAAGGTCGTATGATAAGTTTTCCAAACTCCTGACAACTGAAAGAATTGGAAAAGTGTCGTCCATAAGTTTCAAAACACCTACATTCATTTGTTCGAGAAAACACAGACTATTTAAAAAAACTGTAATATACATTGACGGAAAAAAAGACAACACCAAAAATTAATTAACATAGAATAATGAAATTTCGAGAATACATTTATGTAGGTAATATGCACTGAAGCCCTAAAGAAACTGGTATAGGCATGCGTATTCAAATACAGAGATATGTAAACACGCAGAATACGATGCTGCGGTTGGCAACGCCTATATAAGACAAATGCCTGGCGCAGTTGTTAAATCGGTTACTGCTGCTGCAATGGCAGATTAACAAGATTTGAGTGAGTCTGAACGTGTTGTTATAGTCGGCGGACGAACAATGGGACACAGCATCCCCGAGGTAGCGATGAAGTGGTGATTTTCCCATGTGACCATTTTACAAGTGTACCGCGAATATCAGGAATTCGGGAAAACATAAAATCTCCGACATCGCTGCGGCTGGAAAAAGATCCTGCTAGAACGGGACCAACGACGACTCAAGAGAATCGTTCAACGTGACAGAAGTGAAACCCTCGCACAAATTGCTGCAGATTTCAATGCTGGGCCATCAACAAGTGTCAGCGTGCGAACCGTTCAACGAAACATCATCGATATGGGCTGTCGGAGTCGAAGGCCCACTCGTGTACCCTTGATGACTGCACGACACAAAGCTTCTAGATACGACTCTGACAGGTGAAACGTACGTAAGCATCCTGTCTGATCATCTGCATCCATTCATATTCATTGTCCAATCCGACGAAGTTGGGAAATTCCAGGAGGACAATGCTACAACTCACGTCCAGAATTGCTACAGAGTGTCTCCAGGAACACTCTTCTGTGTTTTAACACTTTTGCTGTCCACCGAACTCCCCAGACATGAACATTATTGAGCATTTCTGGGTTGCCTTGCAACGTGCTGTTCAGAACAGATCTCCAACCCGTCGTACTGATATGGATTTATGGACGGCCCTACAGGATTCATGGTGTCAATTCCCATCAGCACTACTTCAGACATCAGTCGAGTCCATTCCACGTCGTGTTGCGGCACGTCTGCATTTTCGCGGGAGCCCTACACGATATTGAGCAGATGTATCAGTTTCTTTGGCTCTTCAGTGTATTTAAGTGATTAACATTGCAAAATCACTGATTAGTGTAAGCGCGAACTAAGCCACTGCAAATATGAAATGTTGGTAAATTTATAATTGGTGTAACCGCCAGGCTGTTGAATGCAAGAATGGAAAGTGCATACATTGTGTTGTACAGCTGCCAGGTATCAGTTTGTGGGATGGAGTTCCGCAGCTGTTGCACTTGGTCGCTGTCGCTAAATACAGGGGCGGTAATGCTGGTTGTGGATGGCGCTGTCCGATGTTGTCCCATATGTGCTCGACTAAAGATAGATCTGTCATCGAGCAGGCCAAGAGAACATGTTGTCACTCTATAGAACACATTGTGTTGCTACATCAGTATGTGGGCGATTGTTATTCTGTTGGAAAACAGCCCCTGGAATGCTGTTCACGATGTGCTAATAACAGGTCAAACCAGCAGACTGGCGTACAAATTTGCAGTCAGGGTGTGTGGGATAACCACGAGAGAGCTCCTGGTGTTATAAGAAATTGTACCCCAGACCGTACCTCCGGGGATAGGTTCACGTGCCAGTCCGGTCTTCTCGCGGCCGTACACTGCAGTGGCCGGCGCTGCCAGCAATCACGTACAGTGGCTACATTTCTGCCAAGTCTCTCTACCATAACGCAGAAGGAACATCCAGTTTCTCGTAGCCCTGTTACACCACCTCGTTCAAACTCAGTGAGGTGTCGACAATGGCGGCTTTGTCGCCTTAAAGGCATTCCTGAGTAACATCAACTCCCCACGTCCGATTCAAACGTATCTAACCCTCACGAGCGTTACAGCATGTGTTTAAAACAAATGTGATTTGCATCCTCATCGTGGCGCCACTCTTAGGTGACTGGCGTCAGATCTGAGTAGAAACCATCTTTCAGACATAAAAACACACCTACCAAGTTGTTGCACAACTCCTTCTTGGTGTTGCGACTTTTTCCGTCCGTGTAGTATTGATCAAAATTAGGAGAATAGTTTCTATATTTATATGTCCAAGAATCAACACCTGTTGAGATATGGATAGAGGACGTCTAGCTGTGACTTCAGTTCTACGAGTACACAAACAGTTGTTTTATCTTTATCGTATGTGTGCAGAGCGATTCATGAAGGCTTGCTTAAAAAAAAAAAAAAAAAAAAAAAAAAAAAAAAAAGGATCATCTAGTTACGATTATTAACAGTAAGGCTTGTAACTTAGGTAGGGACGTGCAGTGCAAGCGGCTACCATCATACCAGTAATCGCTCATATGCATTGAGAAACCGCTGATTTCTCGCTCAATGATTTCGAGTTACAGGCAAAAAATGACGCAGCCACGTACATTTGTAAGCAACAGCTCTAAAGGCCGTATGCAGAGGTCCTGAGCTAGGCGGAGTTCCATATCGAGGAGAGTTCCAGCCAGAAGTCTTGGATGACTACCATCCTACATCGGATACTATGTGAGTGAGCATTCTACTCAATTAAGCTTATGCACTAGGAAGGACTAGCAAAACCTTGCCTGTTAGCCTATGTACCCCTGGCTAGGGTTATTGACTTCCATCGTACATTTGACTACATGTATTTATGTCTGTAAGTCACTTCCATTGTGACGAGTATTTGAGCCGAAGGTTCGAATAGAGCAATAGAGTCTGGCATTCGTGGTTCGTGGTCTGTATACCATACGTTACTCTGTATACCCGAATCCTGGGGTGGCTGTTTGTTTTGGTAATTCACTGGAGAATCCAATAAGTCTCATCTGTGTTTCACACTTGCTGAAGTTGTCAACTGAGATGACAAAAGTCACGGGATACATCCTAATATCGCTTCAGACTTCCTTTTGCCCGGCGCAGTGCAGTAACTCGACGTCGCATAGACTTAACAAGTCGCTGGAAGTCCCCTGCAGAAGTACTGAGCCACGCTGCCTCTATAGCCGTCCACAATTGCAAAAGTGTTGCCAGTGTAGGATTTTGTGCACAAACTGACCTCTCGGTTATGTCCCATAAATATTCGATGAGATTCATGTCGGGCGATCTTGGTGGTCAAATTATTTGCTCGAATTGTCTAGAATGTTCTGGTATAGCACATTGCCATCCATAAAAATTCCATCTTTGTTTAGGAATATGACGTCCACGAATGGCTGCAAGTGGTCACCAAGTGGCCAAACTTAACCATTTCCAGTCAATGATTGATTCAATTTGACCAGAGAACCCAGTCAATTCCATGTGAACGCAGCTCACACCGAGGCAGGGCCACCACCAGCTTGCACAGCGCCTTGTTGACAACTTGGGTGCCGGCCGGGGTGGCCGAGAGGTTCTAGGCGCTACAGTCTGGAACCGCGCGACCGCTACGGTCGCAGGTTCGAATCCTGGCTCGCGCACGGATGTGTGTGATGTCCTTAGGTTAGTTAGGTTTAAGTAGTTCTAAGTTCTAGAGGACTGATGACCTCAGAACTTCAGTCCCATAGCGCTCAGAGCCATTTGAACCATTTTTGAAGAACTTGGGTCCATGACTTCGTGGGGTATGCCACACTCGAACTATACCGTCAGCTTTTACTAAACTGAAATCGAAACTCATCTGATGAGGCCACGTTTTTCCAATAGCTTAGGGTCCAACCGATACGGTCACGAACCCGGGGCAGACGCTGAAGGCGGTGTGCTATTAGCAGAGGCACGCTCGGCGGTCGCCTGCTGCTGTAACCTGGTAACGACAAATTTCGCCTGCACTGTCCTAACGGATTCGTTCGTTGTACGTTCCACACTGATTTCTGCGGTTGTTTTTGTTCTTCTGCATGTTGAATGCAAACACTTGAAGCAGCAATAAAATGTAAACCAGTAAGCCAACCCAGAGTCTCAGTTTCTTATCGTCACCATATCTACCTCCTTGGCGTAACATCCAAGTCATTCTTTACTGCCTCCGACCATAGAGACCTGAAATATCTCAAATTGACCCAATCGCCGCCTCCCTCCCGTACGCAGCCGCTCGTATACCGAGAGACTGACGATTTCAAATCCTGCGTCGCCTCCGATCTCAGCGTGAGCTTCTAACCGAGTGCATTGCGAACCACGTCGGGTTGTGACACGTGCAAGTTCTTCGAGCAACAGACCACAACACCCATTTACAGTTTTGCCAGTCACTTCTGTACCAGTCTGTATGTTATTTACAGATGAGGCAAAATCACAAGAGATGGCGTAGCAAATCACCACAACACGCACGTATGGGTAGATGTTAACCCTCGAGCAGTCATGAGGATCACTTCAATGTCAATGTATGGGCAGACACTTTACGAAACAGATCGAATGGTGCTGCACCTCATTGATTTCTGTGCGATGAATTAAAGGCGTCGGCGAAAGAAACTACCAACCCACGAGAATATAGCGTTGAATTATTGCGTGTTATATCTTTGGCTAAATCGGAAATGGCGATAGATTTAGTTGGAACTTTCTACGAACTGTTTTAGCTGTGTAGTCTGCTGGATGGAGATGGCTAAAATCTTGTCCATACGTACTATAAAACTGTCAATAGTGAAATAAGAGCAGTACGAGGACACTTTTGATATCAAATTGAAATGCAAATTAATTAAATTGCTCAATACATTACCCCCACCCCCACCTCCACTCCTGATGACATCACGGGGTTTCCCCATCAACATATGAGTCGTCACCCCCTCCCCATCCCCACCCCTCCCTCTCCCACTCGTCCGCCTACCATATTGACTGGAATTTCGAACTTTGACGCCAATTTTTTGTCCTAGGCTGTGCTGACGTGCCATCCCACCCCCTCCCACAGAAATTGGCGGTAAATTAAAAATGGTGGATGCCCTTTCTGGGGCTTAAACCCCCGCCCTCCTGGACGGAAAGACCAAGTGCACCCCCCTCACCCCCAAACACAGGGAAACTGTTCAGACGCAGGAGAGGGCGGTTAGCTTGAGAGGCACCCACATGCCTTGCTCATACTGTGGCATCAAGCAGTCAGGCCTGCAAGATGAGTGGTCTGCCAAGCGAGTGGATTCACTCTTATTTATCGAGTAACATGAACTCTAGTACTCACACTTAAGTTACAAGTTATCCTCCTATATGATTAATACGCAACGGAAACACGCATCTGACTATCAGTTATTTACAGAATTCTGACTGTACACTACGCACTGGCAATACCACATTTCCTTTTTGTCTTTTATTTAACGGCTTTTGTCAACACGTGGCCACCGCACTGAATATGAATGGCGCACACATTATAAATTCGGGACATAATGACAACATACAATTCGAAGGAAAAGTCCACCAATCTTTTTCTTTTCACTATCTTATTTATTCCGATAAATTCTCTAACCTAAACACACAAATTCTATAACCTACAACAATAACACATGAGAAATTCCGCCCAATGGGCATGGCTTTACATTGGTGAATCTCTATATTATGGTCTCGTAATTATTTAACGCTACAGTGCACTTTCTGGATAGGATGGGGGATCTTTTATTATATCTCACACTTCGACTCTCACAATCATCATCACGAAACTTTCCTCCAGATCGAGCGATACAGAAGGAACAAGCATAACCCACTAATCTTTTGAAACTACCTTGCTACTCTCCCATGCAAACCACACATACCCAAATTACATGACATACATCACACTGCAATAAGAAATACAAAACACAACATTATCACTTTCAGCTTTCCCACTTCAATTAGTATTTATCCCAGTTTCACACGACATTGCCCCACTTTGTAATTCTACTTTCCTACTATGAACTCTGGAGATATTTGCACGTCTTCCTGTGCAATGCAAGCAAAGTGGCGTTGCTGGATAGACGGGCAACTCACCTTGCTTCTCTCTCAGAGTTTGAATCTAGCGTCACACGGAATCATATCACGCAAAGTAATATTAAGAACGTATTCATCACACATGCGAGTCCTCAACTGATACCATGAACGAGTACTTCTCTTTATCTTTTGTCTCATACACAGTTTGAGACTCACACAGTACTCACCACGTGGAAGTACTCGTCTCTAATTTCAAGTCCTGCACACGCCATTTCTTAAATATTTCAACTTATGGTACACACGCTATTTCTTAAATATTTCAACTTATTGTACACACGCTAGTAATTCAGCTTAACTTAAGCACACGGAAGTATTTCAACTTATTGCTACACGTGGTTTCATTGTGACCGTTGGTCACTTCCGAAGATTACTACAATCCCATTAATATTACCTGCCTGACGTTTAATTCTCCCCACAAAAGGTCCTGAAATAGAGAAATTATTATTTCAAACTATTCTTAAATATTTCACATGCATACCATGTCTCCACTCTTTTGTCATTACGGAGCACAACTAAAACAGGTCTCAACAGCACAAGATCCAGTGGCAGAGTGCTGAAACATGGCCGTTCTGTAGGTCATCTCGCACCTCTGTCGAGGTGGGGGGAAGACCATGCTACCGTATTGGTCAGCCACATTTCAGGCGCTCAAAGCTCAGGTAAATTTCATCTCTTTGGTCCCACCAAAGGTGGCCAAAGGATCGACTCAAAGATGATCATATATTCACATTCACTATCTGTGGTTAGCAGACGACCATACATTCATTCATTTCACAGATCTCACCAAACTGGATGTAGGGATTTATTTTGTGGGAGTGCACATGTGATCAATTAAATAAATAAATTGTCATTCTTTCCCACACTGGTATCTGGCTTCGCTGTATTAATTGAAATTGAGTTATTCTACAAAAAAAATGTGTTGTTCTGACAAAAATAATGAAGTATGTTGTACCTATTTTCAATGTCGGGCAGTACTGTACCCTTTCAAGCTTAGTGTATTATATTTGTTTTGATTGGTCAACTGAAGTAATGATCGGTACTAATTACATAATTAATCATAAATATCCATCCTAATTACACAGCAATATGCATAGGGCTTCACAAGGATCGGCTAAAATCGCAATACAGCTCAAAAATTGACGATGACATCCAGTTGGTGATATCCTCCTGGAAAAGCGGCTAGATTTCTACCCACAATGCACTACATCCGGGACAGGGTTTGAAGATGGATGCACCGTGCATTATACCTGCAAAGGTGTCTAGAGGATGAATGCAGTACATCTGGGATAGGTTCCAAAGGTGGATACACCAGCGACAGGACTGGGTCAGGTTTATTGAAGCGATCCACAATGTTCTGACGGGGTTGTGGGAACGTATCAAGCTTGGAAGTTATAAAAAAAAAATGGGAAACTCATCTGGTAGGCAGTAAGAGTATATACTTATGTAAAAAATGTCAGAGCAGCAGCAGAAATCAACTCTGTACATAAGTCAACTCCCTACTGCAGATCTGTACATGGTAAAGTCGAAGTCAAATGAACATGTAAAATTGCGCCAGAGTTTGAGTTTCAATCAACTGCATCACTACGACAGTCTGCATACTAGCTCTCTGATGTGTCATAACAGTACACAGAACTGTTTCCAGACTTTGAGTTTCCAATCCGCCTTATCTAGGTATAAGGTGAACGTTACTATCTTTTCATGATCTTCTTATCCAAAATGCATGCATGTAGATCATTGGGAAGAGGGGAGTTCTTAGGATTTTTTGGTAGGCTGGTGTATAGGGCACGCAAATATCCTCATATAAAATCAAGCAACACATGGGTATACCAGCAATATAACCATATACGTACGGAAAACTACCGACAAAAATATGAAAAAGACATAAAATCGGCAAAAATCGAGAAAAACTGGTATAATTATACGGCAAATTGATGGGAAATACGTAAAATTGAGAGAAATACGACGAAATATGTAAAATCGAAAAATTACATAAATTGAATGGAAAAGAACAAAATTAGAAAAAAAGCGCCATGAAATGCGGGGAATTGAGGTGGGATGGGACCCGGAGACTCAAGACCGAGAAGAGTTTAAAAATTACGCTGTGTCTGCATTCTGTTTTTTAACCTTCCCTTTCGCCTGTAAACTACGTGTCTTTTCCTAACACATACTTCAACAAAGGCGATGTAAGTATTACCAGAGGTGCTATATTAAAGCAGGTGAAACGGATGTATCCAAATCCAGAACTGTGTTCTCACTCATGGAGTCGAATACAGACATTAACGAATTATGGCTAGTTCTCACAAGCAATGCTATTAAGTATTAAGTAGAAGAATCAACATCTGTGTGTAAGAGGAAGCAACTAGCTTCGTGGTGATGCTGCTGTTAACAGCAATAAGACTGTTGCATCTCCTTTGGCTAATGCTCACGGTGCTTACTCCCTTGTTAGAAAGTGCTGCGTCTTCGTGTGCATTTTCGTGCAGCAGGAGGTCAGTGGTAGCGCAGTGTATCAACTATGGAAAATATTCACGTCGTTTTTTCCTCGCTCTGTATCCTAGTGAGGCATAGCCGCATCTGTCAAAGCTGCTACTACTAACAACAAGCATGGCTGACACAGCAAGTGTGGTATGTTTCTGACCTAAAGAGATGTATAAATTGCATCAGTTTCGTAAGGGATAGAACAGCAGCCTCCTGATTTCGTTCTGATTGGCTTAAAAGCAGCTAAAAAAATGGTTCAAATGGCTCTGAGCACTATGGGACTTATCATCTGAGGTCATCAGTCCCCTAGAACTTAGAACTATTTAAACCTAACTAACCTAAGCACAGCACACAAGACCCAGCCATCACGAAGCAGAGAAAAGCAGCTCAAGCTGCAGGTATACGCCTTCTTAGTGAGGAACAGCTCGGTCACTTCTTAGGACATCTGGATAGTGTAGAAGCCATTTTAAAGTTTGTCAACATAGTGATTGGGGTAGAAAACTTGCAGAGTGGTTGTATGTCTGATGTTGGACATATATGTCCTGCATTAGAGTATTAAGAGCGTTGCATTCGCCAACTTGGTTCTGTTTGGTATATAAGCAGGTCGAGCAGTGGATATACACTGACAATTCCTTCGTGGTGAGTAACAACTCGATCACTTTCTAGGACAAAAATAAAAAAAAAAGGCTCTCAGCACTATGGGACTTAACATCTATGGTCATCAGTCCCCTAGAACTTAGGACTACTTAAACCTAACTAACCTAAGGACATCACACGACGCCCAGTCATCACGAGGTAGAGAAAATCCCTGACCCCGCCGGGAATCGAAACCGGGAACCCGGGCGCGGGAAGCGAGAACGCTACCGCACGACCACGAGCTGCGGACTTTCTAGGACACCTGAATAGTGTAGAATCATGTAGTTTTATCATCTTAAACTTTGTCATCGTAGTTGGGGGTTGTATGGCTGATGAACACGAATGGCCTGCACTAGAGTATTAAGAGTGTTGTATTCTGTACAACTAATACTTTGGAAACCATATGGCTTTACGGCCTTTTTAGGTGCAGAGTTGTATAGCCATAGGTGTGTGTGTGTGTTCTATGATCATTTCTTTCATGCTGGTACCTTCTTGGCACTGACTCCAGACACTGAAAAAATACTCCAGAATTGTTAGCACAATTGATTTGCTAATATGTTCCGAACTCCATCCATCTGGAGCTCCATCATGTATAAACCACTCATTTCTTCTAAGCCATCTGTTATATCACCCCAACACTCCCATGTCTACTATACACCAATAAGAGGTGCCAACCTCCTCGAAGTGCACGCATCTGCAGACATCTTGTGCACTTGGATGGGTGCCATGGGAAAGATTGGTGTGGAAGAGTCTTCGCTGGACAGCAGTTACAGATGTGGAACGTAGTGGGTATAGCGCTCAACCACTTCCGGTCAGTTGCAGATTAAATTGGCGACCATGTTGCAGGAAGGTTTGGTCGAGGACAGTGCACAGTGCTCTGCCAATCTCTGACTTTTTCCTATGAATGTGAGAATACTCTGAGACTCCCATCCACACAGGGAACGATGGTCAGTCGTAATCGTAAATTCTGCAGTATGATCGATATGCTAGAAATATGTAGATAACTGTATCTGTACAGGACGCTGTCTAGTATACTTTGCTGTATATGACCAAATGGACATCCTGCATATCCATCTGTCTGCATTCGCAATTTAGTATATGCTACTTGCAAAATTGTGCAGGGGTGGTTTAGCGATGATACACAAACTGGGAAGCATTCTGCTGTGTCATTGGCTGGCATTGAAGTTACGGAAGAACTGGTAAAATTGCTAAAATTGATCACACTATGAATTGCTGTGCTTATTACAGTACATCGGCCCATATCAACGGTGCCTTTTCCCTCCCATCCATCCATTGGTATGCTGTCGATTACCACATAATGTTTGACTGACACTACTTCTTTGAGACAGAGAGAGCCTTGGCGGAACGCTGGACATCTGTTACTTGTCACTGTGGAGAATGGGATGAAATGTAGCGGTCTTCACCCTCAGACAGTTGTTTGGAAGCATTCCTCAATGCTGCAGACTCTTCCTGTTTCCATGTGCTGCGATGCCCTCCATATTTTTTTTTCACCAGTGAAATAAGAGTACCTCTTCTTTTCTGTTGGCATGGGCATGCTGTGAACAGCACCTTCTGGCAATACTGAACACTAGAACAGTGATCATGTACACAACTGGAATATGGACATGTGTTTGTGCTGGGCCATTATTCCCCTATCATGTAAATTGCTCAGTTGACTGCTTCTTTGCATTTGACTTCTTTATTTAGTTGAGAGGGATCTATATGCTTGCAGGTAATACACTTTCTTTTAAATTAATCTCTGTCCAACACCAGGGTTTAGTCGGTTGAACGTCTTTCCTCATCGCTTGTAGGCGTAGGGTAGAGTTTGAGCGTTTCTGCCGCTGTTTTCGAGTGGTATAATTTTTTTCCCGGCAGGATAAGACTAGTTGTTGTATGGTATAGTTAGTTTTTGCGATTTTAAGCCATTCTTGTGCAGTGCTATATATGTTGTTGTTGTTGTGGTCTTCAGTCCTGAGACTGGTTTGATGCAGCTCTCCATGCTACTCTATCCTGTGCAAGCTTCTTCATCTCCCAGTACCTACTGCAACCTACATCCTTCTGAATCTGGTTAGTGTATTGATTAACCATACAGTAAAGCTGCATGTCCTCGGGAAAAAGTGCTATGTATATAGTTTTGAAATTAGGACCGATCATTGTGATTAATTAAATAATTAGGGTGTATAATTGAGTCAGTTTCCCAAGCAAAATAAATAAAATACACTAACTTAACCTTCCTCTACCGCATGTGGACAGTTTCCATGTGTTAGGAGTTGGACTTCGGCTTTCGATCCAGTAGCATCACGGTTCGAGCGGCTGATAAATTGCGTTTTTTTACTTGCACTGAGTGTTTGTGGATTGAATTATTTTCGGGTGTTAAGTGCTGTGAGTGTGTTTGAATGCATTATTTCGGTGATCTACGAGTAGTCTGCACGTCTGCATGGTGTGTACTGGATTATTTAAGTAAGTTACGAGTTGGTTGGTTGGTTGGTTGGTTTGGGGAAGGCGACCAGACAGCGTGGTCATCGGTCTCATCGGATTAGGGAAGGATGGGGAAGGAAGCCGGCCGTGCCCTTTCAGAGGAACCATCCCGGCATTTGCCTGGAGTGATTTAGGGAAATCACGGAAAACCTAAATCAGGATGGCCGGACGCGGGATTGAACCGTCGTCCTCCCGAATGCGAGTCCAGTGTCTAACCACTGCGCCACCTCGCTCGAGTTACGAGTTGTTTGCGTCTCTGCACACCAGCGTAATGCACTATTTACGAGTAGTTTCCAGGTCTGTAAACTGTATATTGTGACTACAAGCACATCAGGGTGTGTGTTTTGCATCAGCATAACAAATAAATAAATTAGGTGAAAACTGTGGCTAAATATATTGTTCAAAAAATAAATAAAGTACACTCCTTCCTCTCTCCAGCAGCCCAGAACAGGCTGATTCCTTTCTCACACCAATTTTCCCCCCTCCAGACCGTTGGCAGTGTGAGTCTTTTTATCAGCGTAATAAATAAAGTGGGTGACATCTGCCCCTCGACGTATGTAGGAAATGTGGTTGGATGACCTTGAAAACTAGTTGAAACTAAGTATTTGAAAGCGTAGCGAACGCTTTTTCTTGCCTGTATGAACATCGACAGCTCAATAAGCTCCGATACCTCAGCCTCTTGTAGTAACATCGAACCAAGTCGATATTGCTGGAGGTAGATAACAAATTTAAACAAATTTATAGAAATTTAAGCAATTTTAAACAAATTTACTAAAATTATATTCGAATAGAATGAGCAGCCTCCAGTGGGGGCGACACCATACTAACTCGCCTCAGCTGCATGAGTAAACTCTTAGAACAAAATTCACCCCCATTTTCCAAGAGGATGGCGAACACATTTGACGGTGCTGGTGGTTCTAATTATTTAAATAAAGACTTATGTCCAGTTCCTAGGAAGAGGTGACTAAGGATAGTGGAGATAGCCCAACTGACCTTTCTTTCCCGCAATTTTCTTAGGTTAGTGGCGGTAGCCCAAGTGCCCTTTCTTTCCCACCAAAATTCAAACTTCCTGCCAGGTCTTAGGAATAGGTGGCGGTCGGGTTAGTGGAGGTAGCCCAAGTGCCCTTTCTTTCCCGCCATTTTCTCACGTTAGTAGAGGTAGCCCAATTGAACTATCTTCCCTCCAAAAATTCAAACTTCCCGCCATCTTGAATCACGTCAATCGTGTCATCAGCTGACGTCACGTACTTTCGTCACGGCCGCCATTCTGGATAACGGTACTTGGGATGACGCTCTCCCTAGGGTGATGCCGCCATCTTGGATACCGGTACTTGGGGTGACACACAGGTTACCCTCCCACTCGTAGTGTGAAGCCCTACAAGCACATGCGTCGCTGCAGACGTGACTTCCCTAGTCAGTCGAACAACCGAATGAAAACAATCGATTCATTGTTTTGAGTGACACAAGTTTGTACGAGCAATCGATCGAAACCAGTCGTTCAGTTGGTCGGACTACTCATTCATTCTTTTGAATGAAAACAGTATGTGGGAGCAACAGAATGAAATCAGTTGTGTCAGTCGGTTGTAGTTTCACCAGTCGGTTGGATTATTATTCATTGATTTTCTTCGAGTGAACAAAGTCGGTGGGAGCAATAGAATGAAAAAATTCAACACTGTCCCAATTTTGCATATCGACTGAATTATCCTTTCTTTCTTTTCAAGTGAAAACAATCAGTAGTTTTTTTGTCAGTTGAACCATTCTTTAGTGTTCTAGCTGAGTGAATTATCCCTTGATTCTCCTAAGTGAATTCAGCCTGCAATCCTTTATTTAGTTGAATTGAAACAGTGCTACATTATACGACAGGGGTAAGCAAAGACTTGTCTCAGGGGTATGGTACAGTTAAACTAGGCAGTATGAATGTTAATTAATTATGTACTGAAAGGAGTAATTTTTCTTTTCCTTATTTCAAACTCGTTAATATACTGTTGTGGATTAAAGTGTTCCAGGTGGCATTACTACGTAACTAATTAAGCTGACGTATCACTGGTGTAGGCTTGCCGCCACTTAAATTGCCAACCCCAGACAAAAACTTCGAAAACTCCGCACGTCTGGGACAAATCGAAATACTTTCCCGGACACAAACAGCCTGTACAAGATGGCCAATGGCCACGATGTTCCGCGGGGAGCGGGGACATGGGAGGGGGAACGCTTCCTCGCTTGCGTTTCAGTGCTAACAACGTCAGTGGGGGCACGCCTCCATCCGTCTGGCACGTGGCACTAACAAGGACTTGTGAAACCGCCTTATAGAGAGGTTCATGTTCGGAAGTAGTACTAATTTGCAGTAAGGAGTACCGATGTAAATGAAGTCAATTTTATACGGTTCCCTGAGTAGAACACAAATGACATTTAAGATATTCAGTTGTCTCGTGGTGTATGCGATCGCCCATTCTCGTCAGTTTCTCATTGTCTCAATAAGTAGTATGGAAAATAAAGCATGTTCCAAAATTGTCTTTACAACTTTGATCACATATATCTCAGAAATGGAGAAAGACAGAAAAGTGCGGCACAATGTTTGCACACACCTAAGGTTCTAGTACCCTCTGAACGGAGTTCAGCGTGTTAAGGTGACCACATTTTCTACACCTGAATTCTGGACACATTAAAAAAATTTGAAATTCCAAAAAAAAAGTCTTAATTGAATGTAACCAATGCAAACCATCATTTTAATTTGTTACAAAAAGTATATTAATGTATACTTTATTAGCACCTTCTAAGATGAGGGAGTGCGTGCAGGCATACAGTATTTATCAGTGCTGTAAATTTTCTTCAGCATGCTATATTCTTCAACAGTATATGAAAACATTCAGCTCAAGTTTCGTCATAATTCACTCTAGTCACTAACATTGTTTTCATAGTTTCTACAAGAAACTCTGTTTTGGCGCTGCTCCATACATTACTGATTTGAGAAAATATCCTTTCAGTAGCAGTATACCGACACAGGTAAAATAAACATCTAATTCGTGGTAAATCGTTTCATTAGTGCTAAATTCGGGACAAATAGATGTCCCGAACTACTTTTGAAAAAATTTGGAACAGAGCTACAAAAATTGCGACTGTCACGAAAAAAGTGGGACAGATGGTCCCGTTAAATGTTTGCGCCCTAGCATACAGGATGTCCAAGCGATGTTCCAGTTCCATGTCAGGCCCAGTATGTCGTCATTAACGTGTGCTGTTGCTGCTCTGATGTGGGCTCACACTTCGTGCAAGTCCGGCAGAAAAAAAAAAAAAAGTAATGGGGTTCCGCAGGGCCTGGATGGCAGATCTCGGCTGTTACCAATCATTCCATGCACTGTGACAAAAAAGCAAAAAATAGATTTAGTGTGTGTATGTGTGAACATCATGCCTCAAACTGCACCTTTTTACATATACCGTTTCTAAAATATACGTGACCAGAGTTGTAAAGATCATTTTGGAACATACTGTAAGTGTATAGGAGAGCCTCTAAGCGTGCTTGCCGCTAAGTTCTAACAGACTAAAGTGAAGAAACTTTCTACAGTTCAGTTCTTATTTAATAAATTTTAGCTAAGGTTCGTTACAATCTATTTATTTCCATCAAATTTCCACAGGTACGGAAAAGGTCCGCGTTTACCTTTTTTGTTTTTTAGAAAGAGGTGGAGCCCCTCCACGCCCACACCGGCATGATGGCCAACACAAAAGGTCTACTGCCATGTCTGCATAAGGGTTAGTATTCACTAAAGTAGTGAGGTGTCGCAGGATGTGGCTACTGCGATGTTTGCGTACGTCTGGCTAGGATTAACCATTAATACGCGCTCATCTGGAGATAGATTGGTCGAAATCTGACGAAGGGTAGCGGTTTGAAGGGCAGAGGAAAAAAAGTGCCAAAGCAAGAGCCAAGGGAAAAAAACCTCTGCGAAAGTTAGGTCGGGCGGCAAGAGCAGTAGCGGTTGTCTTGCTGCCTGCGATAGGTTGTGCAAGGATAGGCTTTGTTAGTAGTGGGTATCATGCATGTCGATACCTTGACGTTGTGCGTTTGTGCTGCTCGGCGGCTGGCGCTGGGTGCTGGTACAGAGTCCTCGTTCAGCGTCCTGCAACCTGCAACAGTTAGGTTTGTTATCGGTCTTGTGTCCGATAGGTCATATACCGGAGGCACAGTGTGAGGGAGTGTTGGCAGATTGTTCGTGCGTCTATGGGCGAGCTCGTCGGTGTCCCTGCTGTGGCCTGTTGGTTGGCTCTAATAGCAGCTGGTAGTTGCCAGTCAGTGTTGCTGATACGCAGGGGCTTACCGGCGTTTGTCGATGTTTGCGTATGTTAGTTTACCATAGGTGGTTATGCCCTAGCTAGCAGTGTCTTTGGCCGCTTGTGTTTCCACCTGTGGTTGTGATCGTAGTTTCCCAGAGTGAGGATGAAAGGATTGTTCGAGTGTCTCGAGTTCCTGTATAGTCGTGTGGCGTGTTTCTTGAATACTTCCTTGAGGGTATCAAGGCGGTATTCATGGTGAAGATCCACGGTGCGTGTGTAGCGTGGAGCATTGCTGATGATTCGTAGCACCTTGTTCTGTATGATCTGCAGGCGGCGCAGTCGTGTGGGAGCTGCATATCCCCAGACGGGAGCTGCGTACGTCATCAGAGGTCTAATCAGTGTCATGTATAAGGACCTCGACACCCTCCTATTCAGTGTGCTTGCCCTGTTGAGCATTGGGTAGAGCTGTTTGAGCCTCGCGTGCGCTCGGTTGGCAACGTATTCGATGTGGTCCCCCCATGTAAGTTTCCGGTCCAGCCAGACACCAAGGTATCTGACATTCTCTCGGAAACGTATTGGGCGTGTATGTAGTGTTATCGGTCTACAGTGTTGGTGTTTGCGCAGTAGTTTCGGTCTGCGTGTGAACAGAACTGCTTCGCACTTGTCGACGTTTACTTTAATACGCCATCGCTCCAGCCAAGGCTCAGCTGTTCTGAGTGCCGTCTGTATTCGTGAGTTGATGTTCGACGGTTCCCAGTCTTGCGCGAGGATGGCTGTGTCATCCGCGTAGACGGCTAACGTCGTGTTTCGTGTCGCTGGGAAGTCATTAATGTACAGGTTAAACAAGATGGGCCCTAGGATGCTTCCTTGGGGTACTCCTGCTTGGATACCGTGTTGTGTTGATTGTTTATCCTGCACGTTAGTGTTGAAACATCTGTTCGTGAGATATGAGTGTATGAGACGTACGAGTCCGTCTGGGAAACCAGCTTCGCTTAGTTTGCGTATGAGTCCGTTGTGCCAGAGACGATCGAAAGCCTTTTCGATGTCTAGGAACACGGCCTCTGTGGCTTTGTTCATGTTGTAGCCGTGTGTTATATGTTCTACTACGCGGAGGAGTTGTGTTGTCGAGTGGTGATTCCTAAAGCCGAATTGCTCCGGTCTTAGGTTGTCGTTGGCGATGCAATGCCTAGTGATACGTTTAGTATTACCTTCTCAACAATCTTGCTGAGCGAGCACAGCAGACTGATGGGTCGGTAATTTTGTGGGAGGGAGTGGTCTTTCCCTGGCTTCCTGAACATCAGGACCTTGGCCGCCTTCCAAAAGTCAGGGAAGTGTTGGTGTGTCAGGATGGCATTCGTTAAGTGTGTGAGGTATTCTACGGCTTTATCCGTGAACTCCTGGAGGACACGGTTTTGAATGCCATCAGGCCCAGGGGCTTTTCTAGTGTTGGTGTGCTTGATAGCCCATGTGATTTCATTTGTGCTAGTACGTCTTATTTCGTTGCGCGAGGGCTGGGCTACAAGTCGTGTAGCCTCCTGGTCCGTTTCAAGTGTGAATGCTGGGCCTGAAGGAACCAGATTCGGCATGAATGACGCTGCAAGTGTTGTGGCCATAAGCTCTGCCTTCTTCGTCGCGGAGTAGGCCGGGCCGTCTGGTCCTTGTAACGTGGGACTGTAATATTTCTCCCTGGTGAAGTGTCTGGCCAGCTGCCACACGCCAGGACGTGTGGTATCCAGCCCAGCGAGTTTCTGTCCCCATTGTTCGTTTCTGAATGTTTGAATTTTATCCCGTATTATGCCCTGGAGCCTGTTGACGTGCAGTTTATAGAACGGGCGCCTGGTACGCTGCCAGTATCTCCTGAGGCGGTTCCTCATTGAGATAAGGCCCAGGATCTGCTGGGGCAGGGCCGTCGAGTGTTGTCTTGGTGTTGTAAATGGAATGGCGTCAGTCATTGCGTCTTGGACGGCAGTTGTGAGAGCCTCCACAGCCTCATCGATTTGCTGTGTGTTGTTAATTTCGTGGGTGTCAGGAATGCGAGTATCAAGCGTTTCCTTGAACAGTGTCCAATTCGCACGCTTGTAGTTAAGCATCCTGCGTGGTTCGATGTCCTGCAGTGTCTCTTCCATGTGCAGTATTACAGGCAT
Source organism: Schistocerca serialis cubense (assembly GCF_023864345.2). Lineage (NCBI taxonomy): Eukaryota > Metazoa > Arthropoda > Insecta > Orthoptera > Acrididae > Schistocerca > Schistocerca serialis. The sequence continues at coordinate 34,355,893 of NC_064645.1, read as the reverse complement.
GTGGTCTGAGTCCAGATCGTTTTCAACCGTTAGGTTGAGTGTACATGTGATGCCCTTTGTGAGGGCTATGTCTAACAGGTCTGGCCTATGTCGGGCCTGTGTAGGCACGAACGTGGGAACGTCCGGTCCAAGTATAATGTAGTTTCGGCCTAGCGCGTGTTCGTACAGTTTCTTGCCGTTGGAGGTTCGTATTCGTGAGTTCCAATCAGGGTATTTTGCGTTGAGGTCTCCAGCGGCTATTACCCGCGGTGCTATGTTGAGTACTGTACTGATATCGCGTGTTACTATGTTTTTAGGAGGATTGTATAGTGATACCAGTGTGGTGTTGGCTCCGTTGAACTTGGCCCTGACGGCCGTAGCCTCTAGTCTTTCAAGTGCTGGGAGCTCGATGTTCGTGTGGTCTATGTCTCTGTGTATGATGATTGCCGTGCCGCCTCCCCTCCTGCCATCCGCTCGGTCGGTACGATAGACGCAATAACCTGGGAAGTTTAGTTGTTTGCGAGGCGTAAGCAGTGTTTCGTTCACAAGAGCGATTCGGATACCCTTTCGCTCCATGAACGCGGCCATCTCGGCTTTTTTGCATTCCAAAACAGGATCTGTGTGATTGTGTTTAAGTCTGCGTTTCGGGGCTGGTGTGGTGTATTATCCATGTAGTAGTGTGAAAAGCGGTGTGATAGTGGCTTGGAAGCTAGTCCAGTTGAGCGTACCCGACATGAACTGCATGAAGAGTTGTGAGACACACCCCATAATCTTCGAGACTATTTCGGTGGTCGTGCGTCCGGGGAATAATGTTTCCATTATTCTCTGGAATGTTGTCGTAATGTTGGTCATGTCGGCCTGCGAGTTATTGGTCGTGTTAGCGGCCGCTTGTTCCAGTGTTGGCGTTTGGTGAGGGCTGGCCTGCGAGTCGGTTGTTCGTGTGGCAGTTGTGGTCGCCTGTGTATTCTCTGTGGTGAGTGGGTGTGTAATGTGAGTTGTTGAGTTGGTGTCCGGGATGTGTTCGTGGGTGTTGGTGTTCTGTTGCCTGTGTGGTTGTTGTGGTGTGGTCGTGTTCCTCGTGCTGCGGCTGTTTCTCCTTCTCCTCCTCCTCTGGCGCTGTGGTTGTCCCTGTGTGGGTGCGTTTTCTGTAGCCTGTGGTGGGCTGCAGTTCGCGATCTCAGGGGGTAGGGTGTTGTTGCTTGTTTCGTGTGGTGTGCCCGGTGCGGGTGTGGTGTCAGGCGTTGTGCTTGTCTGTTGTGTGTCTGTTGCTGGGGGTGTTTGCTGAGCGTGTTCTGAGCTCTGGGGCTCCTCTGACCGTCCCGCGCTGCTGGGGCTGCCAGCGACCACTCCAGCGAAGGATATTCCACTTCTTACTGGGCGCGGGGGCGGTTTTGGAACTGTGATGGCGGTAGGTTTCGCATGTTTCGCGATTTTGCGCCTCAGAGCTGCTTTGTAAGCAATGCAGCCTCTGTAGTTTGCCGGATGGGCAGCACCACAGTTGGCGCACTTGCGAGGTGCTGTATGGGGGAATTTGCAGCGTTGGGTTATGTGACCGCCAGCGCAAATGCGGCAGCGGGGTGCGAGACCGCATCTCGCATCTGATACCAACGTGCGTATAGCGCTGGCAGTTGTTGCATTGTTGGGGGGTGCGCGGCGTGTTGTAAATTTCTACATTTACGACCATGTGAAGAAATAGCTTTAACTTCAGCAGGTCGCGGGATTTGGCCGTGTCGGCCAACTCCGCCATGTAGTTATGAGACGGTCTCGCTGTGCCGAACTCTGACATTCGGTTTACCCGAATGCACTCCCACCCGAGAGCAGAGAGTTCATTGTGTACTGTGTCGGTCGGGGATCGTGAGTCTATCCCCTTTATCACGTACTGCTGTGTTTTTTCCAGGACTGTCCTGTACGTTTACCCCGGACAGTTGTATAAAAGTACCTCCGGTACGGCTCTGGACGCCCTCACAACCATGACCAAACTCGGGAAATCCGGAAGTATTGCAGCCCTAGTTGGGGGTGCAAAGGTAAGCGTAATAGTTCGTTTAAGGATATATGACGATGAAAGGAACCTTGCCTCGTTTTAGTGACAGTTTCCATTCTGTCTTACAACCAATATTTGATGATGTCAACACATGCAAAATCGTACGAATATTCAGCCATGTGTTTGTATGGAAGGTACATATTTTGTACAGAAAATTGCATCACCTACTACATAGGCACGGCCCAAGTTCTGAGTTTTGCATGTAATGTGACAGCTATTAAAAATTCGCAGGCACAAATGTTCAGGAGTGTCTGTGCGACGTTAGGATTCGTGTGGGCTAGGAGAGATTATTTAATATTTACTTGTATTAGTCTGTTTTAAAACCTTGTTATATTAAAAAGTTTTCTTTTTAAATAGTATTCAGTCTTTTGTGTGTGTGAAATTTTTCAGTTGATTTCAAACATTTCGATGAGATTACAACAGAGACATGTGGTAAACTTCAGGTTTATTTCAGTTTCTGAGTCGACCAATTTACTGCTTCCTCCTAAGCATATCTCGAGAAATGGCCGAGAATGTAAAAATGAGAGAGAGTCGAGGTCACAGGCAAACTTGGCAGCAATCGTTCTTAACTACGAAACATTCGCGACTGGAACGAGAAAACAGGGAAACAGCAGTGCTACACCAAGCACTACTACACCAAGTATATTACATTGTCGTCCAGTTCTGACCTAAGTTGAAAGTTTCAAGTCTTTACCTTATCAGGAAGTTAATTTAAAACCAGTTGCAAAATTTGTAGCGCACAGACAGGCAGACAGCCCGAAATACAAAGTCCCTCCGCAACACACTAGTCTCGAAAGTGTGTTATACTGCAGTATCGTCCGGTTCTGAAACTACGAGGGTGATTTGAAAAGTTCTCGGAATCACCACGAGAGGCCAGCACTAGTGCAACGCGTTGTTCACGTGATATTCATTGGACTGTCGGCTGTAATCAAGTGCCACGTCAGTGCTCTTGGAAGAGAGCTGAGGCTGTGACGTGGGTTTGTTGCTGTTCCCACATTGTGATTTGCGAAGATGGAAAAAATCGAGATTCGAGAAGTGATTAAGTACTTCATAAAGAAGGATATGAAAGCAAACGACATATGCCGATTTCCAGAATACACTGGGCGACTCTGCTCCTTCATATTCAACTGTTGCAAAGTGGACAAATGAATTTAAATTTAGTCGGGAGAGCTTAGATGATGATCCGTGCAGTGGTCGGCCAAGACGTGTCACTACTCTAGAAATCATTGCAGAAGTGCAGAAAATGATCGTGAGGGATCGTCGGTTGAAAGTGCGTGAAATTTCTCACACTTGCTAGACGTCATCTGAAAAGGTATATCACATTTTAAGTGAAGATTAGAAATGAAAAAATTATCTGCAAGATGGGTGCCGCGACTCTTGATGCTGGATCAAAAATGCATGAGAAGAACATAACGAAACAAAGTTTGGCCTGTTTTAGGAGAAACAAACAAGATTTTTTTCGCCGGGTTGTGACCACAGATGAAACCTGGGTGCACCGCTATACCCCACAGACAAAACAACAGTCAAAGCTGTGGAAACATGCTGATTCTCCGCCACCAAAGAAAGCAAAGACAATTCCTTCAGCGGGAAACTTCATGGCGTCAGTATTCTTGGATGCGAAGGGGATTCTGTTTGTAGATCATCTCCCCACTGGGCAAACAATTACTGGAGAATACTATGCCAACCTCCTGGACAAATTGCAACAAAAGATGCGCGAGAAAGGCCAGGTTTAGCAAGGAAGAAAGTCATTTTCCATCAAGACATTGTGCGCCCACAAACACGTGCCATCGCCATGGCAATATTACACAAACTAAGGTATGAATTGTTGCCACTCCCTCCTTATTCACTTGACATGGCTCTGTCAGACTTCCACCTCTTCCCAAAACTCAAAATTTTTCTTGGTGTACGAAGATTCACTTCAAACGAAGAATTGAAACTGGCACTGAAAATTATTTTGCAGGCCTGAAGGAAATTCATTTTCGAGATGGGATCAAGGCACTGGAACATCATTGGACCAAGTGCATTAATTTACAAGGAGACTACATTGAAAGATAAAATAACTTTCAGAGATGTAAGTACTTTTTTCTGTTCCATTCCGAGAACTTTTCAAACCACCCTCATACGATTGTGTGGAAGTCCTCCATGCGGGCCTCTCGCAGGCACTCTGTGGTTCTCTGCCGGCTCCGTATCGGCCATGCCTGGGTGACCCGTGGATATCTCCAGCGCCGTGAAGACCCACCTCAGTATCGGTGGCGCGGTCGGTTGATGGTGGACCACATTTTGTTGCGCTGTCCTACTTTGGCTGCCCAGCGACATAACCTTCAGTTACTGGTCTCGTTAACGTTAATTTCAGCTGACAGCACCTCATCAGCTGATTTAGTTTTACATTTTATACGTGAGGGGGAGGAGGGGTTTATCATTCTAAGTTTTAGCGCATGTCCTTTGTCACTCTGTGATGTCAACCTAGCTCTTTTAGGCTGTAGGTTTTACTGTGTTTTAATCCCTTCTACCTGTTCCTTGCGTCTCTCTGTGGTTTTCTGGTCCTACTTTGCCCATTGTAGTGTTTATTGCCGTTCTGTCATTCTTGCGCTTTTTCTTTTATCCCAGTTTTGTGCAGTAAATCTCGTTTGTTTTATTCTTTCCCTCGTGAACTTGTTTATAGGAACAAACGACCGATGACCAAACAGTTTGGTCCCCCCCCCCGCCCCCCCACCCCTTAAACCAACTAACCCTACTACGAAAGTTAGTACAACACCCCAACCGCCGCGCTGTCAAGCTAGTCGGCGAAGCAACTTCACTCACTAAATGCTTCTTCACAGCACCAAGGTCACCTGTGGCGACTGCTGTCCATACTTCTCTGGTATTCCTTACTTGGACCTTTTCTGCCAGTTTTCTAATTAAAACTGGGGCCACGGACCTTTCTATCTCTGGCTGATCCCACATCAAAACTGCTGCTGCGTCGACTGCTACGTACATTCAGCGTGCGCTACCATCAGTGCATAACAGGCACTTGCCTTACACCTTTCTGTGGCCTCAGATGTGCATTACGTGGTCTGCCATAATACTATGTATCCGTTCAACTCTTTCGATGAAACGAACATAATTCTCATGATTATCACATGGTCCTGCAACCAGTTCTCGCTGAATACAAAATGCTAATCTCCGTTCTATATCCCCCAAAACAATTCTATACCTATGCCCATGTAAGGAAGCTTAATTCATTTCCGCCAGTATTCGCAGAATCCTTTCATTGTACCATGATCTGCTTTATACTTATTACCATTCAAGAAACCTGTGAGAAGTTCTCGTTGAATTTCTGCAGAACAGTACTCTTTTAAAAATTTGTCTTTCAACTCATGTAAACATCTTTAGCGACAGCATACACTCATCTAACGGTGTCATCCCTGAAATATCCTGCGAGAAAGAAACCTATCCTTGAGCAGACCAGGAGAACGGTAACCCATCCACAAATTCCTGCATCAATCATTTCGAATTCACGTGCCTGTGCGGATCGAAATAATTAAATTTTCGACAGCAAATAAAGGCAGCTTCCATTGAAGTTCTAATATGTCCACAAATTCCTGTATGAATAGTTTCGAATGCACATTTCTTTGCGGATCGATATAAGTAAATGTTCGACAACGTTTAAAGGCAGCTTCCATTGAAGTAACAGGCGAATGCTGTAACACAGTTCGTGACAACTTTGAAACTTCATTCTCAGTTTAAATCAGTTTTTTGTTAATAGTCTTATTACGCGATGGCTTCTCTGAAATGAAACGCGTGATGTTCACTTGGTGCCTCCATCTGTGCTACATGATCGTTGAGATCAAGCAACATCTTATCATGGACATTACTTAATTCTCGGACTACCAAATGCTCGTGTTCTAAACTTTTGATCAATTTCCTTAGTGAAAGTGCCCTAGAGAGTTTCGTTAACTTTAGATCTTTTCATTATCTTCCCTACAGATTCCCTAGCTCGTGCATTGCTTTTTTTGTCCATCTTACTAAGATCTCAGTTTACTTTTGAATCCACCTTTTTCAGATTTGCTTCATCATTTAAACAAAATCTTTACGTTCAGCTATGTAAATGAAGCTGTACGTCGTAGAATGCTAAAATATTATTAGTACCTTAATTATCTCTGTCATTGTCACCGATATTGTGCTATTAAAATACGAAAAGTGTATAGCTGTCATTTTTTCCTTCTTCTTCCTCGAGCGTTGCTATAAAAGGTTGTAAATTTTCTAGCCTGCAAATGATATTGTAATATAATAACTTTTATTTGATTTATTTACGTCTTTCTTGAGTAGTGCTGATTTATATCTTTATAGAGTACTACTGAGTTCATACATTTTCTCCACTAACAATGAAGATTTTTGTATATTTTTCAGCGTTTTAAAAATGTTTGGAAGTGGATGGTTTGGTGAAGCAACAATCACGTACAATATGTGATCAAAGGTATATGGACACCGTACTTGCAGTGGATCCCGATGCAGTTAGGAATTCCTGTGTGATGGTCTGGATAGATGTCTCTCTGTTACACATTACGACCCTTTTCAACTGTCGGCGGTCTCTGTCAGCCAACAGACGAGATCGATCTATATGCTTTCGTGCTGTACGCGTCCCTTCACGTTTCCACTTCACTATCACATCGGAAACAGTGGACCTAGGGGTGTTTAGGAGTGTGGAAATCTTGAGTACAGACGTATGACACAAGTGACACCCAGTCACCTGACCACGTTCGAAGTCGGTGAGTTCCGCGGAGCGGCCCATTCTGCTCTCTCACGATGTCTAATGACTACTGAGGTCGCTGATATGGAGTACCTGGCAGTAGGTGGCAGCACAATGCACCTAATAGGAAACAATTATGTTTTTGGTGGTGTCTGGAAACTTTTTATCACATAGTGTATCATATGCGGGTTATCGTTTTCGTATTTCAGCATCTGTAAGTCGAGCCTGCAATCTATGTTCCTTATTATTATTATTATTATTATTATTATTATTGTTGTTGTTGTTGTTATGCATATCATTTCTTAAAACTGGAAGTTAACAAAAAATGGCTCTGAGCACTATGGGACTTAACATGTATGGTCTCAGTCCCCTAGAACTTAGAGCTACTTAAACCTATCTAACCTAAGGACATCACACAACACCCAGTCATCACGAGGCAGAGAAAATCCCTGACCCCGCCGGAAAGTTAACAAATGGTTCAAATGGCTCCGAGCACTATGGGACTTAACTACTGTGGTCATCAGTCCCCTAGAACTTAGAACTACTTAAACCTAACTAACCTAAGGACATCACACACATCCATGCCCGAGGCAGGATTCGAACCTGCGACCGTAGCAGTCGCGCGGTTCCGGACTGCGCGCTTAGAACCACTCGACCACCGCGGCCGGCGGAAAGTTAACAGTAACACGGTTTTGCTACACCAGTCTTGTCGCTTATGAACGACGACATCTGCATCTGTGGTTACCATTTAACTCGATAAAAGAAAAGATATTTTACAGAGCTTCTTATGTAACAAAAAGAGAGAAAAGGAATTCACACTTTCTTTTTAATCTTTGATTAAATTTTTTTCCCCTTCTTATTGGCAACGTAATGCAATAGGTAGCATTACATCTACTGCTCTAATTTTGCTCAGTATTGTGCCAACTGTTTTTCCTGTCACGCTTTACTTTCGATTTTAACTTAGTCATTTCCATGGGCACATGAGAACTGACATCTCGCGCATTGGAATTCCCTTTATTTATTGCAGCGTGCAGGCTAGAATTTATTTTAGCCATTTCTGTTGTTTATTCCGTCTTGAGAACGTTTCAATTAGTGGCAATAGTAAAACATTTTACCCATCCGACTTTGCCTCTGGAGCCAGCCGCTCCTCTCCTTCATCCGCCATTTCTTGAGTGTCATCAGTGCCTTCAGGTACCGAATCGCTCAGATTACTTTCCGGTGTGTCTGACTGTAGATTCTAAGCCTGTTTCCTCCTCATACGAAACTCTTGTGGGTACATATTAGGACTGAAACACTCTGCAGTGTTTGACTACCTCCTAATTCTATGCATATCAATAATTCCTTCAATTTCGCCCTTGTATCATTATCGACCTTTCCGTGCTCTAGGCTACCAGCACGTCCTAGGGCTGATGGTGACAGCTTAGCTTCGGATGCGTTCGGCGCTGCGTCTCCCGTGGTGCCACCCTGCCTTGCTTCGGCTGCCCGGGACCACTCCTTGTGTTTCCCTACTCAACTCTATTAGTTCTGAAGAACCTTCTACAAATTTCCTAATTGATTATTAATTCTCTGCCGTATGCTTTGATCGGAATTACTGCAGCTCACGCGACCATAACTTCTTACTGTCAGCCCAGCGATACTACTTCTCGGGGAAAAGTTACTCACGCTCGAATTTGCACTGCCGTGCTGCCTCAGCTCTTTGAGACTTTGCTGCCACACCTGTTACTGCCTGCCAAGTGGGGCTTTCTAACACACTGTCAGGACAGTTTAGGAATTGCTGGTACTGAATAATCTAATATTCTCCTAAAACCAAAATTACTACTAATTTCCCTGTAGTAAACGAGGTCATCAGCTCCGATAAAATCGCAATACTGAGGCAGTTAACATTGGAATAATCAAAACATCAAACTTACCGACACGAATTGTAGGGAGGGCCTCGTGCACTGCATAAATGTTGCCTAACTTCATCTAAAGTCTTGTTACTCGATAATGGTGGAACCTGGTCACCTCTGGCGCTCGTGAATTTAGGTGAATAAGTCGAATTAAAATCCAAATATTTCGTGACTCTTTACTTGGATCACAATGCTGTTTTCACCAAACTTATTCTAATAAAATTAGCCATACATCTAGCTACGATTAAACCTGATTACTTCTCTCCTTCATTAATTTTAATTTATTGACAATGAGTGGAATGAGTGTGCACAATGGATAGACATACAACTGCCATATCTCATGATGGTAAACAACTGTGAAAGCAGCACTTGCAGTTTTCAATGTTTCACCTTCCATTTTTACAGACAGGTAAGTGCGCATAGAGGGATCACACTGCATACCTATGAACACTCTACTCCATTCTGCCCAGTTCTGTGCTACTCTGCATTCCTCTGGACCATGCCTGATGTGATGCGGCGAGTCTCACACGGATGCTCCTTAAAAGACTGCACTTTTGCTGTGTACCATATGTGGTTTAAACAGTTGTTCTTTTTATTAAAGAAGTTTATTCGCCCATATCGCATAAAAATATACAAAGAAAATTAGTTTCAGCGAAATTAAATCGCCATCCTCACATCATCTATATAGAAATTTTTTTTAAAGAAGAACAACCATGTTCAGGTTCTGAGATCGCCTCCAATGCAGTGGCCAGTGTCAGGTAATCATCATACGTGATTTAGGCTGATCGTATTTCTTTACCCTCTGTGATAAATGTCCAAAACCTGTAACACCTCTTGCGTCCAAGTCACTTCATATCCAGTGTTTTCTTTTGCAAACAACAAACACGGAAAACAGCAAAACTTGTTTGTAAAGTCACAACATATCCAATCTACTTTCCTGTAAATGTCTGGTCTGAAAATTCTTACAAGTTTTTAACTTTTATTATTATTTTTCTCGACAAACCCTATATCTGCCTTGAGTCTTCCTAGGTTGTTGTTACAAAGCTTATCTTCAAGTGACACGGAAGAGAAAGTACTTTCCCTAAGCCACAGCACTGAACTATTGCACATATTAACTTCACACTTTAGACACTGCAGACACGGGAACTCACTACTTCAAACTCGCAACTTCATATCACATCCTCACTCATTACCAACTTTAAAAGGTGGTCACAGCATTGGTAACTTGACTGTAACAAACAAGAGAATACTCCTGCCTGTCCTTGTTTGTTAAACTCTGCAGTTTAAGAAATGTAACTGCTCACAGGGATCAATGACACAACAGATGATAAAATGTTACAGAATAGCATAGAGATGAATTAGATTCAGAGCATGCTGGTTATTTTTCATATTGGCGAAACGACTGGGGAGGTAAAGAAAGCATACTTTGGCGAGGTTCAACAGCAAGAAGGTAAGTGGAGGCTCTGGGCGGGCACATGCTGGAGCGTTGCTCCAATGCTCAGAATGGGAAAAACATCCTGCTCCCGCCCTATTCTGTGCGTAGTCAGCGCTGGAAAGCTGTCTTTGGAGGGTGCAGCACGGATCTTGGCCACAGGCAGAGCTGAGAACATAAAAGCTGACCGCCGGTTTCAAACAGACTGCAGACATCAGCGAAGAGGTTCATAAATCTTAGTAAACAATAATTAGTCACAGAGGCAGGAGAATGGATAGTTTTAAGTTTAAAATTGTTTCACATTTTTGGCCCTTTTTTTATTGACACTTTATTAATTCGTGATAGGTCATTCACGACGAGCTCAGTTTGGCATTTTTGCCATTGTCAGTTTAGCCCGCAATGATGGTACAATTTTTCGTAAAAATGTACCATAATTGACACTTTAGTAATTTGTTATGTTTCAGTCACAACGAGTTCATTTCGGCGTTTTTATCGTCAGTTCAGACTGCAATGACAGTACAATTTTTTGTACAAATGTACGATAAAAGAATGTTGCTTATATCTGTAGTATAATATAGAATTTTATGCCCTACATATATGTCAGTAATTACTTGTTTTATGTGTCACACGTTACGACAGACGTTACATACTGCGTCCCGAAGCATCTCTTTTATCATCCATCACTGGTAACGTCTATAATAGATTTTATATAGCATTTATGTAGCTCTTATGTACAGGATGGTTATAATTAAACTTTCAAACCACTGTAGAAATAACGCCACTGATCAGAATGACGTCACATTGCAATGGAATATTATCGGAGAAGGGGGAAAACGTGTGGCAGAAGAAAAATAAAGTTACAAAATGTAGCAATAGATGGCGCTGTAAGCATCATAATTTAATGGTGGTCAACTACAAATGGGAAATGAGTCATACAACAATGCCTAAGGTGTACATTTGATTTTAAACAGACTGTACTACTCAGTGTGTGTGTGTGTGTGTGTGTGTGTGTGGGTGTATAGGTGTTATGCTGTTCGTTACATGAGCCCAGCCATCACGGCAAGGTCATGTCACACTGGATGGAGAAAATCAGTTTTTAATTGTCCTGATGCCAAAAACCGCATAAAAAGCACAAATCACATCTGTTTTTAACTGTCCTGAGGCCAAAAACCGCATAAAAAGAATCATTAAAAATCAAATCGGATTATTAATTTCCGTGTGACTGGCGCAAAACATGTTCAATATGCTGTCCACCGTTTTCTGCAACAAACTGAAATCGGGAAACAGTATGTTCCACAAGTGATCGAAGTGTTTCCAGAGTTACGTTCAGAATAGGATGTGTAATGCGTACCTTCAACACAGCTAAGTTTGCATTTGGAACACTGAACACATCTTTCAGATAGCCCCACAGCCAGATGTCAAACGGATTAAGATCAGGTGATCGGCACGGCCATACTCTAGGGAAATGGCGGCTGATAATTATAGTATTTCCGAAATTGCCTCAGCAGCTGCTTAAGTGGATTTGCAATGTGCGAAGGTGCGCCATCTTGCATGAAAATGATCCCATCCACACATCCACGCTGTTGGATAGGTGGAATGACGTGGCTGCGCAAAAGACATTCACAGCGCTTACCAGTGATGGTACAGGTAACAGGACCGGAAGCACCTGTCTCTTCGAAAAAATATGGTCCTATGATAAATAATGTCGTAAACACACACCACAAAGTGACCTTTTCAGGATGAAGTAGTACTGGTTGATTTGCGTGTGGATTTTCCATTGTCCATATTCGACAATTCTTTATATTGACATATACTGTCAGATGAAAGTGGGCTTCGTCTGTCCACAAAATCTTCCACGGCCAGTCATTGTCCACTTCCATGCGTGCAAGCAATTCTAAAGCAAAGGTCTCTCTTGCTGGCAGGTCAACAGGAAGCAACTCGTGCACATGGATAATTCTGAATGAATAGCAAAGAAGGATATTTCGTAGGATTTTAAGCACTGTATGTCTGGTATGTCCAACGTTCGGGCAATTCTCCGCGCACTACACGTTTGCACACCACCACTCGTCTCCTCCTGCATCCTGTGGCCACTGCTTCCACTGACGTCGAATCAATTCGTTTCCTCCCTCTATCAGGTTGCACACCAAAAGAACCCGTCTTTTCGAATTTCCGAATCATTCCTCCAGACCCACGGCAGTCATCGGACCAACCTCTTTTTTCAAACCCTTCAGTATCCGGAACTTCTGCAGAGCGACGTGTGTACAGTCATCATTCATGTGATACTGCTTTACACGCAGAGGCGATCTGCATTGAGACAGTCATGGCGAACGTCGCCGTGTACCCGGCGTGTTTATAGCAACTTCAATAGGTCGTGAGCATGACAGGTGTTTTTATTCACATATTCTGTCACATACAGTGCCATCTCTTGATCAATTTTTACACTATTTTTTTTCTTCTGCCATACGTTTTCCCCTTCTCCGGTAACATTCCGCTGCACTTTAGGGGACTGATGACCTCAGATGTTAAGTCCCATAGTGCTCAGAGCCATTTGAGCCATTCCGTTGCAATTTGACTTCATTCTGACCAGGGTTATATTCTTACAGCGTTTTGAAAGTTAAATTTTAATTGTAATCACGCTGTATGTTTGACGGTTTTCTCCTGCGATTCTTATATGTTTACAGTCAATTTTTTTTTCACGGAAAATCATTAAGTAGAAACGCCTCTGTAATGAGCGTTCAGATCCACAGAATTGATTTTGTTTTGTCAACATGTCTTGTCACCATGATCGTGTGTTCTCAGGACAGCTCAGGTTTGTCTGTAAGGCGTCTTATAAATTTTGAATGTCATTACACCGCTAGTATAGACACATTCCATTCGTAGGTGCTGTGGATTTGGCATAAGCGTCGTGTAGATACCGAAAAAATTTGCTCTTGATATATCGAATAAAGTGGGCTCTTAGCTTCGAAGACCAATGTGAATAGGCCTCACATCACGGCACCATCAAGACAGCATGCGTTTACACTGCGCATCACGTAACGTCATGTCAATTCACTTAGCCCAGTACCAAACGGTGAAAGTGGGGTTACGTATCGGAACTGAGGAACTAACAACGAGAAAGTTTATTTATGCCCAAACCAAACTTCATAACGTATGGTTTCTACTAATTTTGTTTGTGAACACGCTGAGAAGTGTAAAAACATTTCAAAACGTCGACATTTATTTGGTCGGGAAACTACATACATGCGAACATCTCAGACAACAGCTACGAATGAATAAATGGAGCCTGTTTACCTTGTCCATTATGTTTTCTTTCTTACATAACCAATAACGTCATAAACAATTGTATTTTTCTCCTTCATCAAAGCTGATATTTTCACTTAAAACGCCATTTAATAGAAATTGCTCGTTAACTCACGTTCTTATTAACATACATTGTGGCCTTTCTGGTGTGATATGACTGCCTATCTGAAACGAATTGTGAAAAAATTTGACATAACGAGAATAGATGTGACGCGACAAGACGTGACGGCCATTGTTAATTGCACTTAAATAAACATCGCCGTCCAGAGATCACTCCAGCTTATTGTTGATAACATGCGCCAAATGCAATGCTCACTCCAGAGATGTACCTACTCCATGCGAAAAATCTGTAATATTAAGTACATTACAAAGACAATGTAACTATAATTTCTTTTTTGTTGTTGTTTCTCTTACAAATATTTGTGAGAAGGAAGAATGTGAATTGTATTGCTGCTCTATCCACTTGCAGAAATTTAAGTTGTCCTCTTAGGTTCCAGCCTAAACACACACTCGGAAATCGCCACATATTTGGAAATAAACAGCCAAATATTCGTGACAAGGAAGAATGCGAATTTTATTGCTATTTGTTTCACTCGCAACAACTGAAGCTGTCCTCTTAGGTCCAAGACTAACCAAACGTTTGGAAATCCCCGCATATTCGGAAATAAACATCAAAATATTTATTTCATCATTCGTTTTGTAATCAGGCGGAAATCGTAAATTGAAGAAACTATTTTCCTTAGAGGACGCTTATCAATGTGTAAATAACATCGAATATTGGGGAACATACCTGTAATACATTCATGAGTCCCTGAATGTGAAAAACGCTAAGACGTCAAAAATGAGGATGTAGCAGGATGTGAACCTACTTCCTTTGACTCTGTAATCCACATCCTTATCCACTATGCTGTTCCTAAACCATGTTGGTTATACGTAGCATGCCTTGAAGGCTTGTATCACTGATGCACCATTAACTGACATTTAATTATAAGGGTGATGTATTAGTGATAAATCTTCAATGTTTCCTTGTCTTGGAACAGCAAGCTAGAATACAAAACAGAAAAATACGCCACAATAAATACAGCATCTGTTGCATCGAATGATACGTCATTTTTTCATGAGTTCCATGTGATTCTGAGTGAGTGTTACAAAATAACACCAGTAGTGTGAAGTAGTCTATGGTCTAAATGGAAGTGATTTAATTCTGTCGTTAACTTATGGCTTATTGTCGCACCCTAGTATGAACTGCCACTGCTTTAGTGTTGAGATTTTTACAGCAAACAGAATCTTCGCGAAAATCTATAGAGGTTGCCAGAAAACAATTTACAGAAACGAACAGTGGGAAAGGGAACACATTACAAGATGTGGTTTCCACACGAACGCAAAAGGAAAAAGGACAATGAGTGCCGAAATATTTAAATTCATGAATGAGTCCTTTATAGTGCTAGAGATTCCATTCACCATTCCACCAGAATCATTATCAGTGGCAGCATCGGAGTCATCGTTATTAATAGCAAACGCAGCAGAGCAACAATAACCACCAACAGCAGAGGCACCGTCGTAGTTGGCAACAGAACAACAACCACTTATAGCAATGGAGGCTTTGTCATTATCAACAAAAACTGCCAGCAGTAGCAGCAGAGACTCTGTCGTCAGCAGGAAGGGAAAGGTTACGTATTATTATTATTATTATTATTTAATTTTATTGCAACTTGTCTGACTTAATTATTCGCATTACACACAAATGCTTAGTTAATTAGACTACAGGATCACTAATTTTGCAGTGAGTTTAGCTACTATGCATGAAAACAGACAACAAGCAGCACGAGAATCACCATCGTCAGCAGAGCTATCATCTTCAGCTGCAGAAGCAGCATCCAGTCCAGCGTTAACAGGCATCCATCACAAGCAGTTAATTGATTGTCAGTCAGAAGAACAGTGACATGGCCATTCCACTTAAAAAAAAATTTCTGTCAAGCAGCCTGAAGGGGATACCAAGGGGAGCCATTGCAACGTCGATAGGGATTGCATTCCGTTCTGAATCCTGGAGGAGAAAAGTATTTACGACGTCCCTTCATGTGTGGTACTTGGGTAACGCAAAGCTCTATTCAGAATTATTGTGGCTCAATATAGCCATATGGTCGAGCCATACATACCTGTTTTCATGCCTAGTAGCTAAACTCTCCAACTTCCTACCTACACGTGGTGCCCCTGTTAAGCCGAGCAACTCAGCGGAAGGTTGGGTAACCAACCCCAGCGGGAAACTGAGTCGGTGAGCAGATAGGAGTTGGAGGACAGTGGAAGGCAACGGGAAACCACCACTGAAGTATCCCAAGAAAACCCCATGGCTTCGCTCAGCTCAAAATGTTCCGGAGTTTCAAGTTCCCCGATCGGATCTCCGGGGGGAACCAGGTTGAGAGGAGCTTCACGAAGAGTAAGATGGTGCAAAGAGAAGCACTGCATAGGAACATGGAATGTAAGATCCATGTATCAAGGAAAACTAGACATAGTGAAAAGCGAAATGGAGAAAATTAACATCGACATATTGGGAATAAGTGAAATGAGGTGGACTGGCATGGGAGAATTTGCTTCGGATAGCCATATGGTGTATTATTCTGGGCACGATAACAACAGAAGTAATGGAGTAGCCTTCATAGTTAGTGATAAAGTGAGAAAAGCTGTGATGGGATGCAAATATAAAAATGATAGAATGATGTCCATCAGACTTCAAGGTCAGCCCCTCAACATCACAGTAATTCAAGTTTATGCACCAACAACCGATGCTAAAAAGGAAATTATTGACCAGTTGTATGGAGATTTACAAGAATTACTACTGTCAACACCAAAAAAGGATATCGTCTTCATAGTTGGAGATTGGAATGCAAAAGTGGGAAATGAAGCCGTAGAAGGTATAACAGGGAAATATGGTCTTGGTACAACAAATGAAGCTGGACAGAGACTCCTAGATTCTGCCAAGAAAATTCATTGATAATTACTAATACACTGTTTCAACTACCAAAACGACGCCTATATACCTGGACTTCGCCAGATGGCCAACACCGGAACCAAATTGATTACATACTTTGTAATCAGAGGTGGAAGAGCGCGGTTCAGTCAGCTACAACAAGACCTGGGGCTGACTGCGGATCAGATCATGAGCTCCTGATTGCAAAATTTCGGCTGAAACTTCAGAATGTAACAAAAAGTATCCCAACTTGCAGATACGACCTTAACTCTATACCCTCCGACTATGCTGTAGAGGTACAAAACAGATTTAATGTATTACAGCTGGAGGACAAAAGCTCGCAAGAGATGTGGACAGAAGTAGCTAATACTGTCAAGGAGGCCGCAGAGAAACACATTCCCAAGAAAAGGAACAGTAAGAAGGCTAGATGGCTATCAGTTGAGGCACTGCAAGTTGCAGAAGAACGAAGGAAAGCAAAAATCAAGGGAGATAGATCAGCTATGTTTGAATTACATAAAGATTTTCAGAAATTAGTTAGAAGAGATAAAAATATGAACAGTGCAAGGAAGTTGAAGATAGTAACGTAATGGGGAAGACAAGAGATCTTTATAAGAAAATTAGAGAAATTAAAGGAAAATTCCAGGCAAAAATTGGAATGATAAAAGATAGAAACGGGAAAGATCTGAGTGAAGCAGAGGATGTTAAGGAAAGATGGGCAGAATATGTAGAAGACCTATACAAGAAAGAACTGCACCATGACAGGGCTCCTACTGCTGATGTTAATGTTAATGTAGAACTAGAGCCAGATATTTTGGAGAGCGAAATCCAGTGGGCCCTTGAAAATATGGGTGATAACAAAACTAGTGGACATGATGAAATACCAGCAGAATTGTTTAAAGTCACTGGAAAGGATGCAGTGAAAGTGCTGCACTCAATATGTCAAAAAATATGGATCACGCAGCAGTGGCCAGAAGACTGGAAAAGATCAGTATTCATCCCCATTCCAAAGAAGAAAATTTCTAAAGAATGCTCAGATTACCGAACAATCGCACTTATTTCACATGCTAGCAAAGTTATGTTGAAAATCTTACAAAATAGACTTCGCCAATATCTAGATCGAGAGCTGCCAGAAGAACAAGCTGGATTTAGGAAAGGAAGGGGAACTAGAGATCAAATAGCTAACATTCGGTGGATTATGGAAAAAGCGAGAGAATTCCAGAAAGATGTGTAACTCTGCTTTATTGACTACGCCAAAGCCTTTGACTGCGTCGATCACAACAAATTATGGAACGTACTGAAAAACATGGGTGTACCAGATCACCTCATTCATCTGATACGGAGTTTATACCTTGACCAAGAAGCCACGGTGAGAACTATGTATGGAACAACGAAATGGATAAAGATTCAGAAAGGAGTCCGGCAAGGCTGCATACTGTCACCGTACTTATTCAATCTGAATGCAGAACATGTCATGAGGAATGCGAGGGTAGATGAAGGAAAAACAGGAATTAAAATAGCTGGAATAAATGTAAACAACCTCAGGTACGCGGATGATACGATCCTGTTGGCAGAAAGTGAAGAAGAATTGAGAACACTCTTACTGAAGGTGAAAGACGAAAGTGAAAAGGCTGGTCTTATGCTGAATGTGAAGAAAACGAAAATTATGGCAACTACACCTACCAATTCGTGGGATATAGCAGGAGAAACCATGGAGGTAGTGACCACATTCAGTTATCTCGGTTCCCAGATCTCTGCTGACGGTGACTGCAGCCATGAAATCCGGAGACGCCTGTTGCTCGGTAGACAGGCGATGTCAAACCTTGACAAGGTTATAAGGTCCAGAGATATAACACTAGCAACAAAGATCCGTATTGTGAGGGCTATGGTCTTTCCAGTTGTGATGTATGGATGTGAGACCTGGACCATTAGAAAGGCTGAAGGGCGAAGAATTGACTCCTTCGAATTGTGGTGTTGGAGGAAACTTCTTAGAGTTCCATGGACTGCAAAGAGAACCAACAGATCAATATTGGAGCAAATTAAACCAGATTTCTGCCTGGAAGGTCTAATCTTAAAACAAGAGCTGACCTACTTTGGACACACAATGCGAAGGCATGCCTCGCTGGAGAAAACATTAATGCTGGGGAAGATTGAAGGAACTAGAAGAAGAGGACGTCAGAGGATGAGATGGATCGATGGCATCACAGAAGCAATGTGTTCCAACCTGGAAGGTCTACGGGAGAAAGTGCAAGACAGGAAAAAGTGGCGTGATTTGGTTCATGGGGTCACGAAGAGTCGGAACCGACTAAACGAATAGAGAGAGAGAGAGAGCTAAACTCACTGCAAAATTAGTGATTCTGTAGTCTAATTGTCTAAGCATTTGTGTGTAATGCGAATAATTAAGTCATACAAGTTGCAATAAAATTGAGTGATAATAATATGCAATCTTTCCCTTCCTAATCGACCTACTGAACTACGATATAACTGACTGTGATCGCGTATGCCTAATGAAATTTTACAGTGAGTAAGGATATCGCTACTGAAGGAAAATGACATCGGTTAGCAGGAGGAAAGTGCACAACAGACCCTTCTGAAGGAAGAATCTATTCTACACCTAATCTAAACACTGATGATAATTTTGCAATTGGTAGAAAATAGTGCAATCGCTAACGAACCACACAAGGAGGGAAAAAGGGTACTACGCAATATTTAGTACAAAAAATGCTGATAACACAAAGACAACACTGATTAGCTAAAAAGGGATAATTAAATTTCGCCAGCCCTCTAGGGCAATGTATCTCCAGAATCCTAAGGAAGGCAACGGCAAAGAAATTTAAGCAAATAGTCACTGGCATGGCAACAGGCGGTTGTCACACTGTTCCACACCACAGTAGCTCACGTGAAAATAAATGAATCAGAAACCACTAAGTATGCAGTGACTTATTCTGAGATAATAAAGTTTGAAGTAAAATTAAAAGAAGTTACAGGTTAAATAAATAACTGGAGGAAACTAAAACTTCGTTAATGTGAAAAATGACTTTCAGAAACCGCAATGTAACATAGTACAAAATTTAGAAAAAGGCAAGCAATTTACTTTTGATCGTTGAAAGATTGAATCCTCTTTAAGCAAATGAGCAACTGATTTTACTATTAATATAACAACAATAAAAATAAATATACCGAGCCAGCAGAAATCACTCGCTAAGCTAAATACAGAATAAATGAAAATGCGCCCTCTTAATTTGTGCTGTATCTTTAGTTATTAGTTTTGCCAGTGAAGTTAATACTCAAAACGGCAAATTTGTTACTGTTATGCAATACAAGAATGAACAGTTAGTGTTGCATAAAATTTAGATAGAAACTGGTCATTAGCAAACAAACACAACTGGCAGTAAATAATTAATCAATTTTCATATTGTTTGCACGGAAAGGGAAGGGACTCTGCTTGGTAATAACGTCTGAGAGCAATGACAACCCCCATACCCTATAAGTTCTAACTATTGCAGGTTATTATTCAGGTTAGCCATACTTTGTGAAAGGAAGTCTCTACAAGACCACTTATATTTTGTCACTTTACGGTGTTACGACGTTGTAGCTGTGCGGAGGACGAAGAATGCTGCTGTTGCTGGTTGAGAACGTCGAGTTGTCTCCAGCACCACGGATAACTATGGGGCAGGCAACAATTAGAGTTGCTGCTTCCTCCCCCTCGCCATTCCTACCGTGTTCTCAATACTCATCGGTTAATGAGTTATAGTGCGTTTAAAATTAGTTGCGACTTTTCACTTTTGGCTCACCGGAGGAGACTTGACGCCGTTGCCCAGGTATCACCAATGGCGAGCCGGTTTTCCCTACCACGCCGCCAGCAGTTCGGCTGGTAAAGCGCCCCTGTTGCCACGCCGTGGGTAAACAGCACCACATTAGAGGCACCTACGTTCATTAGCTCACGTTATAAAGTGATATTTTCTGGGTACTGTGAACGTGTGCTTCGTGTTGCTGCTGCATTAATAATAAGAGTGGAGCACGTGTGAACACGAGATTCGCAATAAAAATAGTCGTCCAAGAACACGTTCACC
Organism: Schistocerca serialis cubense; assembly: GCF_023864345.2. Taxonomy (NCBI): domain Eukaryota; kingdom Metazoa; phylum Arthropoda; class Insecta; order Orthoptera; family Acrididae; genus Schistocerca; species Schistocerca serialis. The sequence continues at coordinate 34,335,488 of NC_064645.1, read as the reverse complement.
GGTTTGAAGACAACGTTTTTATACAAAATATTCCTCCGAATTCGAGAATAGTAATGGACAATACGCAATACCACAAAAAGCTCCAACAATGCAACGGAGGAAAACAGCTATTATTCTCTGTGCAGAAAGAAATGTTAGATTGGATAACGTTAAACCTAGCTTGTGTAACTCGAAGTCAATGGAACTTGTAGTACTCTGCAAGCCAAAATCTCGTCGCTACCAAGTCGACGAACGGCCTAAAGCTAAAGAGCATAGTTTGGTCAGGCTTCCTCTTATCATGCTCATTTAAATCCGACTGAGAGTGTACGGGCGTACGTGAAAAGTAATGTGGCAAAACAACAAGAAATTTACTCTGGGCGCGGTTGAAATGCTGACAAAAGAAGTCATCGCAAATGTTACATCACAGGACTGGTCTCAGGTTGTCAGCGATACCAAGAATGTAGATGAAGAGAGTGTTGAGCTTCGAGTAATACTTATGTCCCTTGTTGCTGTGTTAACATCTGCTTCTTTTGCCTAAACACGGCAGAGCTTACGTTCTAATGCAGTTGAAATTGTGGCGGAATGGTTCAAATGGCGCTGAACACTATGGGACTTAACTTCTGAGGTCATCAGTCCCCTAGAACTTAGAACTACTTAAACCTAACTAACCTAAGGACGTCACACACATCCATGTCCGAGGAAGGATTCGAACCTGCGACCGTTGCGGTCGCGCGGTTCCAGACTGTAGTGCCTAGAACCGCTCGGCCACCCCGGCCGGCTGTGGCAGAATACTAAACCAGTGCATTATTAAACTAGCAACTGAGGGCGAGACATACCAATAGTTATGAGAAGGCCCATTCTCAGTATAAAAGTAAATGTGCAGCTTTCACTTATATTGCTGCAAAACCCATAGGAATCCTCGTTTCACAGGCTACTGACGGTCCTTAAAAATTGCATTATTTTAGTTTAAAAAATCTGTAGTTGCTCGAATATCGAGGTGGATATGGAAGTTTCGCATATTAATCGTATGGCAAAATAGTATTCACTTTGCGTGAGATACGAGGAATTGATGAATATTTCATTCTGGCCTTTCCACTGGTGAGTGCGTTCGTTACAGAGCCCATAACATTATGCTCGACACTGGAGACAGACAGTGATATCCTTCGAGGTTTAAAGCACGATTTAATATGTTATCTAAATTTCATGTGCAGCAACATATGACCTAATACACACCTGACATGAATTCATAGTGACCCCTATTTTTCACTGCAGACTTCAAGAATTTCTTGCAGTAGTTGAGATAATACTGAAATATCACAATAACTATGACCGTTAACGAAATGATAGGCAATTCACCATGAAGGTGACGAATGAAGCTGTAAGATGTGCAGGACTCGGAGTTTTTTACCGTATACTTTCTGTAAAATCGTTTGAGAAAGATTGCAGATCGGCCAACTTGCGCGGCTGAGAGGGTAAGAGCCGAGAAGTCTCGGTGTTACCGTCGCCCGCTGACGCATTCAGCACACACTGGCAACTATGTTTTCATCCATCCGCTCCGTACTTGGCTGTCTGAAGCCGCAACTAACTTTAGCACTATAGGTGCGCCTACACTGGCGCGATCCTGACTGCAGCTGCGTCTGCGGGGGCGCCCAGCGAACACTTCCGCATTCTCGCCACTACGAGCTGCTCTGCTCCCTCTCTGCTCGCAGTTCGACATACTCTCCATACGCCGCAAAGGTAAACGACGGCACAGCTACTGCCATTTCGTCGTTGCTATCGGTACATTAAAATAAAGTTCCCTGGGCTATTACCCAGCAATTTACATCATAATTACAATCAATTATATACGTTCAGAAATACACTATTCCATCCATTACATATTAAATATAAAACTAAACTAAACTCCTCCCAAACAGGCCAAGAAGGCCCAACGGTGCTGACCGGCCGCTGTGTCAACCTCAGCCCCTAGGCGTCACTGGATACGGATTTGGAGGGGCATGTGGTCAGTAATAGTTTCTGTAATAAATAAAATGTCGTGTGACTAGGGCCTGCTTATTACAGAGTTATGAACAAAACAGGATAATACATTCAATACAACGTAAGGTATTTAATTCCCAGAGTTCACAGTTTAATTACAGTGCATTTGGACTAACAACGCAAACTGATAAATAAACGTGACGTAACAAACTGAAACAATTCCTCGCGAACACTGTATTAATTTAGGTCCTGTTGATTGAACTACAGCAATGCACAATAACTAAGGAAAATTGAAGCATTTTACAGACTGTACTGTACTGTACTGTATTTGCACAAATCTTAATGCAATGCATGTTCAAAATGCTGTCCCTGAACTTGCAGACAGACCCGTGCTCGTCGCATCAATGATCTCTGCACATTACACAGTCCGTTCAACTCTCCACGAATAATTTCACAACCACCTTCAATTCTTTGTTGTAGCACTTCTCTGTTCGGTACTGCAGAAGAATACACCAATGTCTTTAGTCGGCCCCATAAATAAAAGTCTAAAGGGTTCAGGTCAGGTGATCTGGCTGGCCAAGCAATTGGTCCTCCGCGACCTATCCATCGATGTGGATACGCAGAATTGAGGTACGCCCTTACGTTGCGGCTGTAATGGGCGGGAGCACCATCGTGCATAAACCACATGGTGGCTCGTGTTGCAAGAGGGATATCCTGTAACAATCCAGGCAATTCTCCCTTCAAAAATTCGCAGTACGCGTGCCCATTCAGCCTTGGAGGCAGAACATGAGGTCCGAGTAAGTAATTCCCCACAATACCACACCAAATGTTTATGGAGAATTGATGTTGATATCCACGCACAATTCTCGCGCCAGGATTCTCGACAGCCCACTGGTGCATATTATGCGAATTGTTTACACCCGCACGAGTAAACATGGCCTCATCTGTGAATAATATCCGCCGAATGAACATTGGATCATTCAAATGACGCTCTTGTAACCACTGGCAAAATTGCTGACGGCGAGGATAGTCTTCAGGTGTCAATTCGTGCACTTTTTGCGGGTGAAATGGATGCAACTGTTGTCTCCGAAGCAGCCGCCATACAGTAGATTGTGGAAGTCGTACAGCTGCACTAATTTGTCTCGTACTGATAGATGGATCTTGGTCTACCAGGTCCAAAACATGTTCCTCGACGTTCACTGCATGCTCAAGTGGTCGACCTGAATGTGGCCCAGGACGAATGCCATACTCCCGCATACGTCTGTCCACAGATACAAACGTCTGATGACTTGGTAACCGTCTTCCTGGAAACAGCTCACTGTACCTTCGTCTTGCTGCAAGTGCATTTCCATCTGCTGCACCATACACAAGGTGCATATCAGCATACTCACTGTTTGAGTACATCATGTGCACGAAACCTTTAGCCTTCCGACGATGAATGAACGACAGGACGTACTTTTCCGTTACCAACAACATCAGCGCCATCTTCCGTACAGTAGGAGTAAACATCACGTGCAAACAAAAACAAACACTATTCATGCAGTTTAGAATCAACTGTTGGGAGATACGTATGTGAATTACGTACCAGAATATGGCATCCTGCTGCTTGCACTGCCGTCGTTTTGATACGGACATGACTTTCGTATTTAACGATAACTCTGGAATTAAACGTTTATGGAAAAACATTTATAGAACATTTTTGTCTTATATTTACCTCACAAATACACCCTTAAAATATTTACATGCATTTTTGAATCACCCTGTATATTCAGAATCAGAAGTACAGTACAAGTTATTGACGGATATTAAACGGCAAAAAATTTTGGATGGCGTAGAAAGTATTTTATCTGCATTTTCGGTGTTACAAACAGACAATAAAAAGGGTTTCATTTTCATAAATAGAGACCGGATTATATGCATTTGCATGTTGCATATGCCTTTGCATATTTGGCTCCTTTTCACCGGTTTTTGCATATTTTAACTAAAAACCAGTGACCATGCATATTTTCGCTCTATTTTTACAATATTTAAAAAAAATTAGATGGGCGGTCTCCAGCTCGATCAAGTTTTGATGCCTCACAGATTGACCGCGACCTGGAACTGCGTGCAACCGCTAAGCGAGGGGTCACTGCCTAGCGAAATCATTACAGAAGGGCAACACGAACAGGCAGGCAGGGCCAGCGCTCCTGCGCCCGCACATCCGATTAGGACCCCAATGTTTAAACCGAGATTTACGCCAAAAATCATTTGAAATTTTTCATTTATCCTGTATATAATTTACTTTTACAATGATTTAAGTGTTGTTTAAATGCTTCTAGTTTACTTTATTGCACTAAAAAAAGCCTGCAGCCTTTTACTATTTATCACACAAAAACACATGATGTTGTGTGGTTCTTTTAAATAGTACACATATATAGACAGACTACTGAATTTTACATTCAGAAAAATTATACAATCTCTGTAGCAAATAAATTTCCAAATAAAACTATATTACAGGGCTTAAATTTGCGGATAAAAATTCCACCCGATAGGTACAAAAAGAAAGTCTGTCAAATTGACATTCATTGCTGGGGGCTACATTTTTCTTATCACCACTCGGAACACATTCGATTTTAACAGACAGACAGATCCCCATCACAACTTGCCTGAAGTTCTTCCTCTGAATGACACTCTTGTTCGATAGCAGAACTGTCGTCTCTTTCCTTTATTTCTTGATCTATATCACTAACACCTTCCTCCATAGACCGACTAACAATTTCATCAAATTCGGGAAAGTTAAAAATGACGCATTGGTGCCAATACGTTTTGAGCTTTACGGTACCACACTGAAGAAAACAGGCACGCAGTTCACGAGGCGCGGTTTAGGGGACTCTCAACACCTACCTATCAACAACAGATGTCAACAAGAAACACAGAAGGCGATAACGCAACCGACCTCCAGAACATCGTGGGCTTGGCAATTTAATGAGGGCAGGGGGAGTATAGAAGCATTCCACCACAACTAGCCTTGGAGAGCGAGTTGGGAAGTTTCCGCGCGGTCTGAGAGGCCGCACCTCGTGAGTTAAGGGCTAGATGAATCAACATTGCGTAAAAACTACATACCGACAATTTACGTAAATGTTCTGGAAGAAATACACTATGAACTCAAGTACAGCATTATCTGGATTTCAGTTGACGAAACTATAGACACTTCTGGCCGTTACATTGCAAATTAAATTGTTGGTGCTTTAAAAGAAGAGCCTTCTTCTTCTTATTTAGCGGCATGCAAAGTACTTGAAAAAGTAAACCATTCTACGATCGCCATGCTTGTGAATGAGGGTATTAGAAAAATATTTCCAGAATCTTCTGCAGATGAAAAGGTGTTTGTGTTTATTTCAGATGCTGCTTCCTATACGATCAAAGCAGGGAAAGCTCTCCGAGTATTTTATGCTCATGGAGTACATCGCTTTGCTGAAGAAGTACGTTCCACTTTTGCGAATGTAAATAAACTGATTTCATCCACAAAGAATGCCATTCTAAAGGCTCCTGCTCACATCAAGATCTGCCAAGGAAAACCACCAGATGTGCCTTTACCTCCCGAACCAGTGGTAACTCGTTGGGGGACGTTGGTCGACGCTGTGTTGTTTTGCACTGAACATTTCGAGGCCATTAGAGAGGTAGCAAGCGACTTCGATAGTGCAGAGACTTTGGCAGTTTGCCAGTGCAACAAAGCTTTTAATGATTCCGGTATTAAAAAAGACATTGCTGTGATTAGCACTCATTTTACCCATATACATGCAAGTATCAAAAAACTTGAAACTCAAGGTTTGGCTTTGAGTGAATCTATTCTGCTAATGAATAAAATTGTTCTACTGAATTCCTAATTGCCGGAGATATTCCCAAGAAAACTTAAAGAAAAGTCTGAAAACATTTTAAACAATAATCCAAGTTTTGAATTCTTCTGCCAAATTGATAGTTTTATTAATGGAACAGGTGAACTTTTATCAGAAACAATAAGTGCCAACATAGCACCCAAATTCAAGTACTGCTCAGTTACCTCAGTTGATGTAGAACGGTCCTTTCCTGCTTATAAAAATGTTTTGAGTCATCGAAGACGCTATCTTACTACCAATCATTTGGAACAGTAGTTGGGCGGATATGTTTACAATAGTAGAATAATGAAAAATAAATTGTAAATGATGCTTAGGTCCAATAGTAATAATTAAAATTTAATGATGTTCAAAAATTCATGATTGTATGTTGCTCAAAAAACAACATACAATATTATGGAGTTTTTGAGCGTGCCCCTCTGTGTGCGATATATCTCTGAGTTCATCTTGTACATATTTATTGTTTCGCTGCGACTCACTCCCATCGTATCCGCTTGTTACTGACACCAATAGCAAAGAAGGAACAACTCTTGAAACATAGTATGTGTCTCCATTATGCAAATTTTTAGAAACTAGTCCCAGAAAGGTCCCCTTCCAAACATCTACCAGAAAATAATCAGAATGATAGCGTTCTAAATGTACTGAATTTTCACATGCCGGCACTCTTCCTCATAAGTGATTTGCATAGTTACAATTCAAAGGAAAACAGCCCTCGGTCACTATTTTTAACAAATTAACCTGGTTTCAACACTGCTAGGAGTGTCTTCCTCAGAATTTAAATCAAAGAATGGTCTATATTCTATAACATGGTCACAGAATTATGACTAAAAACGTATGATAGGGTATAAGTACAGAGTCATCGTAAAAGACTGGCAGTACTTATATGTGATTTATAAAATAATAAATATGACAAAAGGGCATTAGTCACAAAGATATTTAAGATATCTAAGTACTGAGCAGCTCTTAGTGGCTCACCAAATTCATTAGCAGTTTCTTGTAGTCTTGTGTTGTTGTGGTCTTCAGTCCTGAGACTGGTTTGATGCAGCTCTCCATGCTAATCTATCCTGTGCAAGCTCCTTCATCTCCCAGTACCTACTGCAATCTACGTCCTTCTGAATCTGCTTAGTGTATTCATCTCTTGGTCTCCCTCTACGATTTTTACCCTCCACGCTGCCCTCCAATGCTAAATTTGTGATCCCTTGATGCCTCAGGACATGTCCTACCAACCGATCCCTTCTTCTAGTCAAGTTGTGCCACAAACTCCTCTTCTCCCCAATCCTATTCAATACCTCCTCATTAGTTGCGTGATCTACCCACCTAATCTTCAACATTTTTCTGTAGAACCATATTTCGAAAGCTTCTATTCTCTTCTTGTCCAAAGTATTTATTGTCCATGTTTCACTTGCATACATGGCTACACTCGATACAAATACTTTCAGAAACGACTTCCTCACACTTAAATCTATACTCGATGTTAACATATTTCTGTTCTTCAGAAACGGTTTCCTTGCCATTGCCAGTCTACATTTTATATCCTTTCTACTTCGACCATCATCACTTATTTTGCTCTCCAAATAGCAAAAGTCCTTTACTACTTTAAGTGTCTCATTTCCTAACATAATCCCCTCAGCATCACCTGACTTAATTCGACTACATTCCATTACCCTCGTTTTACTTTTGTTGATGTTCATCTTATATCCTCCTTTCAAGACACTGTCCATTCCGTTCAGCTGCAATTCCAAGTCATATGCTGTCTCTGACAGAATTACAATGTCATCGGCGAACCTCAAAGCTTTTATTTCTTCTCCCTGGGTTTTAATACCTACTCCAAATTTTCCTTTTGTTTCCTTTCCTGCTTGCTCAATATACAGATTGAATAACATCGGGGAGAGGCTGCAACCCTGTCTCACTCCCTTCCCAACCACTGCTTCCCTTTCATGCCCCTCGACTCTTATAACTGCCATCTGGTTTCTGTACAAATTGTAAATAGCCTTTCGCTCCCTGTATTTTACCCCTACCACCTTTAGAATTTGAAAGAGCGTATTCCAGTAAACATTGTCAAAAGCTTTCTCTAAGTCTAAAAATGCTAGAAACGTAGGTTTGCCTTTCCTTAATCTTTCTTCTAAGATACGTCGTAAGGTCAGTATTGCCTCACGTGTTCCAACATTTCTATGGAATCCAAACTGATCTTCCCCGAGGTCGGCTTCTACCAGTTTTTCCATTCGTCTGTAAATAATTCGCGTTAGTATTTCGCAGCTGTGGCTTATTAAACTGATAGTTCGGTAATTTTCACATATGTCAACACCTGCTTTCTTTGGGATTGGAATTATTATATTCTTCTTGAAGTCTGAGGGTATTTCGCCTGTCTCGTACATCTTGCTCACCAGATGGTAGAGTTTTCTCAGGACTGGCTCTCCCGAGGCCGTCAGTAGTTTTAATGGAATGTTGTCAACTCGCGGGGCCTTGTTTCGACTCAGGTCTTTCAGTGCTCTGTCAAACTCTTCACGCAGTATCCTATCTCCCATTTCATCTTCATCTACATCCTCTTCCATTTCCATAATATTGTCCTCAAGTACATCGCCCTTGTATAAACGCTCTATATACTCCTTCCACCTTTCTGCTTTCCCCTCTTTGCTTAGAACTGGGTTTCCATCTGAGCCCTTGATATTCACACAAGTGGCTCACTTTTCTCCAAGGGTCTCTTTAATTTTCCTGTAGGCTGTATCAATCTTATCCCTAGTGAGATAAGCCTCTACATCCTTACATTTGTCCTCTAGCCATGCCTTCTTAGCCATTTTGCACTTCCTGTCGATCTCATTTTTGAGACGTTTGTATTCCTTTTTGCCTGCTTCATTTACTGCATTTTTATATTTTCTCCTTTCATCAATTAAATTCATTATTTCTTCTGTTACCCAAGGATTTCTACTAGCCCTCGTCTTTTTACCTACTAGATCCTCTGCTGCCTTCACTACGTCATCCCACAGAGCTACCCATTCGTCTTCTACTGTATTTCTTTCCCCCATTCCTGTCAATTGTTCCCTTATGCTGTCCCTGAAACTCTGTGCAACCTCTGGTTTAGTCAGTTTATCCAGGTCCCATCTCCTTAAATTCCCACCTTTTTGCAATTTCTTCAGTTTTAAGCTACAGTTCATAACCAATAGATTGTGGTCAGAGTCCACATCTGCCCCTGGAAATGTCCTGCAATTTAAAACCTGGTTCCTAAATCTCTGTCTTACCATTATATAATCTAACTGATACCTTTTAGTATCTCCAGGCTTCTTCCATGTATACAACCTTCTTTTATAAATCTTGAACCAAGTGTTAGCTATGATTAAGTTATGCTCTGTGCAAAATTCTACCAGACGACTTCCTCTTTCATTTCTTAGCCCCAATCCATAATCACCTACTGTGTTTCCTTCTCTCTCTTTTCCTACTGTCGAATTCCAGTCACCCATGACTATTAAATTTTCGTCTCCCTTCACTACCTGAATAATTTCTTTTATCTCATCAAACATTTCTTCAATTTCTTCGTCGTCTGCAGAGCTAGTTGGCATATAAACTTGTACTACTGTAGTAGGCATGGGCTTTGTGTCTATCTTGGCCACTATAATACGTTCACTATGCTGTTTGTAGTAGCTTACCTGCACTCCTATTTTTTATTCATTATTAAACCTATTTGATTTTGTATTTATAACCCTGTGAATGCTGAAGATTAGATGGGTAGATCACATATCTAATGAGGAGGTACTGAATAGGATTGGGGAGAAGAGGAGTTTATGGCACAACTTGACCAGAAGAAGGGATCGGTTGGTAGGACATGTTCTGAGGCATCAAGGGATCAACAATTTAGTATTGGAGGGCAGCGTGGAGGGTAAAAATCGTAGGGGGAGACCAAGAGATGAATACACTAAGCAGATTCAGAAGGATGTAGGTTGCAGTAGGTACTGGGAGATGAAGAAGCTTGCACAGGATAGAGTAGCATGGAGAGCTGCATCAAACCAGTCTCAGGACTGAAGACCACAACAACAACAACCACCCTGTATTCACCTGACCAGAAGTCTTGTTCCTCCTGCCACCGAACTTGACTAATTCCCACTATAACTAACTGTAACCTATCCATTTCCCTTTTTAAATTTTCTAACCTACCTGCCCGATTAAGGAATCTGACATTCCAAACTCCGATCCGTAGAATGCGGGTTTTCTTTCTCCTGATAACGACATCCTCTTGAGTAGTCCCCGCCCGGAGATCCGAATGGGGGACTATTTTACCTCCGGAATATTTTACCCACGAGGACGCTATCATCATTTAACCATACAGTAAAGCTGCATGCCCTCAGGAAAAATTACGGCTGTAGTTTCCCCTTGCTTTCAGCTGTTCGCAGTACCAGCACAGCAAGGCCGTTTTGGTTATTGTTACAGGGCCAGATCAGTTAATCATCCAGACTGTTGCCCCTGCAACTACTGAAAAGGCTGCTGCCCCTCTTCAGGAACCACACGTTTGTCTGGCCTCTCAACAGATACCCCTCCGTTGTCGTTGCACCTACGGTATGGCTATCTGTATCGTTGAGGCACGCAAGCCTCCCCACCAACGGCAAGGTCCATGGTTCATGGGGGGAGGTCTTGTAGTTTACTCAGTAAGAATTCCATAAGTGCAACTAAAGTAAGTTAAAGTTGAATCTTGCACAGCACACAAAATGTTAAAATTCCAACCAGTTCTCAGAACCTAAAGATCACATGACTGTGAAATATTATAAGTGTGAAAAAATGTTAAAGTATTCATGTGGCCACTAGCTACCCAGAAACGAATACTTTACTGCACTGTCAAGTCCACAATATGTTACTGAAGACTCTCTGAACCAAACTTAACTTCTGAATCCTCTGCCAGCTAAACACAAAATGTCTGATCCTCCTTGCTCTCAGAATGATCGAACACCTATCTGTTTGCGCCAATGAAAAGTTATGTTTCTCCACCATACATGCACAGTTTACTTAAAATATAGAAAATGGATTGTTATTTGAATGTTGGTACTGTCATACATTAGACATCTGGCTTAATGAAAGATCGTTTTCTCCTTGTTCTATAGAGACCAAACACAATATTCCACATATAAAAGTTTGGACATAATGAAACACAGATCTAGCATATGCGTGCTTGTAGCAAATAATAAAGAATACACACTAAAACATGCGAAAATATAAGCTTAGCCTGCTCAACTCGTGCATCTTATCACATCCAGACTAGCGATTGTGTGCCTCTCTGTCAACAAATAGAATAACAATGTGCTGAATTGTGTTCAGAGAGCGTTAACAGTCAGAACACTGACAAGAAGTTGCCTGTATTTGTGATTACCGTCCATAAGACAATAAGAAAGAACATGTTGCCTGAGACCAACATTAGGAAATAAAGGGTTAAATCTTATGAATAATTAGCCATTTTCAAGCAACAAAATTTTTTATACAGGCCAACTTAATGTTTGGTTAATTAAGTCAGAAACAGTTAACAATTTAGATAAATTTAATATAGTAACATCTGGTGAGATCTGAGAGCTGCCATGCTGCTTTCATTTACAGTGTAATTGTGATGTATATGATGATCTAACGCACTTACATAACAAAAAGATATGAAAACGTAATAACTCAATAAATAAATTGTGTACAAATGTGTGGTTTCCTAGAATGATAGTTAGAGTCCTAAGTCCTATTCTAAGATACAATATTTTGTTTATTAAGATTGCATTTTTAATGATTAGATGTTGATTTACTGTCATCACCTAACTTCTGTAGGTTTTGTGATATTTATTGTATTAGTGTCCCATTAGATACACCTCAGAGTGCTTGTGTGTGCTGATATGACTGGATTTGCACTATGATAAAACACCAAATTATTACAGAATTAAAAAGTATTTAAATATCATCATCTTCCTTTGTGTTGCAAAAGCCGCCATTGTGTCAGACATACACCTCCGACCATACTGGCTGGTTCTGTTTCTTTGGAAAAACCTGCATATTATCTACCACTGACTGCTCCCTTGTTGGTGCACCCAGCCCACTATCAAAACTCCAACCATCATGTCTTGCCTTGGCCTACCTCAGCCAGACAAACACTTACATTCCATATCACAAAGCCTTAATCTAACTGATTACTCCCCAGTACATGGGTTTCATTACACAGCTCACCAAGTCTAGGTGTCAATCCCTTAAACAATACTACATCAAAACGAGCAAGGACTAGGTAACAAACTGTGTGAGCTGGAAATATTTTAAATCGTAATATCAAGAAGGTTTCTGCGTTGTGTGTTAATGAGCACTAACTATGAGTCACACAGATCTGTGTAGCAGAAATACTAGATTTTGACCTGATAAATAGCTTTTGCAGGAAACATAAATGTGGAGGGGTATACATCCATATTAGGAATAGCATTAAATCTCGAGAGATAAAAGTTAACAAGATAAAATGTTTAGAAACAGATTTTGAACATCGTGCATGTGAACTGACAGATTGCACCTGCTGGTCCCCATCAGATGATTTTACTTTATTCTTTCATTACATAGACGATCCTCTAAATGAATTATGAAGTATATCAAAAAGCATAGTAGTGCTTGGTGACATTAACACCAGTTCTAATGAAAATAATAGAAAAAGGTGCAATTGTTGAGGATGCAGGGTACTTATAAATGGTGGAAAAATCGAATTTTTTATGACTTTATTAAATTCCATAATCTTTCCTGATTACAATGGTATATATACTTTGTAGGGTTTCAAATGAAAAATGACCTATACATATACCAAATTTTAAAGTTACGGTCATGTATGTCACCAAGTCCCTTTTATTTCGGTTGCAGAAACCAGTATTATTTCGAAAAGGACTGTGAACTTTTTGCTTCTAGCGATTATACAGATGAGACATTGTACATGTTGGTTACAGTGCAGGTTTCTAGTGCCTGTAAATGATTACCTTTGTATAGTATTTACTTTTGTTTCGCTGAAGCAGTTTGTTCACGTGTTACTCAATGTCTGTTGTCCATGTGCTACATATATTTGTGGAAGTACATATCCTTTAGTGTGCAATAAGTACGAACTATGCCACGCATCAAGAAATTCAATAAAAGGAAATTCCGTGGTAACCAGTTCACATAGAAAGCAAACCACACTGTTGAAAGTAGCCTGTGTATCAGTTCTTCAGGGAAGAATCTCCCACATGGCACACCCCCTGGTGATTCAAGTTTTTGTATTGACAATGACGCTGTTTGTAGTTGATTTTTTGTTGTTGATGGGGGCATCTTATCTTCTTTGATAAAGGAAGCAGCGAAATGTAAACAATATGATGGTGTAGGCTGTATGGAAATAACTGAACAACAAAGTAGCATGAAGGGTTTAGAATCAAAGTTAGTTGTTCTGTGTACGAGTAGATCCAGAAATAAATCTACCTTGAAAATAACTTCGAAAATTGTGCATAATTCATACGATGTGAATTTGAAGTTAGTGTATGCAATGTGTGCAATAGGAAAAGGCAAAAAAGGGTGCTCAAAAGTTTTGTGGTTTGATGTACCCTTCTCCTCCACCTCCTCCTAGTAGGTTCAGCAAGTACATAAAAATACTTGTAGGTGCCTTGACGGTTGTGTCTAAAGCATCAGTGAAATGTGCAGTAGAAGAAAACGTAAATATTAGTGGAACCAGGGACATTGCTGTTGAACTTGATGGGACATGGCAACGTCGATGATATCGTTCCTTAAATGGTGTTGTAAGTGCTACTTCTCTGGAGCATGGAAAAGTAGTTGATGCTGAGTTCTTATCTAAGCACTGCCACATATACCATGGTAACACTGAAGGACATATTGAACATTAGTGTTCTAAGAATTATGATGGTTACAGTGGAAGTGTGGAGTGTGGTGGAGCTCTAAAAATATTTTAGAGGTCGGTGAACATTTATAACGTCAGATATACAAAGTACCTAGGTGATGGGGACTCTAAAGCTTTCAGTAAAATTAACGAGTTCAATGTTTATGGTGATACCTTGGTAACAAAACTGGAGTGTTGTGGACTTGTGCTAGATTGAGGAAGCTACGCAGAGAAATAAAAGGAAAGTTCTTATCTGATGGAAAATCTCTGTCTGGCCGAGGCAGATTGACAGAAACTGAAATAGACCTTCTTCAGAGTTATTACGGACTGGCCATTAGACGAACTGCACCTTAGAATGATGTTACAGCAATGAGAAAAGCTGTATGGGCCACCTACTTTCATAAGTTGTCAACAGATGACCACATTGTTCACAGACTTTGCCCTAAAGGAGCAGATTCTTGGTGTGGTTACCAAAAAGCAAAGGAAAGTGTTCAAATATCCCATCATAAGCATTGTCTTCCTGAGCCTGTTGTGAATGAAATAAAACCAATTTTTAGAGACCTGAATGACCCTGTTTTGCATAGTAAATGTCTTCATGGGGGCACTCAGATTACAAATGAAAGTTTCAACCATTGCATATGAGAAAGATTACCGAAGAATGTTTATGTAAGATTAAACCCATTAAAAGTTGGTGTACTAGATGTAGTGACATGTTTCAATGATGGAGTGATAGGAAGGTTGGAAGTCCTGAGAAATTTAAGCATAAAATGTGGCTCTAATATGGAAGATCGAGTGCTTGCATGTGACAGACAACAGGTGCATGAAGCTGAAAGATTCGCTCTTCAAGTTACCAAAGAAGCAAGAAGTGCTAATATGAATGCCAAGAAGAAGCTTGAAGATGAAGAAATGTTGCAGGATGAAGACTATGCTTCAGGAATGTTCTGAGGCACAGTTTAATTGGACTCATATCTTCATTCGCAATTTCCCACAAATTGTATTTTTCAGAATTCAGGCACACATATTTCCTAAATTTATAATGCATTGCTCTAATTTGTTTCTGTAACTTTCAATAGTCCATAGTTATTTAGTAGGCCTAAGCTTTATTGCAGAATCAACTAAATTATAGAAAAAATAACATTTTTATTAGGAAAAAATTACAAAAATTAAGATGTAAGATGTGATATTTTTTATCCTTGTAATATACATAATAGGTGGAATTAAACAGTTCTAGTATCTCAGCCATCATGTCACGCATATCTGGTAAAAATTTGGCCTCCTTCAAATGTATAACAGATTAAATGGTACCTGAATTTGAGGAAGCATTTTGGAAAAAAAATTGCATCAATTACTTTGTAATTTTTTAATATCCCTAAGCAAGTTCAAAAATATTCAAAATACTTCTAATTTGTTTAGAAAGTGTACTGCATTATCTGATATCAACAAAAATCTGTAAAACATATACAATGTAAACAGTGTCTGAAAGAAATAAGTGTTGATTTTTACATAATATTGAGCTAGAAAAGTACCCTGTACCCTTAAATTTGGTTAGCTAATGCAAGTAACTGTGCAGGAAATTACCAGATGTGGGGACTGGTCCAAAACAACCATTGAACAAGGCTGTGACTATAATATCCAAGTAACAGATACTGTATTTTCCGATCATATGGGTTCAAAATGATAATAATGAATGGGAACAGTAATAAAAGTACAGACACTAAAGATACGTACAGAGAAGATTTTTTAATGATAAAAACGTGAGGATTTTTGATAGTACACTCTAAAGGATGCACTGGGACAGAGAGCAAACTGATAATGTAATCAAGGAATATGAAATGTTTACTGCTGATTATAAATAATGCTACGGTATTGCGTTCTCATTAAAAATAGTTAAAGTCAGTGAGAAGTCCCACACATGGATAACACAAATATTGTCTCTACTGAAGCTGAAGTCGAGTGTGACACTGGAGTTGACTGATCGCACGTAACAGGTGTAGGTGAAACCAAGTTAGTTGTTGGATGTGACAATTCTAGAGTTATTCAAAGAAAGTCTACGGTCAGTAGTGCATAAATACCCGGATCATGCGGTACTAGTTGGAGGAGGCTTTAACCCACCAAGTATAGAATGGGATGCCCATGGATTCACTTTGGGGGGTGGGAATACAGACAGACCATTGTGCAAAGTACTTTTGAACTCATTTACCGAAAACTATTCTGACCAGCGAGTTCAGCAACCTACTCGTAACTGAGATATCTTACACCCTGTAGCTACAAATTGGCGAGGCCTTATCATCGACAATGTCATTATAGAAACAGGGATTAGTGATACTGTGATTACGAAAGTTAATAAATCAGTCAAGAAGGCTAGGAGAGTGTTTCTGGTAGAAAGAACAGATTAGCAGTTGTTAGCATCTCACTTAGACAGTGGACTGACATCACTTAGTTCCAGTAAGATGGAGGTAAAGGAATTATAGGCGAAGTTTAAGAAGACTAAAAATCGTGGTCTGGAGGTCTATGTACCCATTAAGTGGATTAACTATGGAGAAGACCCACCACGGTTAAATAACGAAATTCAGAAAATGCTGAGGATGCAGCGGCTGTTGCACTCTCGGTTCAAAAGAAAAGGCGCAAATGACGACAAGCAAAGGTTAGTAAAGATTCGTGCGTCTGTGAAAAGACCTATGCGCGAAGCATACAACTACCACCGCCATACCTTAGGAAAAGATCGGGCACAGAACACGAGAAAATTCTGGTCCTGTGTAAAATCGATACGCGTGTCTGAGGCTTCCATCCCGTTCCTTGTTGACCAGTCTGATGTGGCAGTTGAAGACAGCAGAACGAAATCCGAGGTTTTAAGCTTCGCGTTCAAGGAATCGTTCACGCAGGAGAACCGTACAAACATACCGGCCTTTGACCATCGGTCAGACTATCGTATGGACGACATAGTAGTAAGCATGCCTGGCGTAGAGAAACAACTGAAAGATTTGAAAGGAAATAAGTCACCAGGATCGGACGGAATGCCAGTTCGGTTTTACAAAGAGTACTCTAAGGTATTGGCCCTTTACGCAGGTTGCGTTTATTGCGAACCACTCGCCAAGCGCAAAGTCCCAAGCGACTGGAAAAAGGCGCAGCTGACTCTTGTATATAAGAAGGATAAAAGACCGGATCCGCAAATTTACAGACCAATATCCTTAACTTCGGTTTTTGCAGAATTCTTGGACATTCTTAGTTCGAATATAATAAATTTTCTTGAGACCGAGAAGCTAATGTCCAAGAATGAGTGTGGTTTTAGAAAGCATCGCTCGTGCGAAACTCAGCTTGCCCTTTTTTCACATGATATGCTGTGAACGACGGATGAAGGACAACAGGCAGATTCCATATTTCTAGATTTCCAGACAGAATTTAACACGGTGCCCGTTGCAGGCTGTTAACGAAGGTACGAGCATATGAAATAGGTTCACATATATGTCAGGGGCTCGAAGGCTTTTTAAGTAATAGAACCCAGCACATTGTCCTCGAAGGTGAGTGTTCGTCACTGACAAAGGCGTCGTCAGGAGTGCCCCAGGGAAGTGTGACAGGACCGCAGTGGTTCTCTGTATACAGAAATGATTTGGCTGAAGGGGTGGGCAGCAACCTGTGGTTGTTTGCTGATGATGCTGTGGCGTGCGGTTTGGTGTCGGTGTTGGATGGCTGTTGGAGGATACGAGATGGCTCAGAATAAGTTTCTAGTTGGTGTGATGGATGGCAGCTAGCTCTAAATGTAGAAAAATGCAACTTAATGCCGACGAGCAGGAAAAACAAACCCATAATGTTGGGATGCGGCATTAATACTGTCCTGCTTGACGCAGTCACGTCATTCAAATCCCCGACTGTGACGTCGCAAAGCGGTGTGAAGTGGAACGAGCGTGTGTGGACTGTGGCAGGGAGGGCGAGTGGCAGACTTCACTTTATTAGGAGAGTTTTAGGAAAGTGTGGTTCATCTGTAAAGGACACTCACACTGGACACTGGTGCGGCCTATACTTGAGTACTGCTCGAGAGTTTGGAATGCGTACCAGGTCGGATTGAAGGAAGATATCAAACCAATTCAGAAGTGGGCTGTAAGTGTTACAGAGATGCTTTGGGAACTCAAATGGGAATCCCTGGGGGAAGGCGACGTTCTTTCCGAGGATCAACGTTGAGAAAATTTGCCCGCATCTCGTGGTCGTGCGGTAGCGTTCTCGCTTCCCACGCCCGGGTTCCCGGGTTCGATTCCCGGCGGGGTCAGGGATTTTCTCTGCCTCGTGATGGCTGGGTGTTGTGTGCTGTCCTTAGGTTAGTTAGGTTTAAGTAGTTCTAAGTTCTAGGGGACTTATGACCACAGCAGTTGAGTCCCATAGTGCTCAGAGCCATTTGAACCATTTTTTGAGAAAATTTAGAGAACCGGAATTTGAAGCTAAATGCCCAACGATTCTGCCACATTGTGCATAAGGACCACGAAGATAAGATACGATAACTTAGGGACCATATGGAGGCATATAAGCAGTCGTTCTCCCATAGCTCTATTTGCTAGTGGAAGAGGAAAGGAAATGATTGGTAGTGGTGTAGGGTAGCCTGCGCCACAGGCCGTACAGTTGCTTGCGGGGTATCTGTGTAGACGTAGATGTAAGTTAAAAATCAGAAGTCACCCATCGAAACCCAAGCAGACATGCTGAAATGAATACAACAATAATAGCGTAGTTTACAAAATACAAAAGCGTCTACAGGAAAGAATAACAAACAGCATAAAGTGATTCAAATATCAACAGGGGAAGCAATAAATTAAAATCGATTTAGAGTGTTATAAACAATAGTAGAGGAAAATGTAAAACTATAACTATAACTTCAAAATTAAAAGTGATAAGAAGATGTTCAACAGATTTTCAATATATTCAGTAAAATTAAAAATATGTTCAGTTCAAATAATAAAAGTACAAAAGTATCAATTTGTGAAAGGCAATGTTTCTGTGCCCAGTAATATATTCTGAGCTGTGATATGCTATTAATAAATTTAAAAATATAATGAGTAGTGGTATTTGTAAAATTACAGACAACATAATAACAGTTCCACCAGTATAGATCCTTGGCTTGCTGCATAATACTTCCTTCAGGACAGGAGTGTTTCCAAGAAAACTAAAGCTACCCATTCTAAAGGCACTCTACAAAAAGGATACCACTGCTGACACAAGTTATTATACACCATTGTCACTATTAACACGTTTTTCTAAAGTTATCAAAAGAGTAAGGATATTTGATTTCCAGAATAAAAATAAAATACTGACTAAAGCTCATAACAGATCAACAGGAGCAAGTTCTTTCAATTCATGAAAATGGTCCTACATTGGATCCAATCTGTCATGACTTGCTGCTTTTGAAACTAGATTGTTATGAAGTCTAGGGGCTGTGGTCTAATAGACAATAGAGTGTACAAATATGTCATGAAATTGTGTAGATGTGGATGGAGAATACCTTTCAAATTGTGGAAAAATAACTATGAACCCTCAGTGTTATGTGTTAGGCTCTCTCTTGTTCCTGATGTACATAAATTTGACAGCAGTTCTGATACAGTAAAGTCTGCCTATGGCACAAGCTTTTTTTATAAAAGGTTGCAGTGATGATGATCTACAGCAGAAAGCCTCTAAGACAGTAATTGAAACTGGAAAATAGTTTAGGAATAATGCTTTTGTTAATAACATTAAAAAAACATTGTGGATACACTTCAGCAATATCAGAAGTAAAGTTAGAATCAGTATAAGAGCTGAGTTAGGAAACCATTCTATTGCAAAGGTTCCACACACCAACCCTCTAGGTCAATGGATAAATGAGCAGTTGAGAAAGAAAAAATATCTGAGCGCTTTGATTAAAAAAAGTAAGTAAATGTTCCTATTACGCTTGTATGAACAGCTTATTTGGATATGGTGTGATCTTTTGGGGAAATACATGTATGATGAAACAAACTTTCAGATGTCAATAAAGGACCATCAGAATAATAAAAGTAATTCCTCAAGGAGAGTTATGCAAGGAAATATTTAAAGAAGTTAAAAAAATGATACTTCCTGGCTTATACTTTCATAAATGAGTGCTTTCTGAAAACTCACCGCAAATTTTCAATACTGAATAGTCAAATTTATAAATACAGAACAAGAATCAAAGACTATTTTCACATAGACTCCCACTAAAAATATTTTACCAAAAAAATGTATATTATCAATGAAAAATTCTTTTTTGTACAGTGCCTGCTTCAATAAAGAAAATTAAAAAATTTCAAAAGTCCAAAGTAGAACTAAAACAATTTTAATAACACATAATTTTCACGTCATAGAGGAATATTTGGATATGAAAAAGTTGATCTATTTACATTTGTTGAACTAAGATGTATGTATGTATGTATGTATGTACAGCTGTAAAGAACTTAAATATAAGGAGTTCTTTTGTAACTAATCCTCACTGTGAATTGACTACATCCATCCAGTATATGGTACACTGTTAGCAGATGAATAAAAAGAGTGATTAAGAAACGTATATTGCAAATATGTATCATATAAGTGAATGAACATCTGTAGCGACACAAGTGAGGGAGAGTGAATATGCCATTTCATCACAGTGTCCTTTTCTTCACAATCATTACAGCCTTACAGGATAAACTCTGTTATGCTTAATGTATCGATATTATTAGAGATGTCTTGTTCTGCCAGTTGTTACTTTGACTGTACCGACTATGAGAAGGTGATGAACATATATATTGTCAGATGTTTTAGGTTTTTTAAGTGCCTTTTTAAAACGTGGCAGCCCATAATTTAACTGCAATGCAATATTTAAAAAAAATGTAACATTTGCCTATTTGCTTGTGTTCTAAAGAATCTAGCAAACCATAGATTGATAGCTCTACTGTTGTGCCTATCAAAGTCGAAATTAATCATTCTGTGTATTTTTGTACTTTGTGTTAATGATTGTAAGCGTTAGATGTACTTTCGGATTGTTGAGGTATGCGAGTTACATTCGAAATTTTTTAATCGACTTATAAGTAGATAGCAGTGATTATTTTCCATTGGTGCATTGTAAATATTCGTTTATGAAATAAATACCTTCTCTGTGCTGCACTGTTGATAAATGATAATCCATTAGAATTTACCTTTCACATAAAAGTCATCTTGGGTGAGCCTTTCAAAATATCATAGAGCTTTGGTTATACATATGTTTTGTATAGATTCAGAACAAGTCATGTCCTCAGTTTATGTAAATTAACTTCCAAAATTTAAGCTTTCCTATTGGTTTTCGTTTCTTGTGTTCATGTGGCCACAGATCGAAAGTAACATTTTTAGTTTGCTTATTGACACAAAGTATGCTTCAATTACACACATAATTAAGCCAAATGACATCAGGCAAGCAGATACTTCTCCACTCTAAACCACAAACTTCCTCGCAGAGGACATGTTAGCTGGTGGACCATGTTGGTAAGGTCGTCTCTACAAATGTTGTAAAAATTTCAAGAAACTGTTACTGTTCTTAATATGAAAAATGTTCTCTTTTCCTAAAGTATACTCCAATAAAATATATTTCTGCTACTCGAATAATATCCACCTGTTCTATGGAAACAGAGTGTATCACTTCTTCAGTGCATGCAATGAACTGAAACCCACAATCGCCCATGCTATGGAGTGAGTCATAAAATTGGAAAACATATCTTTGATTCGAATTATACCATGCAGAGTCATTTGGGTTTCTGACATAAGCACATTTTAGGTCTCAAGCCATTCGGGCACTCTGGTTTTTTCCGAGCAGGTGACTTGATCAAATTTGACGATATACGTAGAGGTATTCTCGAAGGTGGCGACCGGTCTTCCCACGGAGGCTGCTCCTGATCGAGGCTGTGAACACAGGAAAACGGTGATGTCGCAGAGGAAAAGAGCTTTGAAAACTTTCGTAGTCTTTGAAAATAGCATTTAAAACTCAAACTGATATGCAGTTATTGTGCTGACAATATAAACAAAAGAAAAAGACAGACTTCGACACATACAGTCACAATATTTTACCAGTCTTTTCAGTAGTGTATATTGTTGCTGAGGTCTAAGGTGATATTATTTTTTGTAATGCAGCTGCAAATTCAGTGGCCTTTTTTTAAATCTTGTGAGTCTAGTGTTAAAAGTTCTAAACCGTTAAATACTCGCATTAGAACTACTCTCTCTTCTTCTACCTTGATATCAAAGTCACTCTCTCTCCATCAATCGTGAACCACACACACACACACACACACACACACACTGAATAACCTCAGTACTAAAAGTGCATTTAGTCTCATTTATTGCACATTTAATGACCTGTTACCATGTGTTTTAAGGTATGTCGTGTATTTTGCAGTTTTCATCATATTATAAGACAGGTTTTTTTCGTATTACAAGCAATTGTTCTTTTAGCAAAGAAAAATCAAAGTAATAATAATGAGGTCTCCAGAAAAGTAAACAAAAACGTTTCTGCAAATTATTATTATAACTTTACAGTTATGTAAACTATAAATGTTAGTATTTTGAAAAAGAATAAAAGGAAGACAGGAACGGATAGACGTAATGGTGGTCCACCACTGTCATTGATTGGATGGGAAACCTTTGGAATTGCATCGAGTCTTTTCCTTTCGATTTGACACAACAATTTTTACATATAATTTGATTGCATCCTTAGGATAATTTCTTAAATTGGTTACACTTTCTGTATCATAGTTACATCAGCTTTTACCACTTGTCAAGCAGAATATGTGAATAAATTTTCTACTTACTTTCTGTTTGCTGCTAGAATCTTACCTCCACTCGTCGCCTAATGCGTGTATTTCATACAAGTAGGCCTTCCACTTGTTGTCCTTAAGAGGGTGCGGGTCTGTGCCTGCCAGGAGTCTGTCAACGTCATTTCGGCGGATGTGTAGCAGCTGTTCTCGGATACGTTTATGTTGCTCTTCAATGTTGCTCCCGATCATGTATATCTGTTTCGTCACCTATCCAGGCAACAGGACCATGTCACAGTTCATATAAGGCTAATTATAAACACTCGCGAGTGCCAGCTGGACAACTTAGAACTAGCTAGCTTGAAATACTCACCTTGCGGAAGAGTATAAGCTACAAATAAACTTCCCAGTTACTTGTGCCTGCTTTCTAGTCTGGGACTCGGACTAAGGTCTTTCACGGCCAATGAATTTCTCAGTTTATATAAACCAGCGAGTCTTACTGGCTTCCTCAGAACCTCACTTTCCCGGTATTCAGTTCGTAAAGTCGTTCCGTGGCAGTGAATCTGACTACAGTGCCGGTTGAGAACACTGCTTCGACAAAAGTGGAACTCATAACGCAGCAAACGTTTTTGTCCAAGTAACCAGCATAGGATGTGGAATCACCGAGTATACAGCAGAAGTATAAGGTGCATTAAAAAATGAGCTTCTGCTGTAAAATGAAAACTGCTATGGAATCATAATGCCATTGCGTTCAGAAGAAGGTGATGCCCCTACACAAGTGCTGAGGTGCCAGACTCGCCGCTAGAGGGACAAGGGCGCACGCGTCGTGTTATGACAATGTGAGTGCAAGCATACGTTAACGGTTCATTGCACTTGTAGTGCTGAAGACAAAGAAATGAAGGCCTCAAAAGAGGAGCAAAGTGTTGCAGTGTTAATCGCAGAAGGAACGGATTTTCGCTGAAGAATGGCACAAGTGTACGGAGAGCACTGCAGGTCCGTTGCAATTCCGACGCTCATTCCGATTTCACGGGAAATGTGGCGTTCCAGATGGTGCCTCCTCTAAATGCTCGTGGCTCGCCTTGAACCCTGCAACGGGCACACAGAGCTCTTCCTACACTTCTGCCATTCTTTGAAGAATTTCCGTTCCATGAACTCGTTCGGCTGTCAAGAGACGCAGTAAACTAGTTCGCTCTTATTCTGAAGCGACGCGAGCGGTTCTAGGCGCTTCAGTCTGGAACCGCGCGACCGCTACGGTCGCTGATTCGAATCCTGCCTCGCGCATGGATGTGTGTGATGTCCTTAGGTTAGTTAGGTTTAAGTAGTTCTAACTTCTAGGGACTGATGACCTCAGATGTTAAGTCCCATAGTGCTCAGAGCCATTTCAACCATATTTTTTGCGAAGCGACGGTCTCACAGTTTCCAGAACAACTGAGTGCAGCGGACGCTCGCCTCTGGCGGACGTTCTGAGTATCTTCCAGGAGAGTGTTATTTTGCCCACATTGAATATGATTACTCTGAAATTTAAACGTCACAGAGTGTCCATAGCACTGCTCGCAGAGTATTTCTCGACCGTTCCACTCTCGAATAAAATGTGGGGAAAATGAGCACGTAAATCTTTGCGTGTGAGCTCTGGCTTCTCATGTATTATGATGACGACCATTTCATCCAATGTAGGAGCGATTCAACAAAATATTTCGGCATTTGTAGGGAAAAATTGATGAGTAACATTTCGTGAAAGAATCTCGCCAACGCCCTTGTTTTTATACTAGCCATCACAAATCGCTTATCATAGCTGTGACATTCTACATCTACGACTTCGTATACACACACATTCCGCAAGCATATACACACATATTCCGCAAGCCACCGTACGGTACATGGCGGAGGGGATCTTGGACCTCTACTAGGCATTTCCTTTTCTATTCCACTCGCAAATGGAGCGAGGGAAGAACGACCGCCTATGCCCTAATTTCTCTTATATTCGTGGTCCTTACGCATTGACAGCAGTAGAATGATTCTGCAGTTTGCCTCAAATGACAGTTCCCTAAATTTTCTCAATAGTGCTTCGCAAAGTAGGTGTCTTCCCTCCACTTCCTTTCCTAAAACTCTCCCAAAGGCCAAAGTCGACCATTCGCCCGCCATGCTACCGCCTTCGCGCGCTCGCTCCACTTCCCGTCGCCCTGCAACGCTACGCCCAGATATTTAATCGATGCAGTACACTACTAATTCTGTATTCGAGCATTACGGGGTTGTTTTTCCCACTCATCGGCATCAACTTACATCTTACACTTTCTTACATCTAGAGCAAGCTGCCACGCATCACACCGGCTAGAAAGTTTGTCTGAGTCATCTTGTATCCGCCTACAGTCACTCGACGATGATACCTTCCCGTACTCCACAGCACCACCAGCAAACAGCCACTCACCCTGTCCCATCAGATCACGTATGTACATAGTAAGGGCAGCCTATAACACCTGCTAAGCCACTGCTGACGATACCCTTGTCTCTGAGCAATAACGGCTGTCAAGGACAACATATTGGTTTTCATTAATTAAGAATGTATCACTCATATACCTTGAAACCTATTCCATGTGGACATCTAGGAACAGGGAATCTGCCTGTTGTCCTTCGTCCATAATTTGGAGGATGCTATGCGAGAAATGGCAAGCTGAATTTTGCACGAGCAATACTTTCCAAACCTTTGCATATTTGTGGGCAGAAGCTTTTCTGTCACAAGAAGCTCAAAACATGCTCAAGAATGCCGCAGCAAGTCGGTGTTAAGGATGCTGGTTTGTAATTGTGCAGTTCCGTTCTTTTACCTTGCAGTCACTTGTAAGGGGTCAACCTCCCACTACGTAGTAAGAACAATAAATCTTTGCCTCACGCAGGTTTCAGGAGGTACTATCGATAGTCGAGCGGCCAGTGCGGCAGAGAGTAGTCAGTGTCGAGACTCCGAGCAAGTTAAGTTGTTGGCTGCTAAGAAAGCAGGGCGATTACAATCGTTTAACGGCTGTGGGCCTGACGTCCAGCAAATACATAAATGACATTAACTGAGTGATTTGTTTGATGTGTTAAAGTATTCATTTGCGCACCGTGATTACGCGATAACCGCGCCGGACACCCACAATTTGGATTGCAGTAAGATCGTGTATTCATTGCCACATGAAGAATATTGGCGTGCAAATGGATATGAGCGTTTGGCTTCATTGGCCAGAAGGCTCCTTGTGGGGCAGGTCTCGCCGCCTTGGTGCAGGTCTTACTACACTCATGCTCATAAATTAAGGATAATGCTGATACATGGTGAAACAAAGCTCTGGTGGGCGGTTTGTGGGTTTAAATCACCTCAGGGTACCACCATGCGGTGCGTTTGACCTGAGGTCGTCGCACGGTGTCGCTGGCAGCAGTCCACATATGCAGAGGTGTGTTGGTCTAAGTCAGAGTACAGTGCAGCAAGTAAGTGTGCAGACGTTTTCAGACGTGCTAATGGTGACTGTGTGTTGAAAATGGCTCAAAGAATACATATTGATGACGTTATGAGGGGTAGAATACTAGGGCGACTGGAGACTGGTCCAACACAGCAGGTCGTAGCACGAACCCACAAAGTGTGATCTCAAGATTATGGCAATGATTCCAGCAGACAGGAAACGTGTCCAGGCGTTACAGTACGGGACGTTCACAGTGTACAACACTACAAGAAGACCGATATCTCACCATCAGTGGCCGCAGACGGCCACGGAGTACTGCAGGTAGCCTTGCTCTGGACTTTACTGCACCCACTGGAACAGTTGTCTCCAGACACACAGTCTACAAACGACTGAACAGACGTGGTTTATTCGCCTGGAGACCTGCAAGTTGCATACCACTGACCACTGGTCACAGGAGAGCCTGTAAATCCTGGTGTCAAGAACACAGTACACGGTCATTGGAAGAGTGGTCCCAGGTTATGTTCACATACGAGTCCACGTATAGTCTGAACAGTGATTCTCGCCGTGTTTTCATATGGCGTGAACCAGAAACCAGATACCAACCCCTTAATGTCCTTGAAAGGGACCTGTATGGAGGTCGTGAATTGATGGTGTGAGGTGGGATTATGATTGGTGCACGTACACCCCTGCATGTCTTTGACAGAGCAGCTGTAACACGTCAGGTGCATCGGGATGTCATTTTGCACCAGTATGTCCGCCCTTTCAGGGGTGCAGTGGGTCCAACCTTCCTCCTGATGAATGATAATGCACGCCCCCACCGAGCTGCCATCATGGAGGAGTACCTTGAAACAGAAGATATCAGGTGAATGGTCTGCCTGTTCTCCAGACCTAAACCCCATCGAGCACTCTGGGATGTTCTTGGTCGACATATCGTTGCACGTCTTCAAACCCCTAGGACACTTCAGGAGTTCCGACAGGCACTGGTGCAAGAATTGGAGGCTATACTCCAGCAGCTGCTCGACCACCTGATCCAGAGTATGCCAACCCGTTGTGCAGCCTTTGTACGTGTGCATGGTGATCATACCCCATATTGATGTCAGGGCACATGCGCAGGAAACAGTGGCGTTTTGTAGCACATGTGTTTCGGGACGGTTTTTTCAACGTATCGCCAATACCGTGGACTTACAGATCTGTGTCGTGTGTGTTTCCTATGTGCCTATGCTATTAGCGCCAGCTTTTTCCTGCTATTATCCTTAATTTATGATCATGAGTGTACATTCTACGCCACACTGGGTGACCTGCGAGCTGGATGAGGATGAAATGATGATGAAGACAGTACAACACCCAGTCCCTGAGCAGAGAAAATCTCCGACCCAGCCGGGAATCGAACCCGGGCCCGTAGGACTGCAATCTGTCACGCTAACCACTCAGCTGTCGGGGCGGACAATATTGGCGTGTAACGACATTAATAGGCGACCTGTGATGAGTTAACCGTTATTACTTTGTCAGACGAAGGGAGTAACTGCCTCATTCGTGCTGTTTAGCCAAAAGATATAGAACATTAACAACAAAGTATGTACCGATTATTGCTACCTGGCATCCTAATTAGCTTTGTTGGATTTGATATGAAACAACTCCCGTGCAAATATTAACCGATCAGCCTTTATCAGTTGCAGACGGTGAAAGTATTTTAAACTGTTAGACTATAATCCACTAGTCAATAAGGTGGGTTTAATAGTGAGTGTTTCAAACTTCTGCTTTTTTCCAGTCCCTTGGAACTTTGCAATGGGCGTGAGATTCGCTATAAATGCAAGCTAAGAAAGGGGCCAATGGCGAAGCGTACACTCTGTAAAGCCGAACTGGTACTCGTCCGGATCTGGCGACTTACTTGTTCTTAATTCTTTCAGTTGCTTCTGTACACCAGGGATGCCTATTACTATGTCTTCCAATTGGAGATTGAGCGACGGTCAAACAACGCCATTTTGCACGATTCTCTTGCGCGAATGGTTTCTTAAACGGAAAATTTAAAACTTCAGCTTGCCTTTTGCTGTCTTCTGTTGCCAGAATGGCAAACGAATGACTGAATTCACGCCTTCGACCTGCTTAGCGATCTTACGTAGAAGCAGAAGTTTCTCGGATTTTCACTACAGTATGATGGTGGAAGTTGAATGCTTCGCTTGTCGATCCTCTTAAAGACGCAGGAATTTGTTCTTTTTCGAATAGAGAGAGCAAAAACCTCTGTTTCCTCAGCATTTTCCGAATTTTATTATTGAACCACGGTGGTCCTTCTCCGTCCTTAATCCATTTACTCAGCACACACTTACCCATGGCGCGATTTAGAATCCGTTTCAACTTTGCCCATAATTCCTCTACGTCCGTACTATTGGAACTAAATGGAGTCCATTCATTCTCTAAGTGAGATGCTAACAGTTGTTTATCTGCTCGTTCCAACAAAAATACTCTCCTAGCCGTCTTGATGGATTTATTAACTTTAGCAAACATCGTGGCTATGATGACATCGTGATCACCAACCTCTATCTCTATACTGACACTGTCAATAAGGTCAGGCCTGTTTGTAGCTACAAGATCCAGAATATTTCCTTTGTGGGTGGATTTTCTAACTAGCTGTTCAAGATCGTTTTCCAAAAATGTGCTCTAAAATGCTTCACGAAGTAGTCTGTCCATACTACCTGCAATGACTCCATAGACGTAACAGTATATGCTGGGCAGGCCCCGTCTCTCCTGTTCTACAATAATACAAAACAAATAGCCTCTTGGAAGTTTTTCGGTGACCTTCGTCAATCCCATCTGGTAAGGATCCCATACTGTGCAGCAGTACTCCAAAAGACAAAGGACAGGCGTCATGTAAGTATTCTAGTTGTCTGCCAATAAAGGACAGTCGTGGTTTTGCGGTTACATACGGGTGTCATCTAGTGGTTGGTCATTGGTTTCGTTATTTTAGAAGATGTTGTTTGCATTTCGGCTATGTTTTGGGTTATTGACAGGGGGGTTTTGACCCTTGTAGCGCGTCTGTGATACTCAGCAATGTTGCCGACTGTTCGATTTCGATGATGCGTCGTATACGTAAGCAATTGTTGACGGAACTGAGAAGCTATGTACATTATTAGCTTTGTGCCTTTGGTTTCCTTGACTGGGCGTTAACACACTAGCATTTTCTTTTGCTTTTGAATATAATAAGGATTATCATTGGTCTGACACCACACATTACATCTGATATGGAGCTTTGCCTACTACACACTGAAGATTTCTGTCTATATTTAGTCACGACTTACATGGACTTACGTAACTATGGTCCCCTAATGGCTACTCATGCTGGTTTACCTTTTGTGGTTTATTGGTTCCATTGATCAACTTTTTAGAGTGATAATTTTATTTTTACTTTTCTTCATATCTTATTATATTTCTTGTAGTAAGTAATATATTTGAAACATGCACATGTTATTGTTCACCCCTTGTGTTTCACCTCGGTTTCACGTTTTGATTAGTTATTTAGCATTGTGATGTCCATGTGTTCATGATGTTTAACCAGGGACGCCTAATGCTATAGTAATACGTACTGCATGTTTCTGTCTATTTTCATTTAGCCACAACTTACAATGAATTATGGAATAATGGGCTCCTAATGGTTACTCATGCAGGTTTACTTTTTGTGATTTGCTGCTTTTATTGGTCCAGATCTTAGGTCAATAGTTTTATTTTCATCATATCTCATTTTATTCCGTTTAGTAAGTAATATATTTGGATCCTATGCATGTTGATGTAATGGTGTAATAGTGCTTTTAAATGTTATTATACCAGACTGTCACATTTAGTTGTAGGTACCTTAATGTAATTTTGCACGATGATAACATGTAATTTATATGAAGTTATTCTCCTTCTCGTGGTGTTACAACCCTGCTTGGTTCTTATTAGCCTCTTCAAAAAGTTTCATCCATTCTGCCGTCTGCAGTGCAGTTCTCCGTCATTCTCTGACAGATTTTATAGCTTCTTCCACATCGACTGTCCACCAGTTTCGTGGCCTTCCTCCCTGTCTTCTTCCAGTTGGCCTCCATTCAAAAACCCTTTTAGTTGTTTGTCCAACATTCATTTTAAGGACATGCCCAGGCCAGACTGTTCTCTTCCTTTTTATTGTTCTTACAATGTCAGCTCCTTGTATGAAGCGATTCAGCTTTGTGTTCATTCTATATCTCCAGAAACAATTGTTATCCTCAATTGCTCCATAGATCTTGCACAGAATGCCGCCTTCAAATATCCTGAGCTGCTGCTTATCAGCACTCATTAACGTCCATCTTTCACATTCGTACATTACAACTGACTTGATCATGACCTTCTAATTTGAAGTTTCAGTCTATTTAATAATCTAGAGGCCAATAATTTCTTAAATGTGTGGAACCATCTATTACTACTAAGGATGCACTGTTTTATTACAGTTCACATGGAATTTGTCCTTTTTATATTAGGCCCCTGATGATTAAAGTTCTGCCCAGATGCAAAATTGAAAGCAGCTGCTAGTAGTTTATCCAAGTTATTCTTTTCCCTCCTGGTAAATTCATGTACTTACTCTTTATTTCACTAGTACCAAGGCCTCTAGGTAGTGTGGCTTCTATCAGCTCACGTATTGTCCTCTCTAGTGAAACTCTTCTTCTTCTAATAGCTGCTACATCATCAGTATTTGCACATATCTGGGTTGAGTTTGTGCCTATGTAACCAGATATTGGAAGCTTTTGAATGGATGCTCCAGGAGCCAGATCAAAAAGCACTGCAGAGAGGGCATCCCCTTGTCTGACTCCTTTACTAAAACATTTACTGGTTTCTTCATCCACTCACACTGTAGCCTTGGAACCCGCCAATGTTGCTTGGACATGTGAAACATACAGGGTATACCAAGCAGTAGCAAACCATTTAGCATTTCTGCCATGTCAAGACTATCGAACACCTGCTTGAGGTCTACATACAGGTTATGAAGCTGAATATTATACTCGCATGCATTTTCATGTGTTTGCCTCAGCACAAATATCTGATCTGTTGTTGACCTATTAGGGCGGAATCCACACTGACATTCTCCCACAATTTCTTCTGCATATGGAACTAGCCTATTGTAGACAATACTAGAGAGAATCTTATAGGCTATATTCAGCGGGGTAATTCCTCAGTAATTCGAGCAACAAGTCTTATCTGCTTTCTTATGGTGTGGTAAGATTACTCCTTAAGGTCAGCTCTCCTGGATTTCTTTCCTGTTTCCATGTCAACTTAATAAGTTTGTGGAGTCGCTCATGGAGACCAGTTTCCCCAGTTTTTAATACGTCTGCAGTTATCAATTTCTGATGCTTTTAAGATTTTTAGGCTGTGCCCTATCTTCGGTAATTTGTCTGATGTGGGTTCTTTTATCTGTGATTCTGCAGTACAGTAGAGTGGCTCTAACTCCAGATATGACTGCCCTCCAGAATTTCCTTGACGTATTCTCTCCATTTATCCAAAACATGTTATCTGTCAGCAAATTTACGTATTTGTCCTTACAACCTGTTATTTTCGGTCTATAATCTTGAGTTCCTTCTTCAATTTTCTTGTAAAATGTTCTGCTCTCATTCCTTTGATAGTGCTCTTCTGTCTCCTCTATCTTTCTCTTTATGGCTTCTCTTGTTTTCCTCCTGCACGTCTTTGCTGCTTCTGTTCTCTTTTGATTATATAATGCCAGATTTGCTCTTGTAGCACTTGGACCTTACTTCCCTTTTCTGTTCCACCGCTTGTCGGCGTTCCTCATCATACTAGTCTTCATTTCTAAATCTCCCCCCCCCCCCCCCCCTGTTGTCAAAATAGCATTTTAAGAGAGTTCCATTCTTTGCCTATAGGGTCTTCACCATTTATTGTTGTAACTCCTGTTTCTATCTGCTCTGATGCTATTGAACAGTAGACCTATCTTTCAGCTGTTCTATAATCCATTTTTTTACTCTGCTACTATTTCCTGTGGCAGTTACAGCAAGGCACTAATAATGTTGTTGTTGCTGCCTTCAGTCTGAGAACTGGTCTCAGACATCTCTCCTGGTTAGTCTATCCTGTGTAGGCCTCTTTATTTCTGAATAATTACTGCAAGCTACCACCATCTGACCATTTTTAGTTAATTCATGTCTATGACTCCCTCTATAATTTTTACACTCGACTCTCCCCACCATAGTCAAACTGACTATCCTCTGGGATCTCACGATGTGTTCAATCAACAGATCCCTTCTTTTAGTCAAGTTGTGACATAAATTTCCTTTCTCCCTAATTCGATTCAGTATGCTCTTTAATTGAAGACATTTCCCGCCAAAAATAAAGACAGCCTTCCTCTCCAGCCCTTTTCCTGTCAGTTAGCATATGGATGAGGGGAGACAGTCCTAAAACAATCCAATACGTCCTTCCTCTCTGGCAACCCAGCACAGACTAAGACTTCTTTCCCACTAAGTCACAAATGGTTAAATGAAGAATATGCAAACTGAATTTTATGAATAAACAATATATCCTCTGCAATTAAATTGAATTTCGTGTCATGAGATACTTCCACATCAACAATTCAGCACAGACTGTGCATTTCCCACCAATTTACAAATAGGATGGGGGAAGGGAGAAAGGGTGAGGAGGGATGCTGAGTAGAGGATTTCCCAGAGGGCGAGTAGTTCAGAACTGAAGGGGGGAGGGATGATGAAAAAGTGCCCCAGGATCGGCTTCCCTTTTCCCAGAGAGGTGGGGGAGGGGAGGAGGGGGATACGGAGGGGTGAGGGGTTTCTCAGAAAGATGGATTATCCCCAGGTGTCATAAATCAATTAGTATAACGATAGGTTAAGGGACTGCATAATCAATTTAATTAATTAGCATATCAATTTGATTTAAAAAATGTCCTTGAATGAGCATTGTCCCACTACTCACTGACACTAATACTGATTTATGAGCGGCTGTAAAGGAATATTTGAAAACAGAGTTAAGCAGTTCCGTTTTTGCTTTGCTGCTCTAAATTTCAGTTCCTGTTGTATTTGCTAGGGAATGGATACTAACTTTGGTGTCACTGTTTTACACCTTTTATGCTGTAGTCTGTTTCTTTAGAAGCTACTTTACAATGACTTTATACCATAGAGGAACCCTCCATTATGAACTGTACCACTGGGTACATGTCTTTCCAGTGCGTGGTCAACTATTCGTTTAAACTTGAGCCATAGTTCCTCTACATGCTCCTGCCCTGTGCTGGAAGTCTCAAGTCCCTTGTGGAGATACGACACTACTGGTTTTTATCTACTTTACTGAACATGTATATCATTGTCAGTTGCACTTTCTACATCAGCAATCATTGTTGCCACAATCACGTCATAATCACTGATACCAGTTTCGATGTGGACACCCTCAAACAGGTCAGGTCTATTTGTTGCCATTACATCCGATATATTTCCCTCATGGGTGGGATTCCAAACTATCAGTCCCAGGTAGTTTTCAGAGAAGGCAATTACAATGCTTCACAGGATGTCTTATCACGCCCACAACTAACAAAACTGTAATTTTTCCAGTTGATTGTTGGATGACTAAATTCTCCACTGATGATTGCAGTATGATTGGGGAACTGACATATAAGCGAACTGAGGCTTCCTCTCTAGCTTTCCGTTACATCAGGTTGTGAGTCTGATGGGCTTCAGAAGGACACAATTACCAATTTATGCCAACCCCCAATACTGAGTCTTATCCAAACAATCTCACATGCAGCTTCAATTTCCATCTTGGATGAACTGAGTTTCTCCTCTACTGTGACAAATACACCACCTGCAAGTCCCTGTAGCCTATCCTTTCGATATACACTTAAATTTCCCCAGAAATCTCACTGCTATCAACTTCAGGTTCTAACCAATTTTCTGTACCTAGTATTACGTGAGCTTCACTGCTTTTCTGGGACACTTTACACTCTGGCATTTGTCTCTGCCAATCTCAGTGGGCAAGCCCCAAGTGAAGTATTGCAGTTAAAGATGGAGAACACAGTGTCCACTGCACTTCATGGTAATCGCTTTCCCTATGGGACCACACCACAGCAGTCTGTGTGTTGTCAGGACTTTTATGTTGTTCACACCACGGTGTCTTGAAGTAACACAAGAGAATTTTGGGGGGAAAATTTAAGTGTATATTAAAAGGATAAGATATTGGGAAACAGAGGTGGTATATTTGTCGCAGTAGATTAGAAACTCAGATCCATCAGGATAGAAATTGAAGCTGGATGCGAGACTGTTTGTGCAATACTCGGCATCAAGAGCGGGCATAAAGTTGCAATCTTATCATACACTACTGGCCATTAAAATTGCTACACCACGAAGATGACGTGCTACAGACGTGAAATTTAACCGACAGGAAGTTGGTGATGTGATATGCAAATGATTAGCTTTTCAGAGCATTCACACAAGGTTGGCGCCGGTGGCTACAGCTACAACGTGCTGACATGAGGAAAGTTTCCAACCGATTTCTCATACACAAGCAGCAGTAGACCGGCGTTGCCTGGTAAAACGTTGTTTTGATGCCGCGTGTAAGGAGGAGAAATGCGTACCATCACGTTTCCGACTTTGATAAAGGTCGGATTGTAGTCTATCGCGATTGCGGTTTATCGTATCGCGACATTGCTGCTCGCGTTGGTCGATATCCAATGACTGTTAGCAGAATATGGAATCGGTGGGTTCAGGAGGATAATACGGAACGCCGTGCTGGATCCCAACGGCCTCGTATCTCTAGCAGTCGAGATGACAGGCATCTTATCCGCATGGGTGTAACGAACGGATCGTGCAGCCACGTCTCGATCCCTGAGTCAACAGATGGGGACGTTTTCAAGACAACAACCGTCTGCACGAACAGTTCGACGACGTTTGCAGCAGCATGGACTATCAGCTCGGAGGCCATGGCTGCGGTTACCCTTGACGCTGCATCACAGACAGGAGCGCCTGCGATGGTGTACTCAACGACGAACCTGGGTGCACGAATGGCAAAACGTCATTTTTTCGGATGAATCCAAGTTCTGTTTACAGCATCATGATGGTCGCATCCGTGTTTGGCGACATCGCGGTGAACGCACATTGGAAGCGCGTATTCGTCATCGCCATACTGGCGTATCACTAGGCGTGATGGTATGGGGTGCCATTGGTTACAAGTCTCGGTCACCTCTTGTTCGCATTGACGGCACTTTGAACAGTGGACGTTACATTTCAGATATGTTACGACCCGTGGCTCTACCCTTCATTCGATCCCTGTGAAACGCCACATTTCAGCAGGATAATGCACGGCCGCATGTTGCAGGTCCTGTACTGGTCTTTCTGGATGCAGGAAATGTTCGATTGCTGTTCTGGCCAGCACATTCTCCAAATCTCTCACCAATTGAAAACGTCTGGTCAATGGTGGCCGAGCAACTGGCTCGTCACAATACGCCAGTCACTACTCTTGATGAACTGTGGTATCGTGTTGAAGCTGCATGGGCAGCTGTACCTGTACACGCCATCCAACCTCTGTTTGACTCAGTTCTAGTATAATATATTTGTCCAATGAATACCCATTTATCAATTGCATTTTTTCTTGGTGAAGCAATTTTAATTGCCAGTACTGTACTATTTACCACTAAACTCACCTCCAGATGTCACGAAAAACTTTTAGAGGAAACCTAAGTTCATTTGTACGTAAGTTCGTTAACCATACTACCATCACCAGAGGAGGCTTCATTCCTCCAGTAATCTACTGGAAAAATCACAATTCTGTAAGTGGGGCCGAACATTCTTTTTTAGATCGAAAATCCTATGAATGCACATTGACTTTATTTAAGTCTTACTTTTTGTCATTATTAAACTGTGACATGAGTCTCCTGTGGTTTACTACCCATGTATAATTTCGGAATCTCATTATTATGAAATCCCACTGGCATTTTCCTATGACTCCTGGCATTTTGTTTACCTCCTCCTACTTCAATTTCTGAATGCTGTGCTTGACGTTACTGACTGAAGTACACTACAGAGCTCAAGGGTGGGCTTTTCCTTTCTCTTCCGTGTTGTCGAAGCTATTTTCTCACTTAAATCCATCTTCTACTTCTTCCCTACAATAACATTCCACTCTCCCCCTGCTTTCCCACCGTGTTTATTAATTTTTATCTCCTTTTGAAATCGTCATGTACGCTTGAACTATAGTTGTCGGCTTTGGTTTGGTTTCGAAACTGTTGAGATAAAATTTATTGTTGAACTATTCACGGTACCCCAATCTTAGCCCTTCCTTTCCATTCATAAAAAATCCTAGTCTCATTATACAATTTCGTGATGCTGCTGATGAGTTCACTGACGTCTAGTAAATCTAGATTTGGTCTATGCATTCCATACTGCCTTGTATGTAATTTTCAACAGAAAGCATTCCTTGTGTTGAGACCTTAACCAATATATCAGCAGTACAATGCAAAAGTTGATCGACTTTTCAGTAGCAAGTACTGCATTATTTGTGCACCTTGGTTTCGTAAAAAAAGATGAGTCCAACCCCTGTCGACAGACTTTCCTAAGTTATTTTAGAATGTTTGACAGGTACTTTGATGTAACTGAGTCTTGTCTCCAGTGCATCATTATGAATCTGCAGCCCTGTCTATCACTAACATAAGTCGTTACAGCATAACTTACAAGTGCATTTCTAAGTTAGGTACTCAGTTTGATCAGCTGATACGGGAAACAACTACAGTAACATTAATCTTACACGGTTTAAAAAATACATGAAATATTTCATCAAAAGAAATGAACAAGAGTTGCAGATGAGTCACAAAGAGGCCCTTTATCATATTTTCAATGAAATAAACGCATGTATAATCAGGAGACTCATCTTCTAACTTCTGCGGAGAACCAATACTGTAGCTACTATCGAATACAGCTTGGGCGATTTGGCACATTGTATGATTAAAACTGTTGCAGATCACTTGCCTCATGAAACTCCTGGGCCATCTTCTTGAACTCTAGGAATCCAGCTGAGTGACCCATAGCTGGACCAGTCTCTGGTGTCTCAAGTTTCCTGCCACAGAGTGATTGTGATATTAGCCACAGAGAAACAGTCTGAAAGATGCATCTATAAAATGGTAATAGGTAAGATAATGAAGTAAAATTCAAGGTTCTTGATGGGAGGGCAAGTTCCCAAACGAAAAAAATTAAGTTCAAATGAGGTCGACCATTCTACATTGGAAGCTAACTGAGGCACTGGACATTTGTGGCTGTAGTAGTTAATAGTGGTGTCTAGGTGGGATTCAAACCCAGATTGGACCTGGTGGAGATTTTAACCTTTGAGAGCGCCTGTGAGGTATGTCAGACAGATTGTGTGGTACCGCACTGTGCCCATAGCCACGAATCCAAGTGTGGTCCCAAATGGACTCACAGATGTACGGGCTGGAACTGTTCATCACATCATAGTTTCATCTAAAGAGTATTAATGGATGATCCTTAACAAATTGGATATGATATTCTTCACATTCATCTTCTCTTTACAATAGAAAGGCTCCAACCTATTGATGTAATAATAAATTAAATCCATGGACCACAAGGATAAGTGATCAGCGTTTAAGAAGCAACACTAAAATTAACTTGAGGCTGCAGTGCAGTTAATAGACGCCAGACCTCTGTATTATAAGGACAGATATGTGTGGTGTGGTGCAACACATGGAGGATCAGTACGTTAACACAAGTGATTATGTTCATTTATAAGCATTAAATATTTTTTATCGGTAAAATGTATATTTAGCCAATGAGATTGTAGGTGATGTTTTTCGTGCATAAATAGCCTCGAGTGCACATAAAACTGCCACAGCTGCACCTCTGAATACAGCCATTGTCTTTAGGACTCGTCTGTGAATCGTGACAAGGTCAACTATAGTCGTACTACATTAAATGAAATGACTTTTTCTTCGCATATTTACCATGGCAGCAATGTCCTGAACGTAAAATACGCTCACAAACGATAGTCTAACATAGGACGAAACAACTAACTTTACTTGTGTGAGTGTAGTAGTAAGGCAAATTTTGCTCTACCCGACATTCTGGTTTCATACATTCAGGGGCAAGCGTACAGATGTCCTTTCTACATCACAATTCGGGTTGCATACATTCAGGAGCAAGCATATGGTTGTTCATTCTACCCCACATTGTGGGCTGCATGCATTCAGAGCCAGCACACAAAAGTTTGTTCTACCACACACTGGAGGTTGCACATATTCAGGGTCAAGCATATATCCAGGGCAAACTTATTGTCATGCTAGTTGATTTATGATCTCCTGGTGGTTGATTTATGACCCTCTGTAGATAATCTGTGCTCCTGGATTCGTTGGCAGTACGTTCAGCTTATGATCTGGGAGTCCCTCACATGAAACCGATGCAGCAGAATGCTGGGCTATATCACTAGTGTCGGTCAGTACAGGTTTGAAACAAACGTTATACTCTTTGCAAAACCAAAATATCGAAGTGTATTCAACGAGTGATACATTACGGAGTTGTTCAGAGAAACAAGGATTAAACAAAAGGAGAAACTAGAAGTGAACAGACGTAACCATATTGCCTAAACTCAGTATCGTTTGTTAAGATGAAAGCAAAAAGAAATATCACAACAGTTCATGAAATCTAAAGACAAATCACGCTTATACAATTGTGGTACAAGTATTACCGCAACGCCAGTTACATTTATGGGTCGAGTAACCAACGTCGACACATAAATTAAAGCACTGGAGACACGTGGAGAGAGCGCAGTTCATTGGAATGGGTGAGCTGTTCCGAAAATACAGAAATCCACTTTGAAAACTGTTTTTTGTCTAGTCAGTGACACTATGTTTCAGTGTTATTACGTTTAAGAAAACTGTGCAGTAACAGAGGGAACATAATACAGAATATTTATGTTGTATGCTGGTCATTACTAGAAGAATGGCCGCAGAGGCTCCATAATGGGTTAATGGATTAAAGATTGTTTGCAAAAAATGTCAGACAAAATGAATTCTAATTTTGAAAAATTATCAGCCACAGTAGATTCAACAAATAAGATGCTGACTGACATTAGAAATGAGTTACCTCACACTAGGAAGAAATTATGTGACAAAGTAGATTTTAATGTTAAGGAAATATCTGACAAAGTAGATTCTGATATTAAGGAATAATTTGACAACGTAGAGACTAAAAGTAATCAGCTGTCTGTCAGCATAGAAAATACGAAAGAAGAACTAAAATTAGAGGTAAGAGAACATGTCAAACAGGAAATAGAAGCTAAAGTAACTAACATTGGAAGTACTTTGTCCTAGATGCCTCAGGACTTGAAGGATGAGATCAATAACCAACGCAATTCAGTTCATGATGAAGTGAAAGAGCGGTTCAAAGAATTAGATGGCAAAAATCAACAAAGTAGGTCCATTTGCCGTTAGAGAGTTCAACCAGATTAAAGAACAAATCTCAGTGGTGAACGAATGTGTAACTACTTTAGAATAATGCAAAGACTTTAGACAAATGGTTAACACACCTGAAACAACAATTAATTTGAAGGAACGATTAAACGAATTTGTAAATTCTACCATGCAAGAGAAGATAGATTTCCTTGATACTAATACTCTTTCTAAAGGAGGTTTAAAGAATTAATGAGACTAGAGGAGGCTGTTGTGAGTACTAAGGAGAAAATCTTTAGAAGGCAGGCATAAATAACAGTGGGCTATCGAGTAGTTTATTAGAGGAGTCACAATTAGGAAATAATATGAATTCATCAAAGCAATTTCCGAAATTGAAACCTGATGGAGAAGCTCACCCCACCTATTTTTTTAGAGTATTTCCTAGATCTTTATCTAAACCCTGGGAGGATAACAAAAAGATAGATTTTACCTTGAGTTATTTGATAGGTGATACAGCAGAATGGGGCACTGAGGATTTTTCGTCTTGCTTAGATTTCAGGAGTTATTTATACTAGCACACAAGAGAAATTAACACTAGAGTTATTAGGCTCGAAATACCATAATAACTCTTGTGGAAGTATATAGAATGACACCTGAATCATTCTAAATATTTAGATAAGCCAATACAGGAGTACCACTTAGTCAAACACTGGTACGAAGGCTACCGTATTATGTACAAATGAAACTGTGGTATAGGGGCTGGGCAACAGTTAATGATTTATTAACTTTTGTTGAGGGATTAGATACACTAAACAAATAAAGGGATGAACATATGGCACAAGGTAACAGGGGAAGTAGTAATAAGGATAATAAACGATTCCCAAACAAGTTTATTAAGATACAAAATACTTGTCTTTGCCAAGTATGAAGAGAAAATAAGAGCAGGAATACACCTACAAGTGGGCAAAACATGTCCTACCCCTAAAACAGTAAAGAGTGTCAAAACAGCAATATACCTTCACAAGTATTTGTGCCTAAAGTAGTAGCTAATAGTGGGAACAACAGAACACAGGGAAATCAAAGAGGAACAGAGAATACAGTGATTGCAATGCACTATCCTATAATAGTTATGGAAAACGAAGAAAATCCTGGAGCACTGGCCATGATCCAGGATGTAATGAAAGGGAAGGTAGTTTCTCTTTACCCAATAGATGCCGACAAGAGAATGGTTATAGGAAGAGGAAAAAAGAGAAAAAACAGATATTCAATTGAAAGTCATAGCAACCAAGACAATTTATGGAAAACCCAGAGACAAAGATCCACGTAGTGAAGTATCTTTAGCTTCACAAGAACTAGTATGTAGTATGAAAACCAATTTGTATTTCCAGTGTTAGTGGTCACAGGAGTACATTTAGTAGGTATTACTGGAACCAAAGGTAAGTCTGCGAGCATGAAATGAGGATACCTATCATCATAGGAGAACATGAATTTTGACAAAGTTTATTAATAGTGCCAAATATAAATTTACCTGTTTTACTTGGTATGGATTGGTTGTTAAAGTATTAAGTAGTTACAAATTTTGATACCAAGCCCTTATTTCATAATTTCAATGGAAGCAGTAGACATACGACTTAAGTCGGAAGCTGAGATAAATCCAATCCTTATACTAAACATAAAAATATGTTTGATTGCAACTGCTCAGTTAGATTTTCAAGGTGAAATGGCAAATGACATACCAACTAGTGAAAGGCTACTATTTAACAAAGCTTATGAATCACCATTGTTAACTGCAGAGCAAAAGCGAGAGTTATATAAAATTCTGACTAAACAGAGTGATGTATTTTCTGTCAAATCAGGCACCATAGAAAGTTATATAGATAAATTTAAGATAAAGAATTCAAATCCTTTATTTTGTAAACCATTCTCAGTACATATAAACTTGAGAGCAGCAGTTCAAGAGGAAATCAACAAAATGGTAGATAACCAAGTCATCGAACAAAGTTTGAGCGATATAACAACCCATTACTTGTAGTGAAAAAGGTACAAGAGTGTTTCAATAGGTGCTGGATGCTCATACATTAAATAAATATACAGAAACCAAAAGGGTCAGACCCATTAATA
Organism: Schistocerca serialis cubense; assembly: GCF_023864345.2. Taxonomy (NCBI): domain Eukaryota; kingdom Metazoa; phylum Arthropoda; class Insecta; order Orthoptera; family Acrididae; genus Schistocerca; species Schistocerca serialis. Next base: position 34,294,170 of record NC_064645.1, on the reverse strand, counting down.
TGGAGAAATATTAACCAAATTCAAACAAGCCAAATATTTCACCTCTATGGATCTCACAAATGGTTATTCGCAGATCAAAGTACATGATGACTCAAAAAATATACTGCATTTTTATTTGATGGAAAATCTTACCAATTTAGAGTATCGCCATTTAAGTTAAATATTTCAGTGTCTGTTTTGTTATGGGCACTTGATGTAGCATTAGGTAAAGATCTGTTGTGAGAACTAATTAATTATGTAGATGACATTTTATTAGTATCGAAACCAATGTCATTTACTCATGAAAACTTTGCAAAGGTTGAATGAAAAGGGGATAAAATGCAAAATTGTCAAAATCACATTTTTCAAGGGGGCAATTAAATTTTTAGGACATCTAGTTGTAGTTAAGAGCATAAAACCAGACCCACAGAGAATAAGAGCTATATGGGAGTGCCCAGATCCTCAAAATCTAAAACAATTGCGTTCTTTTTTAGGATCAGCAGGATTCTACCATTGATATGTTCAGGGACAAGTATTGAATGATCCACTTGTAAAGCAACAGTCTGTGTGGTCATGGGGTGAGGGTGCAGCAGAAGCTTTTAGAAATATTGAACAGGCACTAGTAGGCACCCCTACTCCTATAATGAATGGGCTGTTTAGGATAGCCCCAAATGCATTGGAGTAAGGTAATGCAGCGGCATTATTCGAAGGGGAGTGGAATCCCAAAGCGAGGGAACATAGAATGGTAGCCTCTGCTAGCAAAAGTTTAACGAAGCATGAAATGAATACACAATCACAGAAAAAGAACTGTTAGCACTAGTGTGAAGCATACTAGTATGGGCATCTCAGATCATCTACATAGGCCATCAAGCATTGTCATTTTTGGTAATGTTTTGGGCTGTGTTTTTACAAGAACATCAGATGCCTAACCTTCCATACATAATCACAATTAGCATTAGGTGTGAGTAATGTTAAACGAATTGAGGGACTGGGAGTGATTTTTGCCATCAATTTTTTTTGGGACTGAGCTACACAAACATTTACACAAGGACTCTAGTCTTAAGGATAAAACAAGACATGAAAGAGGATCTTCACTTTTGGGACATGTATAAAAGTTGTAAAGAACTACCACTACCCCAGTCAGGAAATTCTGGATGGGTGATAATGAAAGATTGTTATTTATGAAAGCACCATCAGATCAGTCAAGATGCAGACTACATATTCCATGTAGTGCAGAAACTCATCTGATATGGTTCATACGCAATTGATATGGTCATTTTGGAAAAGGAAGTGTATCAAATATTAAACACATGTATAAATTTTATTATTGGAAGAATATGAGTGGGAAGATGGTCACTGTGTTGAGATCATGTACAACTTTCCAACTCATCAAAGAGGATAATAATCATCAGCACTATAAACTATATCTGATAATTCCAAAAGTTTTGCATGATTTAAAGACAGTGAACTTCTTTGAGCAATAACCCACAGGTAGAGCAGGAGTAAATTATATATTGATGTTGTAGAATGTTAGTCAAAGTATATTAAACTTTATCCCATTAAACTAGTATATACCAACATAATAATGCATTGTTTTCAAGAGTATTTTCAGGATGTAAGTAAACCACAACATCTATTAACTGATAATGGTCCACAATTTATTAGCGATAATTTTAAGAATTTCGTTACTTGGGAAGGGGTAAGATAAGTAACTATATATGAATATCGTCCACAAAAAGATCCTTGTGAATGTGTTATGAAAGAATTAGGACGTTCGTGTAAAACGTTCTGTTCTACAAGGCACACTGCCTGGGCACAACTAGAGCCGGAATTTCAAGTAATCCTTAAAAAAGTACCACATATGTCAACAGGATTAGCTCTTGTAGAAATTATGAAAAAAACTTTATAGGAGTGCCCTTGTTAAAATTGTTCACATGGCTGAATTCAGCAGCGATTGACTTGGAAAAGTTGCAAGAGAAGGTAGAAGGGAATTTGATTACACAGGCACAAAAAAAGAGTCAGAACTTTTAATGATAAGACTATTGTACCAAACTTTCAAATAAATGATTTGATATTAGTTCAAGGGTTTCATCATGGCTCTAATTTAAAGAAGGAAACAAGTAAATTTTTTCATCATTACTTTGGACCTTTTAAAACTCGGAATATACCACATACAAAAGCAGTATATCCAATAGACCCTGATACAGGGAAAGATAAAGGATTATACAATATAGATATGATTAAAAGATTTAACACCCCAAGAGAGTTTATGTCCTTTGCAAATTTGGGAGATTGACGACCATGTTTCTGTATTTCTACCTTAGTTTTCTCAGGGACAATTTCTATTTTCTTTGACTGTTCTATTATCTTTTATTAATGTTATACATTCTACTACCCCTTTCTCCAGAAACAACATATACCGGGTGATCAAAAAGTCAGTATAAAATTGAAAACTTAATAAACCATGGAATAATGTAGATAGAGAGGTAAAAATTGACACACATGCTTGGAATGACATGGGGGTTTATTAGAACCTAAAAAAAAAACAAAGTTCACAAAATGTCCGGCAGATTGCGCTGGAAAGCAAAATGTCAGTGACTGCACATGACAATCGTGTATAAAAGGAGCTGTCATGAGAGAGAGAATCAGATGCGCCAGCAGTCGCAGTATGTTGACTTTACCTGAAAAGGCACTTTTAGTGAAGCTGTATTATCAGAATGGGGAATGTGCTAGTTCAGCGTTACTATCCTATCGCCATAGGAAGGGGATTCGAATGGATAAAGGTCCGTTGACAAATGCAGCTGTGGCGAGAATGATTTCGAAGTTTGAAGCCATGGGATGTTTAGACGATAGACCCCATAGTGGCCGACCGAGCACAAGGTGTAATGCTGCTGAGACAGTTCAGGAAGAAATGGAGACTGTAGCTGGTTCGTCTATGCACGGGGAAGTCAGCGCTCGTGAGAGGTATGCCAATATGTTACAGAATCGCATCATCCCCAGCCTGGCTGATAAACACCTGCTGCAACGTACGATGTTTATGCAGGATGGCGCTCCACCCCATATTGCTAGACGCGTGAAAGATCTCTTGTGCACGTCGTTAGGTGATGATCGTGTGCTCAGCCGCCACTTTCGTCATGCTTGGCCTCCCAGGTCCGCAGACCTCAGCCCGTGCGATTATTGGCTTTGGGGCTACCTGAAGTCGCAAGTGTATCGTGATCGACCAACATTTCTTGGGATGCTGAAAGACAACATGCGACGCCAATGCCTCACCGTAACTCCAGACACGCTTTACAGTGCTGTTCACAACATTATTCTTCGACTACAGCTATTGTTGACTAATGATGGTGGACATATTGAGCATTTCCTGTAAAGAACATCATCTTTGTTTTGTCTTACTTTGCTATGCTAATTATTGCTATTCTGATCAGATGAAGCGCCATCTATCGGACATTTTTTGAACTTTTGTATTTTTTGGTTCTAATAAAACCCTATGACATTCCAAAAATGAGTACCTCTCTATCTACATTATTCCGTGATTTATTCAGTTTTCAAATTTATACTGACTTTCTGATCACCTGGTATATATATATATATATATATATATATATATATATATATATATATATATACATCCCAACATCTGTACACTTAGTATCTGGTGTTTATTCAATAATAATTGCATTGGTATGTTTACAAAGATAGCCATGAGCTTAGTCAATAGACTTAATTATAAATTAACATTTCAAAGAAGATTTTGAAGATGTACGATGCACTTGTAGTACATGAAAAGCCAAGAATAAGAACGATATTATCTTTATTATAATATATTAGTAATAGAAGTGGAAGGAGTTTTAGCACTACAGCAGTTGCAGAGAAATACTTTAACTCAAAAGGTCTTTGCATAAACTATGAATATAGTAAGCAGTAGGCTAAAGCTTCTGGAATTTAGAATAAGAAGTTATTGGTTTTGTACATTTTTTAAACATAAAGAAAGAAGAACAGAATGGTTGGGTTTGTATTTCAATTTTTTAGGGGAGGTTAATCATGGGTAGTGATATCAACACTATTGAGTATTGACTGACGAGCAGGCCAACCACAGAAATTATGCTGATTGTTGACGACAACTTATGTAAAGATACTTGCCTGTTTCATTGCATTTCATAGATGTTTCTTAGGGTCAGTTTTCAGGGTGTTCGTGATGGTGAAGCTGTGGCAAGTCTGTGCTGTAGGGAATGCCAAACAACTTTTCCCTCCAGCACCACAGATGGGGTCACTGGGGACGAGGGTGGTAAATGAATCCGTCTATGGGCTTCTTTTCTTCTTCGATCCTTACATACCAGTTTCTCAATTTCCCTTTCTTACTTCTTGATTAGAAGTACAAACTCTGCGTTCCCTCTGTCCATATGCAAAATTCATATCATAGGGTCTCTTCTTGCTACAGTGTATATGATAGAAGCTACAACTTGCAACAGTAGGTCTGCATTGGCGGGTATTTTGCGTGTGACTATGACAATAGATTACCAATTTTTTGGGTTAAGTAAGTGACATATGTTAGTCACACCACACATTGTAGAGGAGAAGAGTCCAGATAGGAGATGGAAGGCAAGACAAACTGATGGTGTGATAACATGTCTAGTCGAATAAAAAGCAAGATCTTAAGAGTTAACAAGAAAATGAGAAGATTTGATTACTAGCAATCTTTTGTATTGTCTAAAACTAGTAATTATAAGAAAGTAAAGATGAGCTACATGTATCACTAAGAAGAAGCATAAACGTGAGAAATGTGTACATAGTGATGTTGTATGTGTTATAAACAATTGAAAAAAAGTTAGAAGAGAGGAGTTAAAATATTTAGATGAAAAGCAATCAGGTAATGCCAGCAGAAAGCAATAAACTTCTCGTTTAGAGCGAGAAAAGATAGCAAAATGGGGCTAATAACTGTGTTTACTGATAAAGTTAAGGTGGGGCATATTCAAATATTGGATGAGGTGTAGGAGAGAAAATGGGTAGGTGGGTCCATAGGAGGAATGGTCTATACCTTGATCAGGTGAATCTGTCGAAGGAATGGCCTGTACCATTTAATGTAGGTAGGAGAGACATAAGGTTACACAGACCCATAGAGGGGATAAACCGAAATCTATAATGTAATGGAGATTTGACACAGTGAGTGCCCTTAGGGAGTGTAAGTGCACTGAATACAGAAGTATGACGCTTTATAAGGACTGGTGATCACGATACGAAAGTTTTCACCAAACTAGCTCAGTAATCGAATAAAATTAGCTAATAGTATAGACGAAAATGGTTAAAGCAGGGATGTTCCACGGTTGCTGACTAGAGCCAGTACTGAGATTTGACTCTAGAGACTGAATATAGGCATATACCCGATAAGCAGCTATTCACGTAATAATAATGTGAGAAAGAGTAAAATGTAACTAATTATGTACATACACAAGAAGTAAACAAGAAACTCGAGTATAATGGCTTGTTAAATAAATAAGAATAAAAACTATAAGTAAGTTGAGACAATGCGCATATGTAATATTTAAGTGATATCTTGCTATATAGAAAGACTGGCCATTACAGGACAATTTCTAGCATCACTCAGCATGTGAAGTAAAAAAGATGGAGACACACAAAGTAGACTAACGCTGTTTAGCACAATTTACGTGAAATGAAGCAACAAAATTGAGAAGAATTTTTATTAAAAATGAAGTTTTTATTCCTCTTTAAAGAAGGAAATCATATCCATTGTTCTTTAGTTTGTTTATAGTTGTATGTTAATGAGAAATCAATTTTTTTTACAATGTGAGTGGTCCCGACATCTTTCCTTTAATTTGGGGAATATGAAGTGTTATACGCCGTTTCAGCAAAACACTTCACACTTCTTGTGCAGTACAAGTGTGTGCGTGTGTCTGGACCGTGTGGGCGCCCAACGGCGAGGTCATCAGTGCCTCTACACGTATTAAAACAAACGCATGTGGAAATTAACTAAAACTGTTGTGGTTGCGTGCACTCTAAATGACCACAGAGCCCCCCTATCTCTACTGCACTCTCACATGCACTAAAACCAATGTAGGAGGGACTGTGTAGCATAGGGACAGATGATCGTGACAGAATAATATTAAGTAGGGATTAAATCGCGGAATGTATACTGTGCCCTGGTGTTTGTTTTTGTATGTGCAAAAATTAAATGGGAGGTGTGGAATACGAGAAAAAGTCAAGGTGTGGCGATAAATAAACGGCTTCGCCTGCTGTGGACGGAGCCAGTCGCACTTTCGCATCGCAGCTTGGCGATGGCTTGACTGTCAAAGAACAACCAAACTCTGCAAGAAAGAAAATAATAGTCAAGATGGTTTTGTGAGAAATGAAATACAGTATATTGTAACCTGGAATGTAATGTAGAGCCTTCGAGGCGTATGTGGTATAAAAAGTTGTGCTCTCCTCTAATTTACGAGTAACACTAATGATCAGCACACGCATTCAAGGAAATCTATGTTTGTAAAAGGGAAGTAATGGACGTGCTTTTTCACGATATGAGTAGAAGTTTAATAAGTCACAGCTGCAAAATACTAACGTGAATTCTTTACAGACGAATGGAAAAACTAGTAGAAGCTGACCTAGGGGAAGATCAGTTTGGATTCCGTAGAAATGTTGGAACACTTGAGGCAATACTGACCCTACGACGTATCTTAGAAGCTAGATTAAGAAAGGGCAAACCTACGTTTCTAGCATTTGTAGACTTAGAGAAAGCTTTTGACAATGTTGACTGGAATATTCTCTTTCAAATTCTGAAGGTGGCAGGGGTAAAATACAGGGAGCGAAAGGCTATTTACAATTTGTACAGAAACCAGATGGCAGTTATAAGAGTCGAGGGACATCAAAGGGAAGCAGTGGTTGGGAAGGGAGTGAGACAGGGTTGTAGCCTCTCCCCGATGTTATTCAATCTGTATATTGAGCGAGCAGTAAAGGAAACAAAAGAAAAATTCGGAGTAGGTATTAAAATCCATGGAGAAGAAATAAAAACTTAGAGGTTCGCCGATAACATTGTAATTCTGTCAGAGACAGCAAAGGACTTGGAAGAGCAGTTGAACGGAATGGACAGTTTTTTGAAAGGAGGGTATAAGATGAACATCAACAAAAGCGAAACGAGGATAAGGGAATGTAGTCGAATTAAATCGGGTGATGCTGAGGGAATTAGATTAGGAAATGAGACACTTAAAGTAGTAAAGGAGTTTTGCTATTTGGGGAGCAAAGTGACTGATGATGGTAGAAGTAGAGAGGATATAAAATGTAGACTGGTAATGGCAAGGAAAGCGTTTCTGAAGAAGAGAAATTTGTTAACATCGAGTATAGATTTAAGTGTCAGGAAGTCGTTTCTGAAAGTATTTGTATGGAGTGTAGCCATGTATGGAAGTGAAACATGGACGGTAAATAGTTTAGACAAGAAGAGAATAGAAGCTTTCGAAATGTGGTGCTACAGAAGAATGCTGAAGATTAGATAGGTAGATCACATAACTAATGAGGAGGTATTGAACAGAATTGGGGAGGAGTTTGTGGCACAACTTAACTAGAAGAAGGGATCGGTTGGTAGGACATGTTCTGAGGCATCAAGGAATCACCAATTTGGTACTGGAGGGCAGCGTGGAGGGTAAAAATCGTAGAGGGAGACCAAGAGATGAATACACTATGCAGATTCAGAAGGATGTAGGCTGCAGTAGGTACTGGGAGATGAAGAAGCTTGCACAGGATAGAGTAGCCTGGAGAGGTGCATCAAACCAGTCTCAGGACTGAGGACCACAACAACAACAACAAGTAGAAGTTATCGTCTTTTGCTCCAATAACAGCTACAGAACGTGAAGAATTCAAGCCTTTCCACGGCTATAGATTTTATTTCAGAGCCACTGATCAGCAGGAGCTCTACATCGAGAGAATCAATTATGGCAACTGAATTAAAAGAAAAAGGTAAATACTCGTCCATCACACCCTGTGTCAGGTGACAGATCTCATGAAGTGTTCTGACTCAGCTTCAACTACAGGGAGCGAGCCAGGACCTGCATAAAAGCTTAAACCAACAAGAAAAACACTTCTAGGGAATATGTTTAACAAAAAATTCTCATTGCTAAAGTTACACCAAAAATGCATGTGTGAATATCAAAGCACCAACAAAAGTAGCCAGGCATTTAAAATGAGAAAGTACAGCGATCTGGATAAAAGAAGAAATCCAAGAAAAGTATGAAAAGACTCAAAAAAATTATTTAATACAAAACTGTACTCAGAACATTTAGAAATATCAAAACCACTACAAATTAGCGTATTTGACATAATTATGAAATCGATCAATAAATGTGACAAATGCGAACTCACAAAATTAGACTTTAAATTCGATTGATAGAGTTGAAAATCTTACACAAGTAGAAGTTAGTAACAACATTCAGAAACAGACTTATTAAAGAAAGAGATAACATGTATAAGTAATTTACAAATAATCCAACTTTTACTAGTATGGCAAACATTACTGGACATGTAAAAATAACCATTGATAGACCTATGCAGCCTTTGCAGAACAAAACTATATTACTGGGAAAAAACTCCCAAATGATTACCAAACACTGTTACGGCAGCAAAAATACTAAATTGTACAAGAAAATACAAAAAGTCCACACTGTTTTGTGAAAAACCGGAAAAACACTCAATAATTCTCAAAGCTGACAAAGGGAATACAGTAGTAATTATGTCTAAGTCAGACTATGCTGATAAAACATTGAAACTTTTCAACAAAAAGATCGTCATTCGCATAGAATAAAAGCAAACATTTGACTCCAAGCCTTTATTAATACAGCTCTACATAAAAATTAATTTTTACTTGAAAAAAGAACAAAAATACGTTTCACGCCATGATGAACCTCCACCTACATTGCAGTCTGTATATCTCTACACATCAACTAAGCAAAATATTGATTTATATTCTTAGATAAAACTGCATATATAATACCAAACATACGTTTAAGAGCTTGAGCGTCCTGCTACAACAAATTAAAGATATCCACATCGCAGACCACCAAAAACTTAATTCCTTAGATGTAACCAACATTTATGCTAATTTTGTGGTTAAAGGAACTACTGAAAGCAATGATGGCAATTTACTGGCATATGGTAAATGAGTGCAGTAGAAATAGAAGAGTTTGCTACTTTAGTAAAATTAGTACTGTGCATGCGATAGAACACAGTTTAGTAATGGGAAATTCCCTCATTGGTTCAATAGCTAATATTTTTGTACACAAAACTGAAAACATTTTTAAAACTCAACCTGAATGAGCTAATAAAGCACATTATCAACTCGGGTACAAATAACAAAATAAAGTTTCTAGATCATGAAATCACGAAAATGGACCAATCCCTGCATTCTGGAAAAATACATCTCAAACTGTGTCATTCACCATAGCTCTTCGATGCAAAGGAGCATATTTGCGGTTCTGCAGAGAGACACCAATAAAATATCCGCAAACTATACGGAAAAAAAACCTCTGAACTAAAAAACTGAGAAAAATTATAAAAAACGCGGATTACCATGCTCGTCTTAGTCAACAAACGTTGTACTAAAAAGCTACACGTCAACAGTCTACAGCTATCGTTCTAGAGGTTAGCGTCACTGTCTCTAGATCATGGTGTACAATGTTCAATTCCCAGCTGAGTGCCTGCATTGCACTTATCATTTCATCTCATCTTCATCAACACGAATGTCGCTTAAGTGATATCAGATACAAAGACGTGCTCCAGGGTGCCGTATAACCCCAGATAGGCTATCCCAGACAATAATGTTATATGACAATTCTTGTTACACACAAATGAAAAGAAAATATTAGACAGCAGTAGTCTAGCAAAGACACATGATAACAATCAAGCTCAGTTCATTGTCAAGCTACATTGGCAATAAATTTCAATAAGTTACACCTACAGTTCAAAAAACCAAACTGATAGTAGGCTTCCAAACAAGCAACACAATACGATCATAAATTTGTCATTCCCTACAACACCCAGCAAAGTTAGCCATTCAGGATTTGTAAGTTAAATTCTGATAGCGATGAGGAAATATGTCCATGACAGAAATTCCAAAAAGAGATTCAGAGCACACTTGAATGTGGCTGGTGCAAACCTATTTTCTCTTAGTTCACATCTAAAAAACAAACTCACACAGCCAGAGACATAAAACATTGCTTAAAATGGCAGCTTGCTAAAAATTGTACAAGAAATGGAAATTCTCACATGTGTATCAAATCGTTCTAAAAAAAGAAACAAAAGTAATCGAAAAATAACAATATTTTAGTAAACTTTTAGTCATGAAGCAGATTCTTTATTTTAGATAGTCTGATGACGTACAATATCTTCTTCACAATTCGTAGAGGCAAAGCACATCGCTCCTGTCAACTACACAACATCAAAATTGATATGCTGGTTCATTCATTTTTACTTACAAATTTTCACATCAAATGTTGAAAGTGTCCCCCCTGTTGTTAAATACACAATTCAATTCGTGTAATCATGTTTCCAAACACAAGTTGTAACATTTCTTCTGTAACAGAAGCAGTGAAAGTGGATATTGCAGTTTTCAATTCATCGATGGATTTTGGACGGTTTTTGTAGACAGTTGCTTTCGCTGCACCACAGAAGAAAAAGTCAGGTGATGTTAGGTCAGGAGATCGTAGAGGCCATAGTCCCTGTGAAATTATGTGATTACCATAAACATCAGCAAGCAGTGACACTGAAACGCGAGCTGTATGCGTGGTTGCACCATCTTGTTGAAAGTAACCGTTCAGTATTTCACTTAACACAAGGTCTCCTATTAACGGGTACAGAATATCACTGCAGTATCATTGTGCATTTATTGTTTCGTTGAAAAATGTGGGACCCACAACCAGACGTCTAGAAATTTCAATCCGAACTCCTATTTTCACAGAATGAAGTGGTTCGTCACGAACACACAATTGATTTGCAGTACTCGACATACGAGAATTTTGCGAGTTCATGTATTTTGTTGAACGACATTTCTGAACCATTGACAATAGTGCAGTCTCTTGCCACGATCGGTATTTTTCAGTTCTTGCACACGACTGTCACTTTGTATGGGAAAAATTCTAATTTATTCCTTGCAGCTGTGTGGGCCTTTCCTACGCTGCCTGAGATAAACGAAACAGTGGAATGTTGGGAGAGTCCACTTGAAGGGAAGTAACCCAACCAGACGAATAATCGTACAGCATGGACGGCTAAAAATCATACGGCACTGCGGAGAGACTTTTTGAACACCCTGTTGTTCAGCAATAATGTAAAGAACAAAAAGTAAAAACTCCTGGGCAGATAAAATCGATATATAATAACTTCACACATTTTTAAAATTTGATGTATTCTTTCGTTTATCTAATGAATCTCTTTAATATTTCTAACTCTCAACTTAATTGGTCAACTCAAAGGCAGTCAATGTCTAAAATATTGTTAACTATCCTTATGGCAAATAATGTGGTGGAACTAGTACTTTCAGGGCCAACTAGTCCCACATTCTGAAAGTTGCAGACAGTTGAGACCTTACAGAAGTAACGAGCTGTCGCTGTGTGTGGCTGCTGTCGTGACATCTGTGAAGTGTTGTGGCCGACTTCATTCACAATGGTGAGGAGATGCGCGTTACAGAGTGACGTGCAACTGTCACGGTAGGAAAGCTGGAGCAGAAATGATTAGCGAACAAGTTAACACTACAGACAGAAGATATAGGGGAAGGCGGGGCAAGACGGTGAGGAGGGGTAAGACGGGGAGGTGGGGTAAGACGGGGAAGGGCTATAAGTTACAGTTAGAGTGCTGCCATTTGTGGGTAGCTACGTCAACATCATCAACACACAGGTCTCAGTGTGTTGACATTGCTGAACCTTAGTTTCGCGGCGGTTTCTGTGAGCTTTCAAAGGTACATACAATTGTTATACTGATTTGCAATGTCTTACACCTTTCGAGGTCCTAAAACATGTGTTTCGTGAACATTTGTCCAGACTTTATATATAGCACTGAATAGTACGTCTTATTAATAGTAAACTGCTGTGTCAGTAGTCAGTGTTCACTAAATAGTGTTCATGTAGGCGTAACATAACCTGACAGCATGGTAGGGGGCAAGACTGGGTGGGGCAAGATGGGGAGCTTCCCCGTCTTGCCCCTACTATTTGTCCAACCATTACGTTCTTATCGTCTCATGTGTTTACCTCGCTGCGGGTTTTGAACACGTAAATTGTACGTTGAAGTTTATTCGGCAAGCCTTTATTCATTCAGCTACAATGTCCACAGCAGTGAACGGGTTTCGGAAAACAGGCATTTGGCCTGTAAACAGAAATGTGTTTCTGGAAAGTGATTACCTTCCCTGTTCAACGACAGACATTCATCAAGCTCACACATCTGAAGTTATAGAAACGGAAGACCAGAGATGTTGTCAAGACGTAAAACACCTGAACAATTAACAACTGACGATCAAGCCTCTGTTTCGTCTAACTTTCAGGTTACGAGCCCTGAAATGGTGTTAGCTATTCCAAAGGTGGATAAAAAAACCAAAAGGAAACCATCTAACAGGCGTGGAAAACCCATTGTTTTAACCGAATCTCCTTATAGGAGTGAACTATCTGAAGAAATTAAACGAAAAGGAGTCCACAAACGTAAACGAAAACTCTTCTCAAAGATGTTTAACAAACCTGGGATACCACCAAAAGGAGATAATGACAACGAAAAAGTGACGAACGTTACTGACGTCTTAGCCATCCCTTCATGCTCAAGGGATAATAAACTGAGGTCGAATGACAAGGAGGAAGAGAGTGAAGAATGTTTATACTGCTATGACTTCTCTGAATGAGGCTGGACACGGTGTATTAGCTGCGGACGCTGGGCCCACGACACTTGTACAGGGACAGAAAGTGATGATGACGAGGCTGGCCACACTTGTGTACTGTATAAAATTGTTGTTGTTGTTGTGGTCTTCAGTCCTGAGACTGGTTTGATGCAGCTCTCCATGCTACTCTATCCTGTGCAAGCTTCTTCATCTCCCAGTAACTACTGCAACATACAGTAAAGCTGCATGTCCTCGGGAAAAATTACGGCTGTAGTTTCCCCTTGCTTTCAGCCGTTCGCAGTACCAGCACAGCAAGGCCGTTTTGGTTAACGTTACAAGGCGAAATCAGTCAATCATCCAGACTGTTGCCCCTGCAACTACTGAAAAGGCTGCTGCCCCTCTTCAGGAACCACATGTTTGTCTGGCCTCTCAACAGATACCCCTTCGTTGTGGTTGCACCTTTGGTATGGCCATCTGTATCGCTGAGGCACGCAAGCCTCCCCACCAACGACAAGGTCCATGGTTCATGGGGGGGGTATGTAAAATTAAGAGGCCTAAATAAAACGTAATACCTGATTCTACAATTCGCAGAACCATGTTTAGAAACCTTATCGTCACATGATAGCGTTATTCCAGTCCTTATTTAAGCTTTAGAGATGAATTCATGCTAGCTCCCCATCGTACCCCGCACATGGGGCAAGACGGGGAATTGGTGGTTTATGTTTCAAATCGAGATATTTCTAACTAAATGTAACAAGTTTGCAGGTTTCTTTGTATGCTTTTGTAATTCAATGGTTAAGTAAACAAATGATAATCAAACCTACTTGAATTTGTTTATTTTTGACCCTTTTGTAAGGGTTTAAAGTTAGTTCCCCATCTTGCCCCGCCTTCCCCTACTTGACTTAAATTTCGCCAAGTGTATGAAGACTCATTATAAATAATGAAGCAAGAAACAGAGCCGTATGATAGAATAGCAACAAGGATGAGACTCTCTGAACTAAAGCACAAACGATTGTGTAGGAGCCGCAGCTAGGTGAGGTCTGTGAAGAGGCTCCAAGTGAGAGCAGGCTGTGTGGCTGCCGCCGACCATCCTATACTGCAGCAGCAGAGGGCACCCACAGATTGGCCCCACTGTAGGGGTGGATCCGCCATCTCCCGCACGACTGCTGTCGCCGTGTGACGAAAACCTGCACTTCCACTGCCAACTCTGACGCCCGTGAAGAGGCATCGATAAGTGATACCACGCAATGGACACCCTGAAAAACTCTGCGACGATCAGAATATAATTACACGAATAACTGAACAGTACTGCCACACCACATGTTACAGGATCAACCCGCAAACCGCAAAACTCTGATGGGTGTCTGTGCGAATAACAGCATCATTGCTTAAGATGCTGCATACCTTGTGAAACTGAAGTGAGCGATCATACACAATAGGAACCACGAAGTGCAGAGAGAAATACCGTGACATTCACTACACAGTAACTCTAAAAAGAGAGAAGAAAGATACAGAAGTGGGCAGGATGAGCGACTAAACTGATCTTCAGAATAAAACACTTTCATCTACAACATCGTCTCACTCGATTGATGAAAACACGCAGCACTGGATTACCATTAAAAAGAGTAAAAAATAAATAAACTAAGAAATAATATATGGTTAAAAATATGCAAAGAAAGAGGATTTAGAATTCCTTTGAGATGTTTATGGTGCTCACTATAAACCTGCAGCAACTGTAATAACTACACTGTCACTATGAACGTAAAAACAAAAATTGGGTGATTTTATGTTGAAAGAACGCTGTCTCGAGCTTTATGTACGGGGACTTCCTAAGTCGGTACTCAACAGTTAAAATAACAACATTTTGAGCATTAAGAAGAACATGTTATCGTATTGTGAAAGAACATAACATCACACAATGATTCGTTTGATGCAAAACATATTTACAGGAAACCTTAACATCTAATTCATTTCCTCACGACTTTTGTTACATCATATTGGTGTAATGTCTACAGAACCAATATCTGTAAATTGTACATCATGCAGACTTTTATCCAGACCATCAGCAATTCTACAAAAACAGTAAATTATCATATTAACCAAGGAACTATACAACGCTCTTATTATCTTGGGAATCTCATAACCATATGATAATTTAAGCCTATTACATACAGTTGCTTTGGTCATAAAAGATATTGTTCCCTGTAGATCGACTGAAAAGAGTTTTGTATGTAGTAGACATCTACATGAATGTCATATACTGTATGGCGGCTTGTAGGGTACGTACAAAAGGCTAGTCATCTGGAAATCTGTTTCTGTATTTTAGGCCTAATCTAGGTGACGTGTGATAATTGTATGAAACACACTTAAGAGTGGTTTATCTCTGTAGTCTCTAACTTCATGATATGGGAACACATTTGCTGTGAAGGGAGGTCTTTGCGACAATTCTAACACAAACTGTCTATGAGTACATGGGGTATGTATGAGAAGATAGGGGGGGGGGGGGGGGCTGAAGTGTGACTGTGTGCTGGCATCAGAGGTGGGGGAAGGTGGTGGAGAGGACACCAATGCTGGCTGGGCTGGTGAGGGCGTGTGATCCAAAGAGTGTACGTGGGCAGCCATGATGGTGAGGAGACCATTGGTGGAGAAGTGGAAGGTGAGAGCAGCTGTATCGACATCGTGCAATATCTTAAGGGAGGTACACCATGGCCGTGCTGTGGGATTTACGAGACAGTGGTTGTTGTCTGTCGCTTCCAGCCACTCATCTTGCCGTCGACAGCGAGACGACAGCGTGCAGGGGAGTGGCACACTGCACTAACTGAGCAACATGACGTGCCTCTTTGGCTGCTATGTGCGCCCTTTCGTTCTCAGCAATACCCACGCGCCCTGACACCCAGCTGAAGGACATCTCCTTCTACATCCTTTTCAGCTGCGGGAGAGCATCCTGGATATCCTAACTACTTTATCAGCTGGATTCAAGCTTTGAAGGGCACTCAGGGAGCCTGAACAGACGAGGAATTTAGCAGGCATGGCACGTATCACCTGGCTGGCCGGAGTGGCCGTGTGGTTCTAGGCGCTACAGTCTGGAACCGGGCGACCGCGACGGTCGCAGGTTCGAATCCTGCCTCGGGCATGCATGTGTGTGATGTCCTTAGGTTAGTTAGGTTTAATTAGTTCTAAGTTCTAGGCGAAGTTAAGTCGCATAGTGCTCAGAGCCATTTGAACCAACGACGTATCATCTGCTCCAGTACCCTCAAAATCGCGGATGGTTCGGCATTGAATACAGTAAGCTTTGGAGGCAACTGAATCTTCAGGACACAATCCAGGAAAACAACAGAGCAGTGAACTGAGTTCCCCGGTTTTGACTCATCCGTAAAGACAGATACATAGTTGTGCTGTTCATATAAACTGTCAGAATATATCGCATTAAAAACAAAAGCAGGAGTGCAATCTCTCCTGCACTGCACTAAATCTAAAATTTATCTGGGCCTCTGCAATAACCAGCGAGGAAGTTGGTTAAAATCCCCTATTTGAGCCTGGATGTGCTCCACACCGATAGACTCCAGTACACACGTTACACTGATTCTAAACGGCCTCATTGCCCATGGAAGATTCGTAAAGGGGCGTTTATAACATGACGAGCAACGGTATGGTATGCTGAGGAAGTGCGAGTAGCAAGGAGCTGACATGCCTGATGCACCATGAGAAGTTGTCGCCAGATGGTACATGGCAGTTCACCAGCATCAGCACAGGGACTAGGTATGGAGCTGATCTTGTAAGTACCTGAGGCTGGTCTGATCCCCTCATGCTGTACAGCGCCAATGATCTGCAGATTTTGCACATGGATCGAAATCCCCTGAATTCACACCGAGAGTGACTTAGGAGCTGCCTGGTCTCCAGCATCCAGACCAGACGATGGTTAACCACTCGCTCCAAAGTCTTTCCTACACATGGCAGCCTGCTCCCCAAAATCTGTGGCTACGACACTTCAAAATGTTCAGTGTCTTCTCGGCCCTTGCCTTCAGGTTCCTCAGGTGTGGTAACCACGACAATTAGGAGTAAAAAATGAGGCCTGAAAACCGCACAGAATGGAGTTCCAAATAAGCAATTCAGGTAAATTAAAAATACAATGTGAACGATTAAAATGAACATAAACACACTCGTCTGCTGAAAACACAAAACCAGTCTTTGCAGCCCACTCCTCGAGCCATTTCGCTGTAAGTAGCAACTGACAAGTTGCTGTCGCTCTACTGGAGGAGAAACAGAACACGGCAAAATCGTCCACAAACAAGGAGCATTGTATGGGACTCTTTACTGTAGATGTTATACTGTTTTGTGGCTATGGCAAAGAGGGTAATGCTTAAAACACCGCCTGAGGAACACCATTCTCCTTCTCGAAACTATTCGACAGCACCTCACGAACTTAGTACGGAAAAAAATTATTTGATATAAAGGATCGAATAAGGATGGGGAGATGGCCAAGGAAGCCCCATTGGTCGAGCTGTTATAGAATACTGTGGCTCCAAGTAGTGTCAAACGCCTTGTTGATATCAAAAAATATACCTACGCAATGCTGTTTACGTAGGAGAGCCTGCTGAATAGCCGCCTCTAGCAATGTCAGGTTTTCCATAGTGGATCGAAATCTCCTAAATCCACACGAAAGCGAATTACTAGCAGCCTGGTCTCCAATGTCCAGACCAGACAATGGTTAACTATTCGCTCCAAGGTCTTTCCTATACAGCTTTCCAAAGCAATGCTCCAGTAACTGCTGGGGCACATTCTGTCCTATCCCGGCTTTAGAAGAGGTAAAAAAATTGCCTCCCTCCACGATCTGGGAAATTTGCCCGTCTTCCGTATCTAGTTAAAATATTGTAAGAGGACTTCCTTTGACACTGGTTTCAGTTTACACAGAGTGCTGTATTGGATTTGGTCGTGATCGGGCGCAGTATCATGAGCCACAGACATGGCCAAATCCAGGTCAAACATGGAGAATTGGCAGTTGTAGGACACTGAATTGATAGACCTGAAGTCCAACTCACACCATGGTGGCATGGTACTGACTGGCTCTAAGTGGCAGTAGTCCGCGCAAATTGCTCTGTCACTGTACGTGCAATGTCTTCAGGTGTTGTTTGGAGACACATCTGATGCAATAGCACTATCATAGGTAACCGACTGCCTTACCAGAAATCCTCCTGATGACTTCCCACACAATAGTAGAATAAGTGGAATGATTGATAGAGTCCAGCAACAGTTGTCATGACGTTTTCTTGCTCTCCTTGATCTTGTGTCAAACCTTTGTCCTCGCTAATCGAAAAGCTGCGAAGTTTTCTGCTGTTGAGCGGCACTTAAACCGTCCCAGAACTTCAAGCCTGATGCGGATTACTGAAACGCACTCATCATTCCACCAAGGGACATGTGGCCTCCTACAGTGATGAGAGGACTTTAGTATGGAGAAGATAGCAGCATGTGGATTACCCGTGTGGTGTAGTCCACCTATTCTGTATGCTGCTGCAGCATTCAGACACAGCCATCTGGCAGAAAAGCGTCCATTTGGCTCTGCTGAGCACCCATCATGACCACATCCTTTCAGGGAGAGCTCCATCAAGTAGGTGAATGTGGAATGGGAAGTGGTCACTGGAATGATGGTCATCATTGGATTCCCACTGAACAGAGTCAGTAAGGGCTGCAGAGCAGAAACAGAGGTCAATGGCTGAGAATAACCCAGTAGCAGCACGGATATGAGTGGGGTTTCCTGTGTTGAGGATGCACAGATCTTGAAACATCATGAGGTTTTCCAGAACCTGAGCCTGAGGGCAAGTAGAGGTCGAGCCCCACAATACATGATAGGTATCGAAGTCTCCCAGTAGGATATGTGGTCAGGGCAGTTGTTCTATAAGATCTGTTGGAGCATCAGAGACAACCACTTCGTGTGGAGGTAGATACCGCAAGCAAACAGTGATCCTTTGACACACATGAACTTCAGCTGCAACCACTTGCAGGTCAGTAGCTAGGGGCAGAGCAGAGAAGTGGTCCAAGTTATTGACAAAGTGATTCCTTCGTTGACCCTTTCCTCAGTCACGTCATCCTTATGATAGAGCGTGCAGCGCCATAGCACGAGGGCGCAAGACGCTTTAAAATGCGTTTCCTGCAAACACAAGCGCAAGGTACATTCCTGTACTAGCCATTTCAGTTCCTCACAT
This sequence comes from Schistocerca serialis cubense, assembly GCF_023864345.2. Taxonomy (NCBI): domain Eukaryota; kingdom Metazoa; phylum Arthropoda; class Insecta; order Orthoptera; family Acrididae; genus Schistocerca; species Schistocerca serialis. The sequence continues at coordinate 34,275,141 of NC_064645.1, read as the reverse complement.
GTATCCTGAACCCATTAAGGTTCCACCATAGGATGGGACTCATCTATCATGGGGTAGCACTTTCATTCTGACGATGAGGGGAACCTGCAATGGGTAGAGGCTCGGACTTGGGGCGACGTGATCGCTCCAGTCTGACATCGAGACCCATCACCTCTGAGGAAGATACAAGAGAGACGTCAGAGAGGATGATGTCGACATCGTCTGACTGTGTACTTCCTGCCTCCCTCAGTGGGCGATCCTTCAGAGACTGCAGAAGTGACAGTTGCAGCACTGGGTGGTGGACCAGACTGGACACTTGTAGGGACAAGGAGTTCCGCAACATCAGCAAACATGGCCTTTCCTGAATTTGTGGGGGGAAGGGCAGGCTTCCAAGTAACTGCAGCAGCACAAGTGCACTGACAAACGCACCTACTAGTGCTACCACTAGCAACCTCCGTTTGTGTAGCAGCATCAGTTTCCTGGACTGGCTGTTTGAGAAAGGAAGCAAAGGAGGCAGCGAACATAAGTGACTGCATGGCCTTGTATACCTTTCTGGCTTCCTGGTACAGGATACACTTTGTCGTTTTTATTCTTCCATTCTTCAAGGCAGACAATGCAGTCCCTACTTTAGATGGGGTGATCCCCAGAGCAGCAGATGCACTTTGGAGGAGATGAACAACTAAGTCTGTTGTGGGCAGCCTTACTGCATTTATCGCAAGTGGCTTCTCTCTTACCACAAAGAGTAGTGTGCCCAAAGTGCTGATATTTAGAATAGTGCATTGAGCTGGGGAAATAAAGCTGCATGCTTAGGCAAAGGAAACCTGCCTTGACATGTGTTGGAAGTTTGATGCTGTTAAATGTAAGTATAAAAGAGTATGGTTTGACAAGATCACCACCCACCTTTTTCATGATATGTTTTACGTCAAGAATACATTCCAGAGATTACTCAGCTTTCAGTTCGTTTTGGGGAACGTCAATCAGATTCCTACAAGTCACAACACCTTTGTTGTAGTTTGTTATGCAGTTCAGTTTTCTACTGTGTACTCCTCGAATCATCAAGCTTTCTGGAGGTTCTTCACTTGTTGGGAACTAGACGTTTCGACTAACAGGCTCCCACTTCGAAAATGATTGGCAGATTTTAAGGTTCCTGCAATGCGCTGCAGATATTTCTCGATATAGAATGGTGAAACTTTATCGAAGCTGCCCTCTTTTCGTTTAACTATTATGAACACATTCTGAAAAGCAGCATGCTTTCTGTTACTATTTCGTGGGTCTCGAGAACTGGTTACCTGAGCCCTCTTGTTAGACTGGGTGTTGGTACCTACCAGCGGCCCACTCGTTCCGATGTAAGCAGGAAGAGTACAATTCGAGGGTTCCGTCTCGGTCCCACGAGCAACCAGGGAAATAAAAGTCCACCTCAACAGAGCCCCATGTGCCTAGGCAAGCCTTATATAACTGAAGTGCGGCACACTCCCGATACGTTGCCCACTAATGACTGTTCCACTTCAACAGTCATGCATCTTATCAGCATGCAGCATACGTTGAGACTGAGAGGTTTTTTATAGAGGTTTTCACCATCCTCGCGATCCAGGTGGTCAAACCGAGATCCCTGTTCCTGTGATACACAATGTACCATCGCCGTGCGCCATGCCGTACAGTGCTCACTGAAGTACGACTGTACCTTACAGTGACAGGAGACTTGTGGTACTTACCAGTCCCCAGCTAAGGAACTCCGAGGTCGCCTAGCCTATACCCAGCAAATGAATGCTGAGACCCTGACGGCGGGATGCGTCATTCGACGGAATAGTGGAGGGCAGTTGGGAGGGGTCATCAGAAAACCTTCTTGCAGAATCCACACTGGCCTAAGACGACGATACTGTCATAGGTTTTCTTTGTAACAGTATGTCAAAGGGACGGTCATCCCATCGAAGTGCCTTGTGAAGATTCGAGTTACGTGGTTGCAAGGGTTCTCAGATTATGTCATCGTGTAACATCACAGACTCACAATCTTCTACAACCATACGGAGGAAACCCTACATGCAGAGTGACGAAGAAAGGGCAGTACATGGAGATCGGTGACATGGCGTTTTACACATGAAATGAGATTGGGTTGGTCAGGAGATAGAGTCGACAGTTATTGAAACACAGAGTCACTGGACAAGCAGAGGACTTTGCGATACAAAAGTTCAGTGAGCGAAGCTCGAACATCGCGTTTGTGGGCCATATGCACTCCTAGGCATACCAGCAGAAGTGCCTCTGTCCACAGTGGAACATAAGAGCCACCTTTAATGTGTGATGCCAGTGCTCGACGGGTGCGTCTCTCCGTGGATGATGCGCTCTCATTCTAAATCAACGGTTGCTGCCTATGTTGTGCAACTTCAGAAAAAGGACCGATTCTTACTGCTGACATTTGGCAGTCGTTATTGAGATCCATGTATCGATTTTGACGGTGGATATGACTACAATGTCCTTAAGTGGCACAGCGTCTAGCCATCGAGTGACACAGTCGATCACCAGCAGGATGTACCGACAGACTTTGGAGATGGTTAGTGGGCCCACAAGGTCTGTGTGCATATGCTGAAAACGTCCTTTTGGGATTTCAAAGCGACCTAGGGGCAGTTGAGCGTGGCGTGATACCTGGCTCCTTTGGCACAGAATGCGCATGCGGGTCCACACGTTATGATCCTTCACATTAGGCCATACGAATAATATAGTGCTCCACTATAGATGGGATGTGGAATTTACAATAACGCAAATCATATCTGAAAAAACGCACGCTTTATTAAAAGAAAGTCGGTACAACACAGGTACGTCTGCACCGGTTGAAACCATAGGCTGCACTGTCTGTCAGAGAAGCTTGAACATAGCCTCAGAAGGGGACGCGATGACGTTGGGATGACAGATTCACTTTAGACTGTGCACATCTTTAGTGGGTCATTAAAACAACGTAATGTGCAAGTAGTGGGGCGCACTACTCTGGCAAGTCCGAGAAAACCGCAAGACACGTGTTACACGTCTATTATGTAACTGATGGTGTGGCTGGTCCCGGCGGAGGTTAGAGTCCTCCCTCGGGCATGGGTGTGTGTGTGTTTGTCCTTAGGATAATTTAGGTTAAGTAGTGTGTAAGCTTAGGGACTGATGACCTTAGCAGTTAAGTCCCATAAGATTTCACACACATCTGAACATTTTTGTAACTGATGTATCCGCGATGAAGGGTTAGTCGTTTGAAGTCATGGTGGTCAAACGGCGCCAGCTCGGTAGCTCAGTGGAATGAGCCATAATGAACAAAATGACATTAAAAAAAAAAGAAAGCGGTTAGCGTTCATGTTTTGCAAACGGATTGTGACCGGCACGATGGCTCGAATCCCACCTACCATTTAGTTTTTAATCTATATTTTTTTCATCACTGGCCGGTCGCGGTGGCCATGCGGTTCTAGGCGCTTCAGTTCGGAACCGCGCGACCGCTACGGTCGCAGGTTCGAATCCTGCCTCGGGCATGGATGTGTGTGATGTCCTTAGGTTAGTTAGGTTTAAGTAGTGCTAAGTTCTAGGGGGCTGATGACCTCAGATGTTAAGTCCCATAGTGCTCAGAGCCATTTGAACCATTTTTTTTTCATCACTGCTCACATTATTTAATTTATATTACATTTGATATTTAATATAATGAAAAAACCATGAGCAATTTCATGAACTTGTAGAAAATTTCGTGTTATTTGACTATTTGCTATTTGTAATTCAATTTTCAAGGACGATGGATGGGCTTGGAAAGCCCAAGTCAAACCTCGATAAATAATGATGCGAATGACATTATTCACAATCAGTAATACAGTAAGTCACAGTGTGCCAGACCACAAGAGTGATGTAAAATTACTCGTTGGACACGCTCTCGAAATCACACGCTGCAGGATACAGGGGAAACATAAATTGAAACTTCATGCAAATACACGTGGTTTTTTTCGTTATATTAACTTATCTCTGAAATGTCATAAAAAGTAAATAATGTGACCAGTGATGAAAGAAATATAGATTTAAAAAAGTGAGTGGGAGATGGGATTCGAACCATCGTGTCGGCCCTTAGTCATTGTCAGTGTGAACGCTAATCGCTTCATTTTTTCTATTTTTTTGTTTTTATTTTTGAAAGGAACCTTCCCGGTGTCCAAGAGAGGTGTTGGGACAAAGTGGGCAGGGGTGTCACAACCCGAGGCCTGGCCACCATGTCCTATTATTTTTATTTATTTATTTTTGTCATAAATACCACCGAGAATATCAGGAAATTGGCGTCACGCAAGGAAGAGGGCGCAGCAAAACCTCAGACTAAGAAGAACATTCCGATTACCAGTGAATATATAGGTTCTAAGTGTGGAGGAGGGGGGATCAACCTTTCATGACAGGAACACACCAGCTCTGTGGTGGGTTAGGGAAGACACTGCAGAGGAAACTGGAGAATAATTGTCTGTATTTTGGATTGCGGACAACTGCACAGTGGCGTTCATTAAGGAATTGACAAAAGTACTTTTCTTACCATTATCAAACAAGCAGTGTGCTGTGTGTCTACAAATCCACCTCACAGAGTTCGTCTTTGCTTGAAGGAAGTATCCCGCGTCGGGAAAGACGAGCAGTTGAGAAGGTATCTGATAAAGAGTCGTATGGGTAATTAGGGACAACATCTGTCGCACCAACAGCCAGACACCTCTCGCTGATCAGCACAGCAGGCGGTGGTCGTCAGTGTCCATAACGTCACAGTCGACACACAACGGCGTGTCTGTGAAGGCGTGACGGGCATACTTGTTTCCCATTGTTGTTGTTGTTGTGGTCTTCAGTCCTGAGACTGGTTTGATGCAGCTCTCCATGCTACTCTATCCTGTGCAAGCTTCTTCATCTCCCAGTACTTACTGCAACCTACATCCTTCTGAATCTACATCTACATCTACATTGATACTCCGCAAGCCACCCAACGGTGTGTGGCGGAGGGCACTTTACGTGCCACTGTCATTACCTCCCTTTCCTGTTCCAGTCGCGTATGGTTCGCGGGAAGAACGACTGCCTGAAAGCCTCCGTGCGCGCTCTAATCTCTCTAATTTTACATTCGTGATCTCCTCGGGAAGTATAAGTAGGGGGAAGCAATATATTCGATACCTCATCCAGAAACGCACCCTCTCGAAACCTGGCGAGCAAGCTACACCGCGATGCAGAGCGCCTCTCTTGCAGAGTCTGCCACTTGAGTTTATTAAACATCTCCGTAACGCTATCACGGTTACCAAATAACCCGGTGACGAAACGCGCCGCTCTTCTTTGGATCTTCTCTATCTCCTCCGTCAACCCGACCTGGTACGGATCCCACACTGATGAGCAATACTCAAGTATAGGTCGAACGAGTGTTTTGTAAGCCACCTCCTTTGTTGATGGACTACATTTTCTAAGCACTCTCCCAATGAATCTCAACCTGGTACCCGCCTTACCAACAATTAATTTTATATGATCATTCCACTTCAAATCGTTCCGTACGCATACTCCCAGATATTTTACAGAAGTAACTGCTACCAGTGTTTGTTCCGCTATCATATAATCATACAATAAAGGATCCTTCTTTCTATGTATTCGCAATACATTACATTTGTCTATGTTAAGGGTCAGTTGCCACTCCCTGCACCAAGTGCCTATCCGCTGCAGATCTTCCTGTATTTCGCTACAATTTTCTAATGCAGCAACTTCTCTGTATACTACAGCATCATCCGCGAAAAGCCGCATGGAACTTCCGACACTATCTACTAAGTCATTTATTTAAGCAATGGTCCCATAACACTCCCCTGTGGCACGCCAGAGGTTACTTTAACGTCTGTAGACGTCTCTCCGTTGATAACAACATGCTGTGTTCTGTTTGCTAAAAACTCTTCAATCCAGCCACACAGCTGGTCTGATATTCCGTAGGCTCTTACTTTGTTTATCAGGCGACAGTGCGGAACTGTATCGAACGCCTTCCGGAAGTCAAGAAAAATAGCATCTACCTGGGAGCCTGTATCTAATATTTTCTGGGTCTCATGAACAAATAAGGCGAGTTGGGTCTCACACGATCGCTGTTTCCGGAATCCATGTTGATTCCTACATAGTAGATTCTGGGTTTCCAGAAATGACATGATACGCGAGCAAAAAACATGTTCTAAAATTCTACAAGAGATCGACGTAAGAGATATAGGTCTATAGTTTTGCGCATCTGCTCGACGACCCTTCTTGAAGACTGGGACTATCTGTGCTGCTTAGTGTATTGATCTCTTGGTCTCCCTCTACGATTTTTACCCTCCACGCTGCCCTCCAATGCTAAATTTGTGATCCCTTGATGCCTCAAAACATGTCCTACCAACCGATCCCTTCTTCTAGTCAAGTTGTGCCACAAACTTCTCTTCTCCCCAATCCTATTCAGTACCTCCTCATTAGTTATGTGATCTACCCACCTTATCTTCAGCATTCTTCTGTAGCACCACATTTCGAAAGCTTCTATTCTCTTCTTGTCCAAACTGGTTATCGTCCATGTTTCACTTCCATACATGGCTACACTCCATACAAATACTTTCAGAAACGACTTCCTGACACTTAAATCTATACTCGATGTTAACAAATTTCTCTTCTTCAGAAACGATTTCCTTGCCATTGCCAGTCTACATTTTATATCCTCTCTACTTCGACCATCATCAGTTATTTTGCTCCCCAAATAGCAAAACTCCTTTACTGCTTTAAGTGTCTCATTTCCTAATCTAATACCCTCAGCATCACCCGATTTAATTTGACTACATTCCATTATCCTCGTTTTGCTTTTGTTGATGTTCATCTTATATCCTCCTTTCAAGACACTGTCCATTCTGTTCAATTGCTCTTCCAAGTCCTTTGCTGTCTCTGACGGAATTACAATGTCATCGGCGAACCTCAAAGTTTTTACTTCTTCTCCATGAATTTTAATACCTACTCAGAATTTTTCTTTTGTTTCCTTTACTGCTTGCTCAATATACAGATTGAATAACATCGGGGAGAGGCTACAACCCTGTCTCACTCCTTTCCCAACCACTGCTTCCCTTTCATGCCCCTCGACTCTTATAACTGCCATCTGGTTTCTGTACAAATTGTAAATAGCCTTTCGCTCCCTGTATTTTACCCCTGCCACCTTCAGAATTTGAAAGAGAGTATTCCAGTTAACGTTGTCAAAAGCTTTCTCTAAGTCTACAAATGCTAGAAACGTAGGTTTGCCTTTAGTTTCCTATTAGTGTCAAGATAAGGAGCGCACACCAATCGCCAAGTGGCGCGACAGTCTATGTAGGGAAGCTTCCCCTCAACCATATTCGGTGACCTGTGCTGCTGAAGTAAACCATAGATCACTTTCGTGGATGTCAATTGAGCTGGCAGTATCACAGTACGGACGTAGCTCAGTTCAAGGAAAAAGTGGCGGAAATGAAAGAAGGGCCGCGGGGATTCCGAAAGTTGGGTAGGTGGTGAGAGAGAGCGTGGTGCAAGGGCCTCCAGCGGCAGGCAGGTAAGGCACGTGGGACTAGGCCGCCACAATATCACGTGAGAGCCAATCAAAAGGTCTATCGCCCTGTCAGACCCGTGACACAAAGCTAAGCCACCTGCGCACCGCAGGTGGGTGAGGGTTTCGTACCTTATCTTGAATAGCAAGCCGTGGCAAACAAATGAACCAAATGCTGCTAGCATGCGGCGGGCCGTTGATGGCGGAACAAGGAGTGTCTGTGCCACATGTACGATATGTGACGCCAAGTATACATTAATGTATTGTGTGCGTTGTAGAAGATCGAGTGCTCGTAACTGATGATCCAAGAGCCCGGCTCATAGTTGGGAAAGTAGATGTCGGCACTGGAGGGCAACTGTCCACAACAGAACACTTGTGAAATCGAGTCCTAAGCATCGGAGAGTATCAGCTACACACAGAGTAGCAGCACTGTCCAAGGAAAGTTCCGCACCTCGATTTGCGCACATTAAGGCAGCTACCAGAAGCCTCGCCGTAGAGGGTAACCCGTGCCACTGACTCCCTGACCTCAGCAGCGCTTCGAAGAATGGTGACAATATCGTCTGCATATGAAGTGCAGCTCAATACATAGTCACCGAGAGACACCCCAGAGGGGCTTTGATGGAGGTCACATAGCAACATGTAACAACAACTACTGAACATATAATAAATTTTTTTCTTTGGATTTTTTAATAAATTAGTATAAGCAATGTTCTGATGTCATTTCTTTTTCTTTTCGTGTTATTATGTTAAAGAAAATGTAAGCAACTTTAGATGTGAATATTAATATTTATGTCAGATTTCAAGCAATGCTATAACAAAATTGAGGTGTAATCCCCGTTGAATCTATTGTAACATGTCTGAAATTGTAATTGTGCGCCTGCGTAGGCAATGTATTAAGATATGTGGAATGTAAAACCTTTGGTGAATACCCTATCTGTAGGGGAGCAGTAAAAGGTGGATGGCAGGCGAGCGCGGGAAAATGCACACGGGCGCGGTACGGCATAACGGGCTCAGCAGCGGTACTAGTCGGAGTTGGGCATCGGTCTGAGGAACACGTACCGGATCGAGGAGGCTATCCTGGAAAAAGTGGTTCCATTGAGGCTCGGATGTGCCGTGTCCGACGACTATACAGCATGGCTATATTCTAATGGCACTGGATTGAAAAGGATTACGACGCCAAGAAGAAGCAAAGTGCCGCTACAGCAAAAGCCATAGCTGTGATTGTATGTGTGCTGTGCGTCTCGCCACCTCGCCGCCCGCCAACCGCTGCTTCGACTCGCACAGGTTGAATCTTTAGAATTGTATTCGTGTGGACCAGTGTTAATTTTGTTCCTGACTGTTCAATAATAACTTAACTTTTACCAGATTTGTTCTATCAATGAATTATCCTAATCACTAACCTAGACAGGGTCCTTTCCACATGTTGTGCAATCCGAGTGTCCCGAAATGAAGATTTAAAGTTTATGTTAATAAGAATTAACTGCAGACCTATTTATGCTAGAATGAATCTTAATGAGCTTTATTGTTAACGAAAATATGAGTAAAGAGCAAAGGTCTGACAGAGTACTAAGATAAATTTGGAATTGACTTAGTAAGGAAGTTTAATTAATTTGAGACAAAAATCATGGTAGTTAAATGAGGAAGTAATTGGACAATAAGAGTAATAATTCATATTTTTTAAATCTTGAGTAATTAATGTTTCCAACAGTCAATGGTTTCAACATTGTGATCATAACAGTTTCAGGGTCCCCCCCCCCCCCTCTTTCATTCTTTTCTTTTCTATTCATTTAAATTCTGAAGTGATTGCACTGATTTGACCAGCAAAGTTAAAGTCAAGATAAAACCTAAATTTATCAGTGTTTTACCATTATTAAAATTGACATTGTATGTGTGTGTGTCAAAAGTGCTATTTCTAGGGTGACCTATGTCCGATTTCAGTCGGATCAATAGACAAAACGCAGTTCGTAGTAAACATTGCAGTGTAATGTTGTGTATTTATAGCTTGTTCAAACTAGTACAAAAAGGGAAAATCTTAATTCAGTAGATTTTTCTGGCACTAAAAATCCACCATATAATACAGTATTACTACGTGTGGTTATGCTTGTACGTACATCTACTTGTACAAGGGGAAAACTCACTCAATGCCTAATTAGGCTGGCGACCGTATTATTAACCATTAGTAGCATCTGCAGTGTACATTTCTTACCTGTCCTAATGTGTAATTGCACTTATACTTGCTTGACGTATCATTGTTGTTACTGACTGGGTATAAGTCCGGTTTTGCTTCCATTTAGGTACACGCGGTCAACATATGTACTAAAATCCTTTCCTATAAGGTGAAGCCCGTCAACTTATCATAGTACAGGCTTTAAAGAGTTAACGTACGCCCGAGGGTGGACGTTACAAACAGTTCCGTGGCAAATGCATACAATAGTGCAGAGAGTGGGCCAGCCTTGATGCATTGGTCGACGGATCAAGATGGGAGGAGTAAGATGGCCATTGTAGAACACACGAGACGTAGCTGCACGAAGCAGACGCATTACGAGGTCGACAGTAGTATCAGGGTAGCCCATACTGCGGAGCACCCTTTCCAGGAAGTCATGATTGACTCGATCGAATGCCTGACTGAACTCCAGAGGTGCCAAGAGTCCTGGCATACAACAAGCGTGAGCAAGAGAGATTATGTCCCGATAGCGGCAGAGCCCAGTGCGGATATTACTGGTACCCCCCAAAGCAGTTTGATTGGCGAAAACCATATACCGAGCTGTCCGTTTAAGGTACACAGACAACAGCTGGGTAAAGACCTCTGTATCACTGTTGAGTAGCATCAACAGGCGGTAATCGCATATCTGTGAGATACACCAAGGCTTGTGAATGGGAATGAGGAAACCATCGAGGTAAATATTTGGAATCAGCACGAAAGGTGACATAAGGTTCTGACAAATTTCCGTCCACACTGGCCCAAGAATGGGACGAAATGTCCAATAAAACTCCAGTGGGAGGCCATCAGGGCCAGGCAACCTGTTTGTGGAACCCACCCGGATAGCGTCATGGACTTTGTCCTTCGTGACGTTAGCAATCAGATCCATCATCGCATCCATGGGAACCGAGCCAAAGGAGAGCCTGGAGACTGCTGTAATGTTGGCAGGGTGGTGACGTTGTTCACAGTACAATGTAACATAATGTTCATAGAGGGTAGACACAATATCCCGTTGGGTATCAAAACGCTGCCCATGATCAATCGTAAGAACATCAATCAAATTCCTCCGACGGTGGCGTCGTTCCGCTATAACATGATACATAATGGACGCTCTTGCACTAACCCATCGTTTGTGTGCACCCTGACCGTAGGTCCTTCAAGATGGCTGTGAGAAAGGGACGTGAGCTGCGCTTTGGCACGATTTGCCATCGCCTGGCGCTCTGGTGGATACTGCTTCATAGTACATTCTCAGAGAATGGTGAAATAGAATTCCTGAGTCCGCCGACGCCACGCTGCAACCTCCCTTCCATCGTCAGAGAATGCAGCGGGCCAGACTTCAGCAGACTGTATGCCATTGGCAATATCGCGGGAGATGTAAACATGGTCGAGTCGGTTGGAAACTCCCAAGAATCCACTAGGCTGAGGTGCTGGAGAATTGTCACTAGTGCCGCGCACGGTGAGTGAAGTGGTCATTGGTCTATGGGTGCCTAGGCGCAGTTGAAATCGCCTCCCATGATCAATGCATCCTGCCATCCCAGATAGAGGCGTGACTGTCTCTGAGAAGAAGATGGGACGTTCACTATGGCAACCCAAACTGGTGCATAGACATTGACGATGCTGACGGCATCAAACGTGAGAGCCATACCTCTGGCGTCAGGGAGATAGGCAACTACATCAGCGAGGATACCGTCACGTAAAAGGATTGCCATCCCACTACCAGTAGGCGACGCATGAGAGGCATTTACTGTAAAACCATGGGGAGCACAGAAAGAAAATTTGGAAATTTGTGGTAAGGTCTTAAGGGACCAAACTGCTGAGGTCATCAGTTCCTAAGCTTACACACTATTTGATCTAACTTAAACTAACTTACGCTAAGGACGACACACACACCCATGCTCGAGGGAAGACTCAAACCTCCAACGGGGGGGAGCTGCGCGGATCGTGACAAGACGCCTCAGACTGCACGGTTACCCCGTGCAGTGAGAATGGAAAGTTGCAATGTGCACCTCCTGGAGGAGAGCTACATCAATGTATACAGCATACAGCATATCATGGAGTAAAGCCAGTTTGTGGCATACTTGAATAGTGTTGACATTGACCATGGTGCAATAAGTCTGGAAAGCTGCCATCGCTAGGAGGACAGGCGATTCAAAGGGGGAGGGGGCGGGGGTGAGGAACACAAGGAACTCCCTGTTAGGCCCTCACTGAAGGGCACATCACTATGGCGAGGAGGGAAACGACCCCACCAATGTGAGTCCATCGTTCTGTACACCTTCAGAATGTCCCTCCTCAGCATCCATGGCGTCAGCTCCGGACACAGACGTGGCACCGGGCTGGTTCAGTGGTACATTATCAGAGGTGCGCCCACAGGTAGCGTTAGACACAGAAAGAGAGGCAACCGCACCAGACACAGGCGGGGTAAGGTCGTCGTCCGAAGGTGGACACTGGCTCTATATGGAGGCAAGGAAGGACGTCACATCGTCAGGTGGCAGCGCGTCAAAGGGCAGTGCGCCATCATTTGCAGGGTCGTTATCCTGTGCACACATCCAGTGGACGCAGTCATCAGAAGGGGTACAACATTATCTCTTCCGTTTCCTCGGCGGCCGTTACTTCCTAACGTGCTTTCCCGTGTCGGATGGTGGGCGGCTATCGTCCAACATGTGGCCAGATGGCAGAAACGCAGAGGTATATACACCTCCATGAACAACAACCGTGGGGCCTGCTGACGATCGTCGTTCATTTGTACTGCCTCCGGCAGGGATGTAGGAGAAACAGGAGAAACGTACTTGGTATCGTCTGGAGGAGCCGACACGGCTACAGACTGATTCTGCACAGCAGGTACCACCGCCGCAGACGCGTAACACAGAGGTAGCACAGGGCGCCTCATCAGGAGCCACGTCTCCGGTCGGCGTCTGAACCAGCCCACGTCGGAAGTATTCTGAACGGACGTGGCCTTCCTGGCCACAACCTGGGCAGGTGCGCGGCTGGCCATCGTACAGACGACAGCCCTGCAGCCGGCAATAACCGAGTATGAAGGCGCGTGTTTCCGTAGTTCAATTTTTATCCGACGGACACCACTGAGGACACAGTACATTTCAAACGTGCTCCACGTTTCAGCCACGTGACTGACGCAGTTGCCGTAAGATTTAGAAGCGGCTACCACGGCGTCCGACGGTACTTCAAACGGGATTTCGAAAACTCGCAACGTTTGGAGGCCAAAAACCTACGTGATCAATTACGACAGCCCCTCTATGTCCGTCAGAGTATCGAAACTTGAGACCGTTAGGGTGGCGCCGCACAACGTCGGCACACAGCTCGTCATTCGCCAGGTTTTTATACACAGCAGTACTAAGGATTGAAAAATGTATTCCGAGAACGTGTTGTGGCGGAGACGCATTTAATCCCATAAAGCGTTCAACTTCATACGCCTTCGGTCGTTCGTGATGTAATGGAAAAGTTGGTTTAATTGTGGCGTGGCGGTAAGAAAACGCCATGATGATCAATGAAGTTGGACTCTGAGACAAGCCACTACGCGGAAGTAAACAAAAGCGTACGCACTCGCTCGCGAGCAGCACAATAGGCGAGACGCAACAAAGGCGTGCGCGCTACATAGCAGCCAAAGGCCGACTGACCGCTTGACCGCCAGGACTTCGAACGACCAGTCCCTTCCTGCCTATACGTCAGTTATATAATAGACGTGCAACACGTCTCTTGCGATTTTCTCGGACTTGCCAGAGTGGCGCACCGTACTACTTGCACACTATGTTGCTTTAATGGCCCACTAGAGGTGTGCACAGTTTGAAGTAAATCTGCGATCCCAACGCCTTGGCGGTCGACTTGAAGTATTGTTTATTGTTCTGGAGTATTCACAACTTCCATTACATACTTCAGTAAACCAAGTTACATAGTTCTATAAAAATTTTGAATACTGGAAAGATCGTTCTGTAGATCCTAACCAGAATGTCTGATGGTTTAATCTCTTCTTTGGCCGAGTGTAGTTTTAACTGGTACGACTTTGCAGCTGACAAGCTTCGGTTTTTACTTTTCATGCTTTTCCATAGACTCAAGCCTCTAACCAGATGAGAGGAATGCTGCAAGGGTTAAGGAATCGTTGCAAACTTCTGTTGATATTCCGATTTCAGACGAATGCCAGATACACTTCCAAATTTTAGTCATCGTAGCTTTAGTAAACAATCGATACATCCGGCAAAAGAAACCTTTTAAATTAGTCTATATCAAAAACATCACTGGAAGGTAGCTCTAGTCTACAATACAACATGAAGAAGAGACAAGAAAATAAACACGAGTATCGTAAATGAACGACAGATACACAGAGAACATTTAGCGCAAAGAATTTATAGTCACAAATTAGCAACTGGCATCTAAAAACACATTGCACCCAAATTCAATTACAAATTGCCATAATGAACTAGTAATGTATCAGGTTGTTGAGCCTGCTCTGTTAACATAGCGTTACGCAAATCATCATAGGTTTTCCGGGAAACTTCTGACATTAGCTCTACTCTGACTGCGTTACAGCAAAAGTCGAGTTTTCTCAACGTTTCCCAACCTAAATACCCGCTGTGCATGCGTCAGTCATAGAAATTCAGAGCTGACAGAGAGATAGGACTCATACTCGGTCGATAATACAAGCCAGACAAGCCTCTACTTGAGCCGTATAGTTCATTCGCGCAGCTACAAATAGTTCATACATTTTCCTGCACCGCTGAGAGAATTTAACACAGTTTAAAATTTTTCGTGGCCCGACGTGGAGTCACGTGACAGTGGGATGGTGGAGGGAGGTGAGAGCAGGGCTGGCTACCGCGATGAACCACTCGCCTGCGCTGTACGCGACACGCCATGGCTGCGGTTTAAACGGCCACAGCTACTGACTGGTTGCGTCACCAGCACACACGAGACTGACGCGGTGCAAACACAAGGCAAGGAACATGGTTGCGCGGCTTAACTCGTCACACAATTTCCATTGCAGCGGCACTCACCTTTTATCGCTATCCATTCTTCTTTCTAATTTGTTGCTGCATATATCACGCCAGAACTGTTGCTAGGTTGCTGACGAACGACAATAATTCATTGTTAGTTCGCTTGCATCTGGAGATTACTTTCGAACACGACGGTGCCGAGGCAGAGTTTATTACAAACAAGTTTCTTTACGCCGAACTAAAAAGGAATACGCCCATCAATAGGGGTTCAAAATGCTAGTTTCAGATGCACCAGGCAGTGAGTTTCTGCTACTATCTATTAAGTCCAGCCTTGTCGTCAAATATGGGTTGTCTAGGAATCCTTCTTACTCGGTTCCTAGACAAACAGTTCAAACAAACCGTATGAGACAGCACTTAACTTTGCAATTACAGAGATGTGTCGCAAGCAAAGGCCGACGTACGAAATATGAAATCTTCTTCAGTATAAACAATTCCAAGCCTGAGCTACACAGAGTGTACAAGCGAAGTAACGAGCGTTGACCCTTCTACACAAGTCGCTGGTCAAACTACTATTCAACTGGGCCGCGACCAGTCTTCTGCACATAGGGGCCACAGCTGTCGAGTTGTTGTCCTGGACAGGGGTCGGTCGGCGTGCGATTGGCTGACGTCTTCTCACAGCCATCTCTCCTATATCGTTTCCGATTGGCGTTCCAGCACTTGACTTTACGCTGTAACACTATTCTTTCGACTCTGTGTTCCAGTTGTTTCTTAGAGCCTAAGTGTGGAAAGACAGTGCCACATTAGTTGGATGACTCTATTTAGTGGTCAGTCGAAAGATACCCTCGACACATGGTGGTCGTCCTATTCTCAATCACGTTATAGCAAGTATCCAGAAGTGAGAAAAATAATATGTTCAGAACAAAGAAACACAAGAGAATTCTAGACCCTTTAAATTGTACCGACACTCCAACGAATGAGTGCATGCACAAGATTTAACAAAGTGCCACAGTAGCTCTGGCCTCTCGTAATCGAAAGGTTAGTCATGAGCGCTCGTCACACGAAGACTGGAGGCAGCTTCTAAAGGACCTGGGTACAGAGTCTCACAGGCAGTTCGGAATCTCATAGACAGACGTGAACATTTCAGTAGAGGTGCGCTTGTTTTCAAATCAGCTGTTGGGTCAGCTGTAGTAATATGATCGGCAGTTTTGATTTTCAAATACAGTGATTTTTACCAAGCTTATGTTCTGAACTGGCGAGAGTCTTGTGTCGTATTAGACACCTAACAGTTACCTGTAAAATGTTCCGATTGAGAAAACGTATTTGACAACGTCTTTGAAAGTGAGTCCAAACAGATCGCATTGAGACTGTCATTTTTCATTTCGATGTGCCTTTTTTTTATATACATTTGTCATTACGAGAGTTTCTCCTTTTGTTGAGAAGGTAGATGTGTGCGATGCGAATGCAACAGAAACAAATAAGAACAGCACCAAACTTGACGCACTACTTCCCCTTGTAATCCATGCCATAAAGTAAGATAATACGGGATTTAATGTCTGCCTCAGCGATCCAGATAGCCCACCATCCAGAAAAATTGGAAAAAAGGTCATCAATAAACTTGCTCCCACACTGTACTGAATTGTTTCTGCGATGAAGAATCTTGTAAGGGAACTGAAACTACGAACACAGGAAAGTATCTCGTGTCTTCGTCTGCTATGTTTGACAGATTTCATAGATACTGACGCATCTGAAAATGAATTTCAGTTTCAACAGTAAGGACTATTTCAGTGACGTAAAAGAAAAGTGGCAATATTTGTTGAGGGTGAACATCTCATCCCATGTCTTTCCTGAAAAGCAAATATGTCGTGTAGTGCATAGTGAGACAGCTGTACAAGGGATCCTCTATTCTTTTCTCTCTTATGACGACTTCAGAGGACACAACACGCTACCGGTGGCGGCACTGCATGCCCAGTGAATCGAGCTCTCGGGGGGGTCACACGTAGATGATATCTGCATCAGGCGCAAAATTCCTGCTTCACGATTGTTGTCTGCCAGTGATCTCTTGATATTCTTTCTCACCCTCAGAAACACAACTCAGTGGAATGAGGTCGCTGATTTGCGTTCTAGTCATCTCGATTACGATGTGAAACGTAGATAGAACATTGCCCAAAAGAAAGCTAATGAAAAGGATTTTCAGCGTGGCAGACAAAGTTTTAACGGGAATAGCCTACACATGATACACCGAGCCCATGATACGTCTGTTCTGAATTGAAGAGACTCCCTGAAGAGATTACTCACTCCCTGGTGGCCTGAGGGTTGCAGCTCTGCAGTATTCCAGGCTTGAGCACGTCCTAGTGTTGACCGAATGATGAGAACACAGAGGAACCTTTAGGGCGGCGAGTACCAAATGACACCTAATTATACAGACAGCTACAAGAAATTTTGGCTTGAGCTTCTGAGCACCTTAAACCACACCAAAACGTCAGTAAGAATTCAGTTGAATGTACGTTACTATTAAGACAGCATATTTTACAAAGCATACTAATGTGGCGTTGTTGTTGTTGTGGTCTTCAGACCTGAGACTGGTTTGATACAGCTCTCCATGCTACTCTATCCTGTGCAAGCTCCTTCATCTCCCAGTACCTACTGCAACCTACATCCTTCTGAATCTGCTTAGTGTATTCATCTCTTGGTCTCCCTCTACGATTTTTACCCTCCACGCTGCCCTTCAATGCTAAATTTGTGATCCCTTGATGCCTCAAAACATGTCCTACCAACCGATCCCTTCTTCTAGTCAAGTTGTGCCACAAACTCCTCTCCTCTCCAATCCTATTCAATACCTCCTCATTAGTTACGTGATCTACCCACCTTATCTTCAGCATTCTTCTGTAGCACCACATTTCGAAAGCTTCTATTCTCTTCTTGTCGAAACTAGTTATCGTCCATGTTTCACTTCCATACATGGCTACACTCCATACAAATACTTTCAGAAACGACTTCCTGACACTTAAATCTATACTCGATGTTAACAAATTTCTCTTCTTCAGAAACGATTTCCTTGCCATTGCCAGTCTACATTTTATATCCTCTCTACTTCGACCATCATCAGTTATTTTACTCCCTAAATAGCAAAACTCCTTTACTACTTTAAGTGTCTCATTTCCTAATCTAATACCCTCAGCATCACCCGATTTAATTTGACTACATTCCATTATCCTAGTTTTGCTTTTGTTGATGTTCATCTTAAATCCTCCTTTCACGACACTGTCCATTCCGTTCAACTGCTCTTCCAAGTCCTTTGCTGTCTCTGACAGAATTACAATGTCATCGGCGAACCTCTAAGTTTTTATTTCCTCTCCATGGATATTAATACCTACTCCGAATTTTTCTTTTGTTTCCTTTACTGCTTGCTCAATATACAGATTGAATAACATCGGGGAGAGGCTACAACCCTGTCTCACTCCTTTCCCAACCACTGTTTCCCTTTCATGCCCCTCGACTCTCATAACTGCCATCTGGTTTCTGTACAAATTGTAAATAGCCTTTCGCTCCCTGTATTTTACCCCTGCCACCTTCAGAATTTGAAACAGAGTATTCCAGTTAACATTGTCAAAAGCTTTCTCTAAGTCTACAAATGCTAGAAACGTAGGTTTGCCTTTTCTTAATCTTTCTTCTAAGATAAGTCGTAAGGTTAGTATTGCCTCACGTGTTCCAACATTTCTACGGAATCCAAACTGATCTTCCCCGAGGTCCGCTTCTACCAGTTTTTCCATTCGTCTGTAAAGAATTCGCGTTAGTATTTTGCAGCTGTGACTTATTAAACTGATAGTTCGGTAATTTTCACATCTGTCAACACCTGCTTTCTTTGGAATTGGAATTATTATATTCTTCTTGAAGTCTGTGGGTATTTCGCCTGTCTCATACATCTTGCTCACCAGATGGTAGAGTTTTGTCATGACTGGCTCTCCCAAGGCCATCAGTAGTTCTAATGGAATGTTGTCTACTTCCGGGGCCTTGTTTCGACTCAGGTCTTTCAGTGCTCTGTCAAACTCTTCATGCAGTATCGTATCTCCCATTTCATCTTCATCTACATCCTCTTCCATTTCCATAATATTGTCCTCAAGTACATCGCCCTTGTATAAACCCTCTATATACTCCTTCCACCTTTCTGCCTTCCCTTCTTTGGTTAGAACTGGGTTGCCATCTGAGCTCTTGATATTCATACAAGTGGTTCCCTTCTCTCCAAAGGTCTCTTTAATTTTCCTGTAGGCAGTATCTATCTTACCCCTAGTGAGACAAGCCTCTACATCCTTACATTTGTCCTCTAGCCATCCCTGCTTCGCCATTTTGCACTTCCTGTCGATCTCATTTTTGAGACGTTTGTATTCCTTTTTGCCTACCTCATTTACTGCATTTTTATATTTTCTCCTTTCATCAATTAAATTCAATATTTCTTCTGTTACCTAAGGATTTCTATTAGCCCTCGTCTTTTTACCTACTTGATCCTCTGCTGCCTTCACTACTTCATCCCTCAGAGCTACCCATTCTTCTTCTACTGTATTTCTTTCCCCCATTCCTGTCAATTGTTCCCTTATGCCCTCCCTGAAACTCTGTGCAACCTCTGGTTCTTTCAGTTTATCTAGGTCCCATCTCCTTAAATTCCCGCCTTTTTGCAGTTTCTTCAGTTTCAATCTGCAGTTCATAACCAATAGATTGTGGTCAGAATCCACATCTGCCCCTGGAAATGTCTTACAATTTAAAACCTGGTTCCTAAATCTCTGTCTTACCATTATGTAATCTATCTGATACCTTTTAGTATCTCCAGGATTCATCCAGGTATACAACCTTCTTTCATGATTCTTGAACCAAGTGTTAGCTATGATTAAGTTATGCTCTGTGCAAAATTCTACAAGGCGGCTTCCTCTTTCATTTCTTCCCCCCAATCCATATTCACCTACTATGTTTCCTTCTCTCCCTTTTCCTACTGACGAATTCCAGTCACCCATGACTATTAAATTTTCGTCTCCCTTCACTATCTGAATAATTTCTTTCATCTCGTCATACATTTCATCAATTTCTTCATCATCTGCAGAGCTAGTTGGCATATAAACTTGTACTACTGAAGTAGGCATGGGCTTTGTGTCTATCTTGGCCACAATAATGCGTTCACTATGCTGTTTGTAGTAGCTAATCCGCACCCCTATTTTTTATTCATTATTAAACCTACTCCTGCATTACCCCTATTTGATTTTGCATTTATAACCCTGTAATCACCTGACCAAAAGTCTTGTTCCTCCTGCCACCGAACTTCACTAATTCCCACTATATCTAACTTTAACCTATCCATTTCCCTTTTTAAATTTTCTAACCTACCTGCCCGATTAAGGGATCTGACATTCCACGCTCCGATCCGTAGAATGCCAGTTTTCTTTCTCCTGATAACGACGTCCTCTTGAATAGTCCCCGCCCGGAGATCCGAATGGGGGACTATTTTACCTCCGGAATATTTTACCCAAGAGGACGCCATCATCATTTAATCATACAGTAAAGCTGCATGTCCTCGGGAAAAATTACGGCTGTAGTTTCCCCTTGCTTTCAGCTGTTCGCAGTACCAGCACAGCAAGGCCGTTTTGGTTAATGTTACAAGGACAGATCAGTCAATCATCCAGACTGTTGCCCCTGCAACTACTGGAAAGGCTGCTGCCCCTCTTCAGGAACCACATGTTTGTCTGGCCTCTCAACAGATACCCCTCCGTTGTGGTTGCACCTACGGTACGGCCATCTGTATCGCCGAGGCACGCAAGCCTCCCCACCAACGGCAAGGTCCATGGTTCATGGGGGGTGGCGTACACCTTAGAATCCTATTGCAGACACCACTATTGACCTCTTCCGTACAGGAGTGTCCGCCTTCAGTACAGGAGAGGGCCAGCCGTGGGTAGACGGGCTTCTGTTCTCCTTTACCACGTATCAGTCATGTCCGGCCTTCTCTTTCCTCAGGCTCTGTACATAGCACTCGAGGACATGTTCCAGCACCGTAACTAGCGAGCCCACTTGAAATCTCTAAAACGGCAGCACTGTGGCACTCGATGACAGATCGCCACTGCAGACAATTAGAAGCATCATGTCTCCATAGGTCCTCACGCAGCTTCCTATTTCTGTCTGTGTTCCTGTATCAATTACGACACCTCTGTTGCTGCTTCAGCTTCCTACGCACTTGGTCGTATTTCTTTGACAAACTCCTACGAGGCAGCTGCCTGGATTTCTGCTGTCGCTGCTCCACCTCATGTTTCTTCCTGGTAGTTTTTTAACTCCTTTTTTGTTATTTTGTTAAGTTTGTTCCACATCCTTTCTTCTCTCAACATTACAGATACTGTTTCTAACTAGAAGAAATTCTTATCACCATCTGCCATTGCTGACTGCTTTTGCTAGAAGAAATTCTTATAATGTCTGTCACTGCTAACCGGTGACGCAGTCACTAGCACACTCTGGCAAGCTGCTAGGCTGTTCGTTCATTCTCTTTAGGTAGCTTTGCTTTAGTCCGTGTCCAGTCAAGTTGTGCATCGTACTGATGACGAGACTGATGACTGGCGCATAGTAGCAACACTGCCACTTCTACAGAAGCTGTGCCGTAGTTTCTTGTTTACTTCTCACGGGTTGTCCTATGACTTGTTTCGTTGTTTGGGACGCACTCTTCTGCAGCCACGACTCAGTGCCTTTCTTACGAACTTCCAGGTCTGCTGGCCAGAGAGGCTCACCAGAATGACCAGCTGGTGCAGTCCTATATGCTCCTGTTTAACGAAGAATCACGTTTAACTGCATAATTGATAGGGCTTCCGGTGGTTTCGCCAGTTGCAACCAATGAACCCGAACGCTAGCTATGGAGCTATGCAATAGCTAACAACCTGAATGGCTTTGTGATACATTCTCATACTTTGTTATGGAAGTCCAAACTTATTCTATCCTATATTCGCTGGTTTGCTTATTATGTAAAGTCCTATCTTGACGATATGTTGGATGTGGGCGGAGAAATTTTTGTTTCCCGTCGAACAATAACCAAGATATTTGCTGGCCTCTCCTCTTTGTGAGCGTTCCTCATTTATTTTTGCTGTAGGAGTTCTGCTTCTTAAGAACTTTGCTTTAAGTACTAGAACAACTGTCTTGCGTGGAGACATGCGGATTTTATTTTATGTACGCCATTCTTGCAGTGTTCTGGAACTTGTTTAGAGTTGTCTTCTAGTTTGCGACTTGGATCTGTCGTTGTGGAGGTAATTGCAGTATGTGAAGCAGTCTTATTGCGTTGTCCGTATTTTCCTTTCTAAACCTCTACTACATATTTCTTTTGTGCCTCTGTTCCACGTCCATGCAGGGTCATCAGGGTTATTTACAAATTTGGCACTGTTAATTTAAAGGGTAGCCCAACTGTATGTGAGCGAAAGTTTTCTAAATTTCTGCAAATTGTGTAACCAAGGCGGAACTTGGGCTCCAGCCCAGTATTCACCTGGTGGGATGTCGGAAAACGCCTAAAAGCCACGTCCAGGCAGGCAGCGGCACTTTCACACACTCGGCTAGCCGGGTGGACTTCCTAAATCCTTACTGATAGGCATTTATACTTCAAAGAATCGCGCGAGTTTCTAATTGTTTGCACAAAAGCTTTTCGCTGCATTTTCCTCATTGTGTTCGACAGGCATATTGGTTGGTATGACTTCACTTTTGTCGCATTCTTATCCTCTCCCTTTTTCAGTACGGTAAACTTTGCTGCCTTGCAAACATTTGGTATTTTTCCTTGATGAGGCACTCGTTATGTAACTGTTAAAGCATGGCACGACACTACTTTCAATGCCTGCAGAACCTCAGCTTTCATTCTGTCAGGTCCCGGTCTCTTATTCTTCTTCATCGTTCGAGTAGTAGTAGTACTTCTTCACCCAAAGGAGAGGTGTTATCGTAGCGCAAATTCGTCTCTTCTCTTAGCTCTGTTTATCGTCCTGTCCAGTTCGCGTAGCTATCATCTGTAGCAACACAGCTTTAAAAGTTCTGCTGAATTATCCTCCTGCATCTTAGCTTTTGGTCAGAACGTAAGTGCGGGCGTATTACTTTCTGCCTTGGATCAAGTCCTGGGGCCTGAATTACTTAGCACAGTCACTGTTTGTACTATAGTCCTATGCTATACTACTAATAGCCACCCCCATCGGGGCAGAACATCTAAGACCGTTAGCGCAAGTCCTAGACAGAGTTTCAGAATTTGAAGTCACAGCCAATCTAATAAAACAGCATTTTGGTGAAGAAAAGGTTAAATTCCTTGGCCTCATAATATCTCCACAAGGTACACTCCCAGACCCACAGAAACTGGACGCAGTCAAACACTGTCCTGCGCCTCGGAATAAGGAGCAGTTTATGGCCTGTCCGGGCCTAATATCATTTTTTAGAAAATTTGTACCCAGACAACTTTTGAATACTGATCCGTTGTTAGATCTTCTGGGAGAGAACCACCCAGGGATACGGACTGACCCAGCGTCACGCTGACTTTGACAGTGTGAAGGAAGCGCTATTGAATGCCAGTGTTTTACGCCAGCCTGCCGTGGCTCTAGGTTTTTGTTTGTGTATCGATGCGTCCTCACAAGACTGGGCGCTTGTTTGTTCCAGATCACTGACGAGGCTGGGGAGCTTAGCCGCAAAGGTGATTAGTTTCGTTAGTCGAATATTGTCAGAGACTGAACGGTCATATTCCGTAACAGAACTCACGGTTCTCGCGGTAATATGGGCATTTAAAAAGTTCGAATGCTGCCTGTGGGGCAGATACACTAAAGCTTACTGCGGCAGACAGTCCTTGTCCTTTCTTTTAACTTGCAAACTGTGGTGGTGCTCGTATTTGCAGGAGTTCGATTTTCATATCGTCTCTATTAAGGACAACCAAAATGTAATCGCAGATGCCTTGTCAAGGCTACCTCACGGACGGGACTTGACGAAATCCTAGAATTTATGGAACATAATTCAGACATCAGGGTTTTGTTAATGCAAGATAAGACACAACAGCCATATTGCATTAAGGTGTGTAAGAGTATGGAACAGCTGTGACAAGCAGATCCGACGTGGTGAAGGGTAAGATTAAAACAATTACAAAACGGTGATGATCATTTAAAGAAATTTTCTACAATTTACAAAGGGGTCTTGATCCAGAGACACCGCCCAGCTCAAAGCCAGTGGTGTGTTGGTTTGCCAGAAGACAATGTGGACGATTTTATACTGCATACTCACAGTGGCTGGGGCCACTATAGCGTTTCCAAGTCCACTAGCAAAATAAATACCTACTGCTACTATACTAATTTGCGATGGAAGGTCCTTCAGGTGATACAAAAGTGTATTAAATGCCAAAAGGCAAGTATTCAAACTTGGCCAAATTCGTTGAGTTGCGCTCAATATTGCCAAAAAGAGCTTTGGAAATAGTATCTTTGGATATGGCTTGGCCCTATCCACAAGGGAAAGGACGCGTAAAATATATTGTTGCTTTGTACGATGTTTCTCCAAAAAATATCAAACTGTATGCTGTGCAGTTGCTGACTCCTAATAACATTATTAGGAGAATGACAGAAGACTATTTCTCGAGGGCAGAAAGCCAGAAATATTACTACGCTTGTCCAATGGAGCTATATTTACAAGTCAACAGCCTTTGCACATGCGCACTGCACAGCTTAGTCCGACATTGCATAGCCGGCAGACTGAAGCAGCTTAGCAAATGAACGTCAACCAAACTGTATTTTAGTAACTTTACAATATAAGTTAACTACTGTAGAAATGAACAGTGTACACTACAAAGCTGAAACTAAAGGGAGAGAAGAATTAATCTAAGGAATAATTACAGTGGAAAAATAAAAAAAAACTTTCTACAAAAAAATATCTACACATTGTATTACTATCTACAGTATACATACATTTACAAGTGACTACACACAAGCTACACTAAACACTATAGGATGACCTCCAAGTACAATGAAGCAAGGAACAGATGTTAAGTTTTGAATAAGTTACGAAAGATAATGAGTTTGTACCCTACCTACGACAACACTTTTATTTTCAGGTTCAAATGGTCAGTCAAAATAACAACTGCACTATTAACACTTACGCTCTTGTAACACTAGATGAATACAGCTCCTTACTGGTGGAAAATAAATAAATGTACATCGAAAAAGTAATGTGTAAGCAGCCATCCAGCGAACGCCGTACGGACACGTCCTGGGATAAATAACGAACACAATGGTTAGGTGTTAAGTACCAAAGCAAAAGGGCCAAACCATAATATAGATAATTATAGTTATAAAAATATGTGTGATAGTGTGGATGTGTGCGTATGAAAGGGCTACAGTACGTCACACGTTATAAAAGTTAAACTGAGGTGTCGTACTACCAAACCACAAGGGTCAGACCAGTTACTATAAGTTGCTGATACGAGCGCCAGATATGTGTCGGCGTGGTGCATTTGCACATGATCACAAGCTATCGAAACATTGTCTTACCGCTATTCACTGACACAATCTTGTTAGTGACATATTTAAACACATCATAATACACAAGAGTGATATCCTCTAGTGAGAAATGTATAAGTCACGAACACTGAAGGACAATCATTGCACCGAGCGAGGTGGCGCAGTGGTTAGCACACTGGACTCGCATTCGGGAGGACGACGGTTCAATCCCGTCTCCAGCCATCCTGATTTAGGTTTTCCGTTATTTCCCTAAATCGTTTCAGGCAAATGCTGGGATGGTTCCTTTCAAAGGGCACGCCCGATTTCCTTCCCCATCCTTCCCTAACCCGAGCTAGCGCTCCGTCTCTAATGACCTCGTTGTCGACGGGACGTTAAACAACACTAACCTCCCTTCACCCCTAACAATCATTGCAGGTATTTGCAAACAGTTGACGTTGATGTTTTGTATAACACAGTGGTGTACTGTCAGAATTTACCAGTAGGTAGGAAACACCAAAATAAGTGAGTTACGCAAAAACGAGTAAATAAATGTTCACAAAGGGTGTACTCGATATTTCTCTCATAGATAAACGAAGGACTGTAGTAACAGAGTAAAATAAACGCTTCTTCCTTTCCATATAACCATTCCTGTAGACTAGTAGACACTTACTAAATAGTGGGACAAAGTATGTGCGGCCCCACATTCCATTGTTGCCAAATTTGTTCAAGTTGGCAGCGATGACGTCATCCAAGATGGCGGCCTGTAGACTTGACAACAGCACATGACATCATCCAAGACGGCGGATTTCGGCGGGAAGTTTTCATTTTGGCGGGAAGGTAGGTCGATTGGGCTACCTCCACCTCCACTAACCTAACCCTCCAGAAAAAAATTGGTGGGAAATTCAAATTCCAGAAGGATAATGCATCACACCACGAAAATGGCGGGAAAATAGACCAATTGGGCTACCTCCACTAACCTAACCCCCTCCCCAAGAAAAATGACGGGAAGTTCAAATTCCAGCACGATAATGGCGGGGAAACCGGACCTGTCTTTATTATTATTTAAACAGTATCGTGCAAGCGTGTTCGCCACGAGGTCCAGAGTCCAACTGGCTTAGTACACATAGCCACCAGCAGAGGACATCATTCAAGATGTCGGATTTTGGTGGGAAGTTTGAATTTTGGCGGGAAGGAGGCCAACTGGGCCACGTCCACTCAACTACCGTTATCCAAGATGGCGACTTTTTTTTTTTCGCTACTCAGATGACCTGAATTGGCGGTGCACATTCAGTCTTTGCTGAGCTGTCGTCGTCAAACCATCGTCATGTGTTCGATCATCAAGATGAATGTGAAGGATAGAGCAGCTTTCAATAGCTGCATTACATGTAGACATTCGAGGGAGGACTGTAGCCACAGTTCACTACATCACGTATGGAAGAGTATGATAATGGAGGAGTGTAGGAGGAATAAGTACAACAATTCTGTTCAGCAGATTTCGGCAATGCAGAGGGATGGAGCCAGGATGCATATCGTAACCAGCTCATGCTCATGCACATGCGCAAACTTCCGAGATATTCAGCATGCAGCATTCACTCTGCCATAACGGAAGAGATGACCAGTTGATGTCAATTCGCTTCAGTCTAAGCATATTCGTATACTCCATATATACCACTGAATATCAGCTGCTCACCCCCCCCCCCTCCCCCATTGTCATGGCCGTGCCGAATGTTTTCTATCGATGAGTTATTAGTGTTTGAGTGGGATGAGTTTAACAGCTATGTTGTTTGTAAGCATACAGTCGAGAACTGCTCCCATAGCCTCCTACATGCGGAATGAAAGCACACATTAATGCTCGAACATATGAAGATGAAGAATACGGCCCTGCAAATAAATGCATTTCAGGGAGATGCTTTAAAGATGCATTACCCATCTCATGGAAACATCTGCTATAGTTGGAACAGTCTGCCTTTTCTAAAAGCACCATATAAGCTCCCAGCCCACAAGAGACGACTGCCTCCGATCCAGCAGACCGAAGAACTGATCTAGTTCACGAGCTCATAGCTAGAGGGTGCTTCGATAGTTCATGTGATCACACGATTCAGCCAATATGAACACGGCATCATGATGACGTAGGTGGATGGTATATAAGGAGGGCTCAGCAGCGGCTCGATCTCTGTTCAGGTCAGTCAGTCAGTCAAGATGCAGCGTCAGTCACCGCAGCAGCAGCAGAATAGGAGGAGGAAGCACCAGAAAAGTAAGTATCTATTTCGCAAAATTACTATTATTATTATTATTATTTCTGTAACAGCAGCATATTATGCTTATAAATATTCTTCTTTGTCTGCTAGCTTCACCCGCACACATGGTGGCCTCGGACTCTTCCACGCAGGATCCTGTATCGCAGCTTCTCAGCATGCTGGAGCAGGATAGCGAGGTCCTAATGTCAGTGCCAGAGACTGCTTCACAGTACTGAACTCCTTCATACGCGCCATCCATTGATCATCACACAAGAGATGTACAACCATCAGTGCAAGAACAGCAGGCTAAAAGAACACCTGGCTTAATGACTCTAATCTTCCTAAGGCCCTCAAAAAACTTAAAATACTCTACCAATGATCGCAAAGTGTATGGTGAAATACTACAATTGACTGAGCTGTATAAAAATCCTGATGGAACACTGAGAAACCCGCAAAACTCTAAATACACAACCATTAAACAACCTTTACTGAATGAGCAACCTAAAAGCATTGGTGAGGGTGTAGACTTTCAGCATAAAGGCGTGAGCAGTCAACTCCCGCAGTATATATGTTACGATGAGCCGGATGAACTAAGACTTCCGACTGTTGATGGCTTCGGCTGCTGCGGGCAATACAGCTCATTCGAATGAGGTTGTTTCGATAATCTCTGAGCTTCGAGAGAGAGGTATCATCGAATAAGTATGGGCACGGTAGTTCGAGAATTGCACAAGCCAGCACGCAAAACATACCCTCGCAGGCATGTTATGATTAAAGGGCTGGATGACTTAGGACAGGCCGATCTTGTAGATATGAGTCAATATTCACATGAGAATAATGGATTCAGATACATTTTAATACATACTCTAAATTCGCATGGGCATTACCTGTCAAAAGTAAAACCGGTAGAGATGTTGCTGTAGTGTTTGAGCGTTCGCTGCAGACAGGAACGAATCGATGCCCGGACAATCTTCAAACCGATCATGGTGGTGAGTTTTACAATGAACAATTCAAGACTGTGATGGAGTGGTACGGGATACACCACTACTCCACGTTTACCCACCTGAAAGCTAGCATCGTGGAGCGTTTGAACAGAACGGTCAAAGCTCAAATGCGGATGCATTTTAATCTTTGCGGTTCGACAAGTGGCTAGATATCATCCCACAGATAATTGCGCGGTATTATCGAAACAAACATAGTACAATAAAAAAGACCGATCGATGTTCACGATAATTCACTCATGGACATAGTACACTTCCGCATTAAAATGCTGGAACAGAGGTTCAATGTAGGCGACTTAGTAGGTATTTCAAAACACAAGACAGTGTTCGAGAAATCGTACTTACCAAACTGGTCGGCGGAGATATTCACAGTATCCAAAGTGCAGAGAACGATCCCTAGGACATATATCTTAAAGGATGGCAAGGGTGAGGAAATTGCAGGATGTTTTTACACTGAAGAATTGCAGAGGAGTTCTGAACCAGATGTATTTCTCATCGAACGCGTGATAAGACGTCGCGGGAATAGAGCGCTAGTTAAATGGTTAGGATTTCCATCATCAGAAAACAGTTCGATTGACGCTGACGAGTTAGTGTATAACAGGGAGCGTAGGCCTCTATCTCATCAGTAGCGTACCATGCATGATAGGAGGCGCACCATAATAAGAGGTGAGGTGGCGTTCTCGACAAATTGCCTGTTGAATTGCACACTCCGGGATATAACTTCTGTGGGCCTGGAACAAAGCTTCAGAAACGCCTGGCACGCGGTGATAGAGGTATTTGTTGTGACTTGGCAAGACAGCCAAGCCACTATGAGATAGCCGAAAGGCACGCGTTTAAGCTCACGCAGGCTGGCGTGATGTCTGGAACAGTTAAAGGAGTTGAGTCTAGTAAAAAAAGTACGTAGCTTCTGGAATACTTAACTTTAATCCATAATTGGTAAACATCGGTCTGACGGTACATGCATCACAAGATAAATAGCAAATGATAATGGCGCCTTGCTAGGTCGTAGCAAATGACGTAGCTGAAGACTACGCTAACTATCGTCTCGGCAAATGAGAGTGTATTTTGTCAGTGAACCATCGCTAGCAAAGTCGGCTGTACAACTGGGGCGAGTGCTAGGAAGTCTCTCTAGACCTGCCGTGTGGCGGTGCTCGGTCTGCAATCACTGACAGTGGCGACACGCGGGTCCGACGTATACTAACGGACCGCGGCCGATTTAAAGCCTACCACCTAGCAAGTGTGGCGTCTGGCGGTGACACCACATTCCTCCCCCGCAAATCGGCGTACGGTTGTGTTATAAGGCTTCCGCCCGCCGTGGGGAGGACCCCATGTTGACGTATGCGACGAGGTGGGGAGCCTAACAACATGCGAGGCTGTGCCACCCGCACCCTGCCATTCGGTCCGAGGGGAGCTAGGAAACGCCTGAAAACCTAGTCCAGGGTGCACGCCAACATGCGGTGTATGCGCCCGTAAAGAGACAGGAGGGGCCGAAGATTCGACCTCCATCGAGCCGGGGCACCCGACGGGCGAAGACGACATATGGTCCGGAGCGGGCAAGAGTTCCATGTCGGAGGACAACTGGTCACGGGAAGCGATCGGCGGCGCGTGACCCATGGAGACGCCCGGCGGTTGCAGCGACGCGTCCACTACGGGCGTCGCCGGCGGGAGAACAGACGGCGGCGGCGGCGCGTCGCCATGGGGCAAAATGGAAGGCAGCGTCGGTAACACCTGGGGATGAGGCGAGCCAGTAGATGGGTCCCCAGGGCGCTGACCGGAGGGCACCGTCGCTGAAAGCAGACGGGGAGCGGCAGAATCCGTGCGACGACAGAGGTGCAGCTGATTGAGATGCCGACGCACCTCACCAGAGGCCCCCAAAACCAGATACATAGCGCGGCCGAGGCAGCGAAGAATGCGCCCTGCGAGCCAACGCCGTGAACCTCGAGAGTTGCGATAGTATACAACGTCGCCTGGGGCAAAAGCAGGTGTCTGCCGCTGCACAGGAACCTGATGCGGCGGATGTAGCAAAGACATCAAGGTGCGATGAGGGCGACCGTGAAGCAACTCAGCCGGCGAGCGACCATCTCGAGGCTGAGAGCGATACGAGGACAAAAAGAGCAATAAGGCGTCCTCCCGAGAATACGACTCTTTCAACTTCAACATCTGTGACTTGAAAGTCCTGACCAAACGTTCAGCGGCACCGTTTGACTGCGGCGAAAACGGCGCGGTTGTCAGATGTTGAATATCATTGGCCTTGCAGAATGACTGAAATTCTGCGGACATGAATTGTGGGCCATTGTGGGAAACAATAGTCTGTGGAAGACCTTCAATGCAAAAGATAGCGGATAACGCTTGGATGGTGGCAGGTGGCAGATGACGTCGTGGAAGACATCCAGACAACAGAAGGAAAATTACTGAATGAATCTACCACAACCAACCATCGAGCATTCCAGAATGGACCAGCAAAATCGATGTGTAAGCGTTGCCAAGGGGAAGTGGCTTTTGGCCATGCAAAGAATTTCCGCGGTGGTGCGGATTGTTGTTCGGCACACGCCATGCAAGAAGAGCACATATTCGTAATCGCAGCATCGATTCCTAACCAAGTACAGTGTTGACGAGCAAGTTGTTTCGTTCTCACTATACCCCAATGTCCTTGGTGGAGAAGCCGTAAGACAGAGGAATGTAACGAACGTGGGAACACTACCCTGGACTGATCATTATCAGAACGCAACAGCAAAACACCACGTTGTACAAAAAGTCTCTCCTTGTGAGCAAAAAATCGGCGAACCAGCGGATCCTCGATCCGTGACTTTGACAAGGGCCATTGCGTAGCAACGAAACGCTGAACGGTAGCAAGGACAGGGTCTGCAGCTGTGGCTGTAGCTACACGACGAAAATCAATCGGAAACGATTCGACCACGTCATCGGTTTCCGAATCAAGGAACATGCAAGCAAGTGCGGAGGAATCGAATGCTCTATCCTCAGCAACAGGCAAACGGGACAACGCATCGGCGTTTCCGTGCTTAGCAGTGGACCGATACAAGATATCGTAGCGGTACTGCGAGAGGAAAATAGACCAGCGAATGAATTTCTGCGCTGTACGTGAAGGTACAGGCGTGGTCGGATGAAAAAGCGATGTCAAAGGTTTGTGGTCTGTGATGATGGTAAAGTGACGACCATACAAGAAATCATGAAACTTTGTAACACCAAATACGAGAGCCAAAGCTTCTTTCTCGATCTGTGAATAATTTCTTTGTGCAGACGAGAGCAATTTGGACGCAAAGGCAATAGGGCGATCGTGCGAACCATCTTTGTGCGCAAGCACAACACCGATCCCGAAATCCGATGCATCTACCATCAACAAAAAGGTCTTCCAGGGATCGAATGGCGTAAGGCAAGTATTAGAAAGCAACGCCGATTTCAACTGGCGAAAGGCGCGTTCGCATTCCGCCGTCCAGACGAACGGAACACCTTTACGGCGTAAGCGATGAAGCGGAGCTGAAATGGAAGAGACGTGGCGCACATATTTATGGTAATAGTTGATTTTTCCCAGCATACCCTGTAGCCGCTTCAAATTCTGCAGCGAAGGCAAGTCATGTATGGCACGGAGGTGCTCGGGACTGGGGTGTATGCCTTGGGCATTGATTACATGTCCCAGATAGGGCAAGTCGCGAGCAAAAAACACACATTTGTCCTTCCGCAAGCGAAGACCATTTTGGCGCAAGACCTGAAATAAAGTTCTGAGATTGGCTAAATGTTCTTCTTCTGTCTTTCCGGAGATCACAATATCGTCCAGATAGTTTGCTGCAGTAGGGACCGACGCACAAACTGTTTGCAGATATTGCTGAAACAATGCAGGGGCGGATGCACACCCGAATGGCAGTCGTTTGAATCGATACAAACCAAGGTGCGTGTTAACCACCAAAACGCGCTGGGATTCTTCGTCCACCAGTATTTGCAAGTACGCATCTGCTAGGTCCAACTTCGAAAAATATTTACCCGGGCACAGTTTGTCAAAAAGATCTTCCGGGCGGGGTAAAGGAAAAGTTGCAGTCACTACTTGTGGATTCACTGTTGCCTTGAAGTCCACACAAAGTCTCAATTTTCCGGAAGGTTTTGGCAAAATTACTAAGGGTGATGCCCAGAGAGAAGCCTGCACACGTACAATTACACCTTGTGATTCCAAATCGTTTAATGTTCTTGCGACCTCATCACGAAATGCGCGGGGAACATTGCGCGCTCTGAAAAATTTCGGTTGCGCATTTACTTTCAGCTTCAAATGTGCTTTATAGTTCTTAGCGCAACCAAGGCCCGGTGCAAATTCTTCACATAGACGAGTAACACTTGCTGAAGGCACAGTCTGGTTCACTGATAGGACCTGATTTACAATAGACAAGTAAAACAACTGAAACAAATCTAAACCAAACAAGTTCACTGCAGAAGAAGAACGAAGGATGTAAAATGACACAAGTTTTGTTTGTCCTTTGTATGTTACAAGAAGGCTGCACTGTCCTAACACAGGGATTGCTTGTCCTGAATAACTGAACTTAACTTAACATTTGCGGCACGCAACGGAGGGGTGCCCAGCTGTTTGTACGTGTCTTGATTGATCAGTGAAACTGCAGCTCCGGTGTCGAGCTGGAATGGTATCACGTTGCCATTAATGTCCAAGTCTACAAAAAGTTTATTGTCCTGCTGACGACAAGAGCGACTGTCTCGTGCAACGTGAACTGACACTGGTACTGAATCACTTGCGACTTGGGATTTCCGGCAATGTCGACGCACACTATTTGTGGGACGAACACAGTCACTGTTAGAGAGAGTGGCACTGGGCGGAGTGGAATGAACTACATGAATTTCCATGGGCGAAGGTTCACGAGCCTGAGTATTCTGGGTTCGATTCCGATTCCGGCGCAAAGCAAAGGGCCTGGAATGGTTGGGAGTGTCCGATCAGAGCTTTTTCTGGCAAACACTTTGAACATGTCCTTTTTTATTACAGAAAAAGCAAATAGCTTGGCGTGACAGGCAATCCTCACGCGAATGTCTAGTAGCACACTGCGAGCATGATTTCACTGCATTTGCGAGCCGGTGCGGGACACGTGGCTGAGAGCCAGGCGGCTTTGGCGCGGCTGGGCGCGAGGACTGTTTACTGTTCCGTGCAGCTCGCCCGGCGGGCCGGTTTATGTGACACACGGCCAGTGAAGTTTCAAATGATTCCTGAGCAAAGTCAATTGTGTCCTGTCGATCCAATATGTCCATCACTTGTTGAAGGGAGGGATTGGCCAGTTTCAAAATCGGTTCCTGTATACGAACATTCTGTGCAATAGCATCACGTACCATAGTATCTGAATAAGGGAGTCCACATTCACACTCAAAAGCACAATCCCTAGTAAGGCCTTGCAAGGTTGCAACACACTCCCGATCAGTCTATCCTGCCGTACGTTTGGTACGAAAGAAGGTATACTGTTTGGCAACTACATTGACTGATTCTTTGAAATATGCATCTAATGCAGACAAAATTTCTTCATAGGACAGAGTTGCTGCGTCGCGTCGGGGAAACAATTTGACTATGACGGTATGTGGACATGCCGACGCACGATAATAAGAAAGGCTGCCACTCGTTACCATGAATTCTGTAGGCGGCGAGATGGAATCCAAATTGGCGTGACCACTCCGTCCAGCTTTCCAGTGCCGCATCAAAAGGACGAAAAGGTGGTGCAACTGCGTGGTGTGGCTGCGGGAGCGGTGAAGCGGCGGCCGCCGCATCTTTTTGCATTCCACGTTGACCCTGGACGAGCTGTCCAAGGGCGTCCAGTAGGGCCTGCGTCTGCTGATTCTGTAAGCGATGAAATTCGGACAGTACATCTGGAGATTGTGGCGAAGTCATGACACAAGTAAATCAGGACAATTTTGGTACAAACGCGAATTGGCTCGTCGCCAAACTGTTGTGGACTGCCCAGACAGCCAATCCACTATGAGCGGTAGCCGAAAGGCACGCGTTTAAGCTCACGCAGGCTGGCGTGAGGTCTGGAACAGTTAAAGGAGTTGAGTCTAGTAGAAAAAGTACGTAGCTTCTGGAATACTTAACTTTAATCCATAATTGGTAAACATCGGTCTGACGGTACATGCATCACTAGATAAATAGCAAATGATAATGGCGCCTTGCTAGGTCGTAGCAAATGACGTAGCTGAAGGCTACGCTAACTATCGTCTCGGCAAATGAGAGCGTAATTTGTCAGTGAACCATCGCTAGCAAACTCGGCTGTACAACTGGGACGAGTGCTAGGAAGTCTCTCTAGACCTGCCGTGTGGCGGCGCTCGGTCTGCAATCACTGACAGTGGCGACACGCGGGTCCGACGTATACTAACGGACCGCGGCCGATTTAAAGCCTACCACCTAGCAAGTGTGGTGTCTGGTGGTGACACCACAGTGTTAACCTACTAGACGAAGTCTGCCTTGAACACGACCTCGCATTCGCTGCAAATAAAGATCTCCCAGCACGCCACGTTGCCGACCGAATATTAGCTGATAGAGTTAAGCAAATAAGACGAAGAAAAGATCTCGGAATAGGTCAGCGCATTGCTGCATTCGTAGTTGATAAAACCATGCGTGGAAAAACTAAGTTGGGCTTGGGGGTGATGAATTTCAAATGAATTATGAATGCAGCACGAGCAGCTTTGGGGGCGAAGAAGAAGAAACCCGGTTGTTTGAAAAACTGTATTCTCACTTCGATGTGTGCAGCTAAACGTGTGTTGAAGGGGGGGGGGGGGAGAAGAACAAGAAGAAGAAGAAGGCTGCAATTAAACCAACTAGGGACCTACCACTACTAAACACATCAGGTGGAATTATTTCGTTCCTCGTTCCAGCCCTTGCAGCTCTGTCGACGGTAGGGTCACTTACAGGTGGGGCTGCAGCTTTGGCCAAAACCGCACAGAATGCACAGGCGCAACTAGAGGAAGCCAGAACACATAATCGGGCCATGGAAGCAGTAGCTATCGGAAAAGGTCTCTACTTGAAATCGCACAGGAAAGGACTAGGTCTCTTCATAAATAAAAAAAAAGTCCGTTACTTATCCTATCTGATCGAGCGCTCACGAATAAAGATCTCGTTAATATAGTTGAAAAACTTCACATTCCTGGTGTTGAGTGGTACTTAAGATAAGTAAATAAATCAGTGAAATCAGAGTGGAGTAGAAATTAGAAACTAAATGAAAAACTTGGTTTAGTTTAGAGAGTTACATACTGACAAACAGCGGACAGAGCAGAAGAGACAATGACCGTGAAGTCAGCAAGTTCCACATAAGCGGACGCTGTCGATTCAGCCGTCAGGGCATCGCCCGACTGGCTCACGTGTTTCTCAGTTGTCGCATGTGAGCAAAGGCCCTCGCCTACATTCCAAGAGCCAATGACCGACGTTAAGAAGATTCTTCGAGAAGCTTTTCAACTTGACAGACGAGGCAATGGCCATGAAGTCGTTCACCTCCAGTGAACTAAAGGGAATAAATACGCGAGATGCAGTGGGCCCGACAAGAAAAGAAGAGTAGCAGTAGTTTTCAGTCAGTTTCGGTGCTGAAGACCGTCATGCAAGAAGAGACTACATCATGCACAGACGCACCAAGTCCGCCGCTGTATTGGAATACCAAGCAGCAGCCTCGGCGCCAGAAGACAGAAGTTAAAAGGTATTTGAAGACTGATTTTTACGTACCCGGGTGACTCGTGAGGACGGGAAGGAGACGGCCTTACATCAGCAGTCACCTGTGAGCTGAAATGAAGATCTGACAGCCGAAGACTGGCAAGCGGGAGTCCGTTGTTCGAGTCCGGGACACTGGCCTTCCCCCGCTGCGCCGCTCCGCTGACCGACGCACAACACATGCACCGCTTAGAGAAGAGAAACACTGGGACGCCACATCCAAGGTATCACCATCCGATGCACGACTTCGCTCTCAATAATTAAACGGGCCACAGCACGAGGCGCGTCTCCAGTCAACTGGGCAAGAAGGCGACACGAGATACACACCGCCAGGCGTAATCAGACGCCGCCGCTGCCGCAGCAGAAGGCTTCGCAAACGACACAGCTGCCGCTCTCCAAGCCAGAACATCCAGTAAGATACAGTTGTACAAAACTTTCAATAAAAGTTATCTTATGTAAAAATGCTGTTTCATTCTACCTCATCCCCGAGCCAAGGAAGAACCCACCCTGCCCACATGCTGTTAAGAGAGAAAAAGTAATTTATTTAGTATTTTCACTCTGATATAATGCTTTAGAATCAAATGCCCTCTGCAGAAATTCTCATCCTGACAATTGACTAGCATCAAAAGAGAAAATCCAGTTACATTTAGTGACAGAATTGTTACACTGGATTCTGCGGCGTCTTTATGCGGGATACATTACCGAAGACCATGTCGCAGACTAATGAGTGCGGAATTGTAAATTTAGATGTTGCTGGTGGTCCAGGGACCCATTGGGTGGCTTATGTTAAGAAAAGTGCAAATACAGTACAATACTATTTCGATTCATTTGGGGATTTACAGCCGCCTGAAGAATTACAATGCTACTTCACCAGCAACAGACGTGTTTTCTACAATTTCCGGTGATATCAGGACCTTAACACATACCTGTGCGGGCATCTCTGCGTTATGTTCCTCATCACAGCCATGGCAAATTAGCCTTCACTCGCATCAGCGAACCTCTGGAATGCGCGCTATATTTAGACCGAGCGGTGAGAAGTGTGGAATGCGCGCTTTCTCCTCTCCTCGTCAGAGCCGGTGTGCGAACATCCATACATATAAAAGAGCCATCATTCAACGCACGCCCATCATTTGAGGTTTAGATGCTATGTCATACACTCTGACTTTAAAAGAGCGAGAATCAGTATTACGAGCATATTACTTTCCGCCGATTGATTTAAGTACAGGGGATTTGAGTATTGCGCTGATTGGTCTGGAGACGTGTAACAACATTCCAAATATCACAAAGAGCAACAATAAACTGCATCTGGAAATTGACGGTCGGAAGGAGATTTTACAAATACAACCTGGTGCCTATGATATTGATGATTTAAACGAAGTCTTAGAACAGTCAGGAAAAGATATTGAACTACAGGCAAACATTAATACCCTTAAATCCGAAATACGGACAGAGAGTGCTAGATCGACTTTAGACAGAAAGATTCAATAGGTCCACTGCTAGGTTTTGCAAAGGATCGTGTTTTGGCGAAGGACGCCAGTAAATTTTACGCATCGGATCACGCTGTAGACATACTACTAGTCAGCACAATCCATGTTGAGTGCAATATTGGCACAAACTCATACCTCAACGATAAGTCGATTCACTCAATTTACCGATTCTTCCCTACAGTTGGTAGTGGGTATAAAATAGTTTAAGCCCCCACAAATGCTATATATCTCCTGGTGACAGTTCAGACATTGGATTACCTAGAACTGTGTTTTGTTGACCAGAATAATCAGCATGTTAACTTTCGAGGAGAAGAGATCATTGTACGCTTGCATCCAAGGCGAGATGGGAGTAAGGTATAAAGCTAGCACACCGAGCTCACAACCCGTCAGTGTATCGCGGAAGGGCAAGGTGATAACACGCCTTAATTACGAATTCCTTATTTCAGCAGGTTTCAAACCGTAAAATGACGTCGCTCAACGTAAGTCAGTCAGTAGAGTATTATGACCGAATTATACGTCATGTATACCACTCACACAAACCCTATGCTTCAAGCACATTTAGCAAAAATGATGAAATTAGGATTGTTATCCAGGATCAGGACGCCGTAACATTGCCTTGCAAGAGCTTCCTGTACCTGGACTGTACATTTAAGAAAGGATGGCACTGTGGTAACGCTATCGAAGCTCAGGCGAAATGCTCTAGCATTCCTGTTTCAAGAGATACATTATGAACTTAACGGTATTGATACAGATCGCACACACAATGTCGGGGTAAAGTCAACCCTTAAGACATACGTTTCAGCCTCACCCTCTGATTCAAACAGCTTGGAAAATGCGGGACGGTTCATAGATGCCCCGGATGGTGAGGGGGGACACAGCGGATTTACCGCGTGCGTACCACTAAAAGTGCTAATGGGTTATTTTGAGGGTATGCAGCGGATAGTTATCAACGCTAAACAGGAGCTTATTTTGGTGCGGAGTGCAAGTGACGCGAATTCATTCTTTCAGACAGCTGCAGATAATGTTCAATTCAAGATTAATAGTATAGTATGGAAAATGCTTCACATCACTGTTGCTGACGAAGAACGCTTGAAGCTCTTAGAAGTTCTGAATGCTGGCACCTATCTACTACTAACCTTCCGATCATGGGAGCTTCTTGAATACCCAGTCCTACCTACAGCATCAACACATACTTGGGCTATTAAAACATCAGTGCAATTGGAAGCACCTCGACCCATCATACTCGCATTTCAAACTCAAAGGCGTGGGAATGTATCAAAGGACTCAACTGAATTTGACCACTGCAAATTAACTAACGCCAGAGTGTACCT
Source organism: Schistocerca serialis cubense (assembly GCF_023864345.2). Lineage (NCBI taxonomy): Eukaryota > Metazoa > Arthropoda > Insecta > Orthoptera > Acrididae > Schistocerca > Schistocerca serialis. The sequence goes on along the minus strand of NC_064645.1, from coordinate 34,236,315 downwards.
GAATTCCGAATACTACCCATACGAGAATCTACATCTACACTTGGACAGCAATGTATACAGTCTGGCATTTGAAATGTATGCGAGATTCCAAGCATCTTACTACGAAGGCATTGAAAACGAAGGATGCCTTCTGAGTCCACAGAGTTTCAAGAAGCTAGCACCAATAATCGTGATTGACTGTTCAAAGCAGAATGAGATAATTAAAGCAGGGCCTGTAGATGTATGGATTGAATTTGAATATTCAGCAAACTCCCCAGATCACACTGCAGCGTGTGCTCTAGTTCTGCATGATCGTGTTGTTAACTACTGCCCGTTCACTGGTGTAGTGCAACGAGTTGTGTAAACTAATAGGTGCTCTGCTAGCTCTAAGGCAGATGACGATGTTGCCCCAAGGTGTGTGGATCGTAGCTGACGTACAAGGATTTTACTATGACGAAAGCAGGAGATTCAATATTAAAGACTGTGCATTAATAGCATTTACACAAAGTTATGGAATAATAGGAACATATGCATCAAGAGTTGCATCGCCGAAACCATTCAAGGAAGTGAGGTGCATTAAAAAATGTAGAAGTGCAATGTGGTTAACACACTTCTATCATGGAATTCACTGGGATGACCCTGGCATCTCTTATAAAGATTTGGTGCGAGTGCTCCGTGTATTTAGTCACAAGGAGACAATCATCAAACGTTGAAGGTGATGCGAAGATTACCTGGCTGCGTCAAATATTTAAATTAGCTTCTATTCAAGACCTGGAATTGTACGGATGTCCATCTATCCATCGACTCGAGAACATTTACGAAAAAAGTGCTTTTGTATCTGCATGTGAGATAGTAAAATTACTTTTAGCTTGGATTACAAATAAATAATGATTTAATAAAATTTGTTGTTTTTCTTTCTTTCTATGACACCCAACATCCTTAGAATGTAAGTTTATTGGCGGATATTGTATACGAAGCGAATACTAATGGAACTGTCTGAGGCGCACACCACAGCCTTGACGCGCTGAGTGACGCTACCTGAGCCAGTAACAGACCAGCCTTCACCTCACCTCACCTCACCTCACGTGCCTGGCAATGCGTCAGACGGCAGCCGCACGGCTGCTGGCGCCAGGGGCTGAGAGAAAGTGCTGAGACAACTGCGTGTTTGTGACCGGTGGACCAAGTCCAGCGCGCGTCGTTCAGAATTCATTTGTGTCTTTAAAGCAGTAAAACCTTATAGGTCTCTCTGCAGTCCAATGTGGCTGTATCCACGTTTTGTATACAAAAATTACATTTATCATATATTTTTTTAATAAAAAAGAATGATCATGATTGAGGGTGATATAATAATAACAAAATTCAACATTTTTACAATAAAATAAGTGAATTTATTATTGAATTCAGAATTTTTTAACAGTGTTTGCAAAATATATCTTTACAGTAAAATGATTCAGTTTTTCACATTATATGAGTTTACAGATATATTATTTCTTATCATGTAAAACATGAAAGTTCTGCTCTTTGCAGATACGTGTTTTACATTATTCATAAATATAAGCATTGTACTGAGATAACTATATAATTTTACAAGTAAAGCAGAGGTACTACAAGCTAATTATACGATCTTACAAGGTAAATAATATCGCTAGTGATGTTCCACAGGAAACACTTTTAACTAAAGGCATATGTAACATTTTTCACTACAACAACCTATTGAAAATATATTTCATTCAAGCAAGTGGGTCTAAACATTTTTTCCACTACAACAAGCATGTGAACATATACATATATTTCTCTCAAGTAAGTTGTCATAAACATTTTTTCCACTATAATGACCAAGTGAATATATATTATTTAATTGGTGGAACTCACATACTTAAAACTACTTCTGACTGGATGGCTAGCGGCAGCTGAAACTTACAAACTAAAATCTAACCTCCATAACAACAACTCAGATCGAAGCAGATATGGGCTGTGAAAATTTTGTTTTTTCCTTCTTCATTATAAAAGGTACAAGTGAACTGGAAAAATTTATGTTTTGGCTCACACGCATTAAATAGTAATATTGGTCAAAAAATATATTTACATATATATAAAGACTCTTTAAATAATTTATTTGAGTTTTTAAAATATTTTTATGATTTTCTTTCAGAGAATAATTAATATATATTTACACACATGCACACTTAACACAGGCTCGCACACATTTGCACACTCTGACATACATGGAAGCTCACTAGCTGATACACATCTCCACAGCAACAAATTTGTTATTGAATATGGTGACCCATTTAAAATTTGGTCTGGCAATGCATTTTCTTACCCCATAACGCCCATCCCATTCGGTTCTAATAAAAATTTCACGTCGTCCCCTCAAATTCTCCATAGTTTTACCGAAAATTGAATTATTCATTAATTTATAAAAATCTTTCTCAAAGTCACACGACGCGGAAGCTCTCTGTCTCGTATTCAGATCAATATACACCTTCAACTAGGGGGACTGCTTGAAGGAGATGGCCCAGGTGATTTTAGCCAGCTCCATACCCAAGCTGAGGCATCGCTGGAGGTTATGATATACCTCTGATTATCCCCCAGCATTGTCATAAGTTTCGGTGTGGAACCTCCTCACGGAACTAGTTGCTCTGGACACAGCAGCAAATCAGTATGGGCATCATGCAAACTAATAGGGTATGTGAGTTCTGCCTCCACCACATACCCTACATCAGAATCAGCTGCCAAACCCACCCATGATTTTTCCATCTAATCCCTTGCATTCATCTTCGGACAGCCATCAAAACTCGGAAATCGGCAGTGATTGCTGCATGACGTACCCGTATAAGTTATTTACGACGAGATACATTATATAACTTGAATCAAGGGACGTGTTGAACCTATCACCCATCCGTGGGTTATTTGCTTTCACGTGTCTATGGACACATTGGAAAAGTCCCCCACGGATCCCTCGCTCAAAGAAAAGAAGCATGTCAGGATCAGTCAATAATTCGATACTGCACTTCGTTTTCTTGAGCATTGCACCTCAAGACAACCCAGGTGCCGTGTAATAAAAGGCAGGGTCCAGAGAATATGTTGTCATACATAGACTCCGGAACTTCTCGAAAACGTCCGCAAGCAACTGCACGTCTGTGTCCGTGTAAAGCAGTGCGTACTCCCCTAAATTGGAAATATTGAATTCCCGCCAGACATTCACGGCATGCTCATATTCTGCATTCGTTGTGGCGTCGCCTGTGAGGTTGTTGGAGAATGCGGTTATTTCGGGTAGCCTGGTTTCGTTGATTTTGGCCACACTATCCACATACTCATATGGGAAAACCCCCTTCCTAGTCGCAAGTTGAAACTTTTACTCGTCAGGAAATACAGCTCGAGTGATATGCATATCCCCCAGAGATAGAGTCTCAACAAGTTTCTGTGGTGGTGCCTGCATAAAACGTAGCATATCAAGGAAGCGGAGCCCAATTCTTGGCATCATTCGTTTGGAGAATGAAATATACTTCTCAACACTCTCAGGTAGGACACTGACCAGATCTTTCTGCAAACTGAATCACTCAAGTGCTGAACTAGAACGTTAGCATCATACCCTCTTAAATTGTGGAAGAAGACGGATATGTGTCTAGGTAACTGGTACTTCAAATTGCATGCGTTGTGAGCGGCACCACGGAATTTCCCTGTAAGATGACAGTGGTCCCTACGAGGAGTTTCTGCTTTTCTGCCTAAAGGCAACCCACAAATATGACAGTGGCGTTGTTATACAAATCTTCATTCTCCTTCGATTAGGTCATGGGAACGTTGCCGCTGCAAAGCGTGTCAGCTTCCTGTGAAAATTTTTCAAGCTCAGAGAGTAAGCAAACCGAAAATGAATTCTATCTCAAACTTAGTTTTATATATATTTTTGTGCGCCCTAAAACACTAATCATCATCATCATCATCTTAGTTTTATATATATATATAAGGCGAGTGAGTAATTACCTTTTTGGCTCTGAGTCCACGGCATAAACAATTCAGCGGGACAGTCTATCGCGCCCTCAAAAGAATCATCCAGCCCATCAGCTAATAAGGACTTATCATGATCTAGAACAAAGAAGATATATACAAATGGAATAGTTAAAGAAAAAGAAATAATTATATTAATATTATTAGAGAGAGGTTTTTTTTTTAACTTACAAGTAGGCTGTTCACTGATCTGCTGTTGAAAGGCCTCCACCTGACTGTCTTTTGATAGTAGGTCATCAATAGCGTTTCCTGTAACAGAATGAGATATAATTTTAGTTATTTTGAAAGGTTAGCTAGAGTGAAAGACGATAGAGATTGATTTACTTTTCTCTATACTTAAGTGAGTGGTGGTGGTGTTCTGGGCTATTTGGAGGTGGAGGCTGAACACAATTATGTAGGGCGCTACATGGGATCTAGAAACAAAGAAAAAAATAAGAAGTCCGAAATAAGAAAAAAAAATTAAATAGTTAATATAAAATGAGGAAAAGATTAGAATTAAAATTATACTCACAAGGCAGTTCCGGCTATCCATGGAGCACAGGGGGCTGGAGCTGGGGAGCCTGTTGTGCTCCAGTCCGTTCCTCAGTCTCGAGGATAAAGTCCATGAGGCCCACTACAACAACGAGATATATAATTAATAAGGAGAATATATAAGATATCGAGGAAAATTGATAATGAAAAATAGAAATTATTTACTTACTCGGTAATGGCGTATCCTAGACTCTTGTTCTCTTCCCACTGGACTCTGCGGTGTTGTTGTCAGAGTTAACACGCTACATATTTGTAGTGAACGAAGAAATAGCAAGCACAAACAAACAAACGATGTGGCAGACAATGGATGAATGAGAAAGATGACCAGGGGGTGACTCCTCATATAAGTGTGATGATCTTAGGATGAACTAATGGGTGTTGAAAATTTTGTGGGGGTTGGTGGTTGAGTTCACTAGCAACCCTAGTGACTAAAAGCTGAACCAGTCAGATGCTTCCAGGACATGGTGGAGAGGTAAGCGTTTTATAATTTATAAAATTATAGACAAATTATTCATACTAGGAGTGAAGATGCTATTTAGAATAGAGACCAGATGATATTGAATTCAAGATTTGAGATCATTATGTGTGTATAAGGAGCTATAGTGTTAGGATGAATGATTTAGATATATTCTTGATGAGGCATTAATTAAAAGTATGTGCGGGGAATGTTTATATATAGAATTTATAATGGGAAACCAGGACTGAGGGCAATGAAACAATGTCCCCAGTTTGAAACAGGGTTTTTAGTAAACATAAAAATAATAGATTCAGTAACGGATTTCCAAGCAGTATCACCAAGAATTGCGACTCTAAGCTTTAAAACAATGAATAAAACCAATACAATAATAAATGCTCATGCCCAACAAATGAAAAAAAATGTCTAACAAAAACAAAGGAAGAGGTAGATAAATTTTGGGACCTTCTAGAACAAACTGTGAACAGAGTAAATAACAAGAATGTAAAAATCTTATTGGGAGATTTCAATGCTCAGTTGGGAAAAGAAAGGAAATATAAAGATATAATTGGAAAATGGAGTCCACATAAATTTATGAACAAAAACGGTCAAAGACTTGTAGAACTCTGCAGAGAACACAACCTTATATCTAAATCAACATACTTTAAGAGGAATCCAAGTAAACTTAAAACATGGAAACATCCAGACTGGAGGAAGGGCGAGTGGCAGCTAGACTATGTCTGTATGGACAAAAATTTTCATAATGAGATCCACAATGTTAAAGTACTGAGAGGAGTAGACACATTATATGGTTAAAATTAAAATCAAATCCACTCTGTTAAAGAAGAGGACAATAAAAACTAATAAAATAAAAAGGTTTGACCCACATCAGGTAATTAAAAATAATAAGTAACACAAACCATCAAATTAACAGATGATCTAGAACAACTAGTGCCTAATCTTAAAAAAGAAGCAGAGAACACATAAAACTGAAGAAAATGCCATCAACCTAAAAAATAAAAGAAAAAAATTCACACAAAATATGAGAAGAATCAAGAGAGGATTTCATAGATATTACAAACTCTATAGAAGGTAATTATCATAAAACCAACTCCAGGAACTACTATAAAATCTTTGGGAAACAACTACAATAATATGAGGCCGCTACACTAATACTGAAAGATGAAGTGGAAGAATGACACATAGTAACAAGGAAAATGCAGAAATCATGGCAAAAGCATTTACCAAACTTCTGAATTGCGAGGAACCCAAAGAACCTTTACAAATCAACATAAATACCCCAATAAAAACCAAACCTAACAAACTAGACCCTCCAACTTTCCGAAAAGTAGAAAAAATTCTTAAAGAACAAAAAAAAAAAAAAATAAGGCATGCAGAGAAGATCAGGTTTTTGTTGCAATGTGGAAATATGCAAGTGACATAGTCAAGACCTCCTTACACATGGCTCTAACAAAAATTTGGGTAACAGAACGATTTCCTGAACATTGGACCACAGCTATCATCCACCCACTACACAAAAAGGGAGATAAGAGAAACCGAGACAACTGCAGAGGAATCTCTCTCCTAGATTGCACATACAAAATTCTATCCAAGATCCTATATGAAAGAATCAAGGAGCAATTAGAACAGGAGTTAGGGGAATATCAGGGAGGTTTCAGACCATGGAGATGCTGTGCAGAGCAGAGAATTAGTTTAAAATTGATTATGGCATACTAAAAGAAACAGAGCAAACCTCTGGCAATAACATTTGTAGATTTTAAGAAGGCATATGGCAGTTTCCACAGATCTTCAGTATTAAAAATTTTAAGAAATCTAGGAATCCATCCAAAACTAATTAAAATAATACAACTCACTCTAACCAACACCAAATGAAAAATGAAGTTTAGAGGAGAAATTTCGGAACCATTCCTCATAAAAACAGGCTTAACACAAGGTGACTGCCTATCACCATTACTGTTCAACTGTGCACTGGAATACACAATGAGAGAATGGTACAAGGACAATCCAAAGATGATAAGAATTGGAAGTACAAAAGATGATATTAGCTTAAACTGCTTAGGATTCGCTGATGATCTTGCTCTCCTAGCCAACACTGTTCAAGAAGCCAGGCAACGAGTGAAATCACTACAAGAAATAGCAGAGAAAGTAGGCCTTAGAATATCATTTGAAGAAACGGAGATTTTGCTAACTGATCCACCACATGCAAACAAAATAACAATAGGAGAACAGGAAATCAAAATTGTTGATAAATTTAAATATTTAGGCGATATAATACCATACAATCTAAATGAGAAGCCATCATGGCAGAATAGAATAAAAAAACTGAACTACGCAAATTACATTACTAAAACTGCATACAACAAAAAAGGCCTATCTATAGATGCAAAATTAAAACATTATAAAACAGTTATACAACCATAAAAAACGTATGCAGCTGAAACCATCTTCAAAACAACTAATACAGCAAAAATTGACAGAATACTAAAAATAGAAAGAAGAATAATTAGGACATGTATAAATAATCCGTATAAAATAAATGGACATTGGAGAATAGCATCAAATGAAACAGTATATAAGAAAATAGAACCAGTCATGAGCACAATCAGGAAGAAACGCATCTCATTCTTTGGACATCTGATGAGAACTCCAGAATAAAGAATTAGTAAAAAAATAATACAAAAATTGTGGAATAGCAAGAGCGACATTAAATAGATCACAGAAATTAAGGAAGATATAAAAGAACTTCAAATTACAGTAGATGACCTAAAAAACAAGACAGAAAACCAGAATACTGCAAGACCCGCAAACCAGACTACAAATGAAAATCAATAAAAGGAGTACAGGAAGAGTGGTCTCAGATGAAGAAAGACAGAAAATATCTGAAAGAATGAAGAAATATTGGGCAGACAGAAGAGCAAAACACCTTTCATATAGGAATAGACTCTAACAATTATATTACCTAAATATCATATTAGGTTATTGTTGAACCAAATTGGATCCCTGTGTAACAACTTGTTTACAACTTTGTATTTTTGACTAGAGTGGTCCAATGAAGGCCATAAAATAAATTATATATATATAATTAAAGGTTGATGGTATTAATAATAGCATTAGTAAGCGATGAAGAAAATGATTTTTAGAAAGTATTGAGATGAATATTATTAGCTATTTTTCTTGGTAAAGAGTTTATGGTAGAGAGCGAATTTGTGTATGAATAAAGAGAATGTCGACTATTTGTGGAACAATATAGAATTTGAATGAGTTCTTATTTTCTGTAGATATGGATGTGAGTTGTGAGCTTTGCTAGATTCAGTTGGGGGGGCTATATAGCTAGGAGCATGCAATGGCTCACGCATATGCACGTGTGTTTTTGCGATGATCTTGGATTAGTTAATCGGGCCATGTAGGTTGAATAATGAGACTTGTGTGATCAGTTAACTTAGCGGGAGCGATCTTTGTCGAGCAAGCCATGTGGTGGACCAGCGGTTGTGTGACGTCAAGGCAGATTCCACTGTCGAGCAAACAACTTTGGCACCAAAAGACCTAAGGCTTGATGTGAGCGGTCAGACGGTCGCGGGCCAGTGAGGTGGCATGAGAGAAAGCGGAAGTCACGGCAGCATCCTGAACTCTGGACCTCGTGGTGGTGGACACAGTGGGTGCAGCCATCTTGAATAACGGTACATGTGTCATGTTCTGATGTAAGGGTGGCACCCTCTGCTGACAAGAATATGAACTAAGCCAGTTGCAGTCTGGACCTCGTCGCAAACACACCTCCATGATATTGTTTAAATAATAATAAAGACAAGTCCGTTTTTTCCGCCATAATCGTAGGTGTGCCGCATTATCATGTTGGAATTTGAACTTCCCGTCATTTCCTTGGGGGTGGGGGGTTAGGTTAGTGGAGGTAGGCCATGTGTACAATCTTACACCATGTGGTGCATACACTGGGTGCAGCCATCTTGAGTGACTTCATGGTCGCCATCTTGGATGACATCACGGTGGCGTCCTCTAGCGGTTGCGCTGTGTACTAAGTCAGTTGGAGTCCCATCCTCATGGTGAATACACTGGGTGTCGCCATCTTGGATTATGTCACAGATGAGAGCGCCCTCTGGTGGTGGCGATGTGTGCTAAGTCAGTTGGAATGCTGACCTTGTGGTGAACACACATGCATGGAATTGTTTAAATAAAGTCTTATGTCCAAGTCCTTTTCCCATGAATCCTTAGAAGGTGGCAGTCTGGCGACTGAGGTTAGTAAAGTGTCTTATTTCACGCCATTTTGTTAGCTTAGTAGACATATGGAAACTGAATTTTGTTTACCACAAAAAAAATTGGTGGCAATTCGTAGGAAGAGGTGGCGGTCGGGTGACTTAGGTTAGTGGAGGTAGGCCAAGTGAGCTATTTTCCTGCGATTTTCTTTGCTTAGTAGAGATAAGAGCGGTGTGGTGCATTATTCTGATTGAATTATAACTTGCCGCCATTTTCTAAGGGGTTGGGGTTGGGTTAGTGGACGTAGCCCAATTGGTCTATTTTCCCACCATTTTTGTGGTGTGACGCACTATCCTGCTGGAATTTGAATTTCCTGCCAATTTTTTTCTGGAGGTTTAGGTTAGTGGAGGTAGCCCAATTGACCTATCTCCCCGCCAAAATTCAAACTTCCCGCCAAAGTCCGCCATCTTGGATGACATCATGCACTGTTGCCAAGTCTACAGGCCACCATCTTGGATGACGTCATCGCCGCGATCTTGGATACATCTGGCAACAATGGAATGTGGGGCCACACATACTTTGTCTCACTACTCTAGTAGACATGCAAGAGGTGTAGCTTAAGTGAAGCTATGTTGGCTTATAGCTACTTGCATGCCATGAACATTTCTTCTCTTCAGCATCTGGAATGACAGATGCTCCCGTCAGATAGGATTACGGACGGAGGTTTATGCACATCACGTGAAACTTCTGTACTCATGTTGTCCTTTTAATAATTAAAGATGAAACTTAAATTGGATTGACTAATGTCTTATGTAAAGCAAAGTTTGTAAAATATCATAAAATCATAATGTAATATTGAAAATATCCATGGGACGAAGAGAATATAAAAGATTGTATATAGTAGTAACAGTTTTAAATGGTGCTCATTAGGCAAGAAATGTAACTTATACTTATAAATATGGTTATATACTGAATAAGTAGCGAGTAAATACGGCATGTCAGCGATTCTATAAATTTAAATCCTTAGATGCCTAGTTTAAGAGAGTAATGGTGTATTTTGAAATTCAATTGTATGTATTCGTTTGTAAGATCAAGACTATGTTGAAATATCGAATCTCAAAACAGGACTGTGAAGTTATATGAATGTATAACATATGCAGCAAATTAGTGCACCCGTGTGCCAAAGCGAAAAACAAGTGCAAGCGTTTACCAATAGGAAAACATCTTGACCCTCGGTAGAGTCGTAGGACGACAGACATCTTACAAAAGTGAGGGTGAAGAATAAACTGGAAAACACTGTAAACATACCTTGATCTCGATCAAGTGTCGAACCGGTGCTGAACGCACGAGTTGTGTTCAATCACTGAAATATACGAATTACGACGGAGAACCACTGCCTTGGGGCGTAAATGATAGCCTACTCGTCGCAGCTTCGATACCCTAAGTATGACACGCCACGGCACACCATTTTGAAGCAACGTGATTAAAACTTTCCCAACAAACTTCGTGATAAAAGGTGAAATGGTATTACAAACTCGGACAGCCTGTCTGTTGCTGCCGTACTAGTGAACTTCCAAAGTACGCTCTCAGAGTACAGCTTGTGGCTTAACCATGCTGGTAGCAGGAAACGATTATACGCAAATAAGGGGAGCAAAATTTTTCTCTTTAAAATTTGCTTGTTGTAAATTATTTGTAGACGTAAATGTACGTATTACAACGCTAACACGTCCTGGGCAAACAACAAATTAAACATTTAGCCACCATATAGGCCAATAATAATAATTTGAAATGTATAAAAATAGAAAATTGATGATGAAGGTGATGTTTGATTCGTGGGGCGCTCAACTGCGCGGTCATCAGCACATATACTAAGTCCCAATTTTTACGTGGTCAAATTTGTTCACAATCCAATCTAGCCAGTGTCACAGATGATGATGACGAAATGATGAGGACAACACAAACACCCAGAAAACTGAAGATGCTCGATTGCCCCACTACTGTATACTGTCGTCCGGTGATAGTGGAACACGTCAGTATACAGTAGGGGGGGGGGGCAGTTGCGTAGGTACATATAAGGTTTACTTGTATCGAAAAAAACGAAACGTATTAATTCATACACGCGCCATTTGAATGCGCCAAAGATACGTTAATCCATATCACGCCACATTATTGTAATTTGAGAGGACAGCAGAGAAATTAAAAACGCTGTATCCGTACCTTAAAATTTTTTAACGTCGGCTCTTTTATTTTAATGACTGTAATATACCTCTTCTGTTATCGTCAGCCGTAGTGTATGGACATATCTTGTTATACATGTGCCTAGCAAATAAAAATGGATAGCTCGTGGAAGAAAAGTATTTTATTTCTACGAGCTACGAGTACAATCTTTCCCTCCCTTCGCGCACCACGAGTTTGCCGTACTCCACTGTTCACCATAATTCCCGGATTTAAGCTCCATTAAAAATCCGTGGGGCACCTCGATCGGGCTGTTCGAAAATATCACACCACACCTTAGAAGAGTACATGTTGTTCTTTGCCTATTAGAGAATGAACGAACTTATACTAAAAACAAACGCAATGATTTTTTTTTTTTTTTTTTTTTTTGCTGATGGGCTGCGTACCGAGCAGAGCCACTGCTGCAAGCTATGTCGGTTGATTTCCGGTAAGGCTGCACGATGAAATGACGGTTAATGCGAGCTGGAGTGGCAGCTGGCTCAAGATGACACAGCTGCTGGCAGGAGCTGACGTGAACCTCCTTGCCTTGCCAGTGAGCGGCTCTCTGCACTCCGATTCTCGTTAAATGACGTACAAGATGGTTTCTTTTGGCTGTCTGAAGCAGTATTTGAACGGTGTTGCTCTGCAGAAATTTTGATGTGGTCATAACGTTCAGTCTCTTTAGTGGCGGTTGTGATCCGCATTACCTGTCAGACAGCGCATGCAGAGGAAGTTGTGTTCTAGAATATAACGTCACGTTGTTTCTGCCCCCCTTTTTTTAATTGCATTTGTGTTTAGCACAATTTCGTTGACTCTCTAGTTGCCTCTGAATAACAAGCTGTGCCCTGACATCGCGATTTTATTAATTGGTCACTATATATATTTCAGTGCAATATTTAATCTATTACATAGTTTCTAAAGGTGTCAACATTTGACTATAGTGTCAAAGCGCTGTTGGCACTGCATATAGGATGAGGCAAAAAGATGTTAACATTGAATATGTCTTCTCTTTTTTGTTTTTGCCAGATTAAACCGTGGCATCCCAATATTCCATTGAGGGACGAAGGAAGATAGCTTCCTGGATGGAAGTCTTTCTAACTCCGAAGCATCATACAAGAAAAATTCAAGATCTGGGCTGGACGAGATGCACCATTGTACCTGACAAGTGGTAGGATCTACGAGAATTTGTAACGACAGGTTCCGTTTCAAGACTATTACGAGGGAAACAAAGGTAGAAAGAGAGCTGTCCTAACTGAACCGAATGTTATCCTCGTACATAGAGCGATGGTAGGCAACCCAACCGAGTCCTCATGCAGACTATCTCTAGAGACCAACATTTCTGAAAGGTCAGTGGTCAGAATTTTGCACTAAGACCTAGGAATGAAACCATAACACTCGCAGACTGTGCAGCAGCTCACAAACACAGAAAAGCAAGCGCGTGTGAGCCGCGCTGCACACATTGTCTTGGAAACAGCGCACACACAGACTGACGTATACTTCTTGTTTTCTGACGAAGCAACATTCCACACCAGCAGTCGTGTGAACAAGCACAACTGTGTCATCCGGGCAGTTCCTGGAAGTTCAAGACCACTGACGCCATCACTTTTATCCCTGCCCAAATGGCCCAGTAGGCCTTACAGTAAACAGTGGGCAGACTCTGTAAGCATATTGAGTGGGTTGGGTGACAAATTGAAGCCCTTTAACCAGATCCTTGCCTTGTATTTTCACCTGAATAAATACTCATTTAATGTTAACAGCTTTTTGCCTCACCCTGTATTACTTCAATGTAAAAATGCGTATACGATTCTGGAGTGTTTCAGCGCTTGGCAGCAAATGAGGCAGGGGAAGACTCAACATACGCATGGCTGAAAGTAAAAAGTAAGAATCTTATGATCGGTTCATGTTGTGTAAAATAGAAAACTTTTGGTTTATGTTGAAGTAAGCTTCCAGGTGGAATATTTGACGAAGATATGTATTCGTTCTTTATGCAGAAGTACATAGTTGTGTATCTGACTAATGAATAATATTTGGTTTTTATCCTTTTTAATGTCATTAAAGTGGTTAACCAAAACGTTATGTTTATCTGTAGTCAGTTACATTAAAACATTACTTACAAGTCTGTGTAAGTTACGTAACAATTATTTATGAGTATATTTATGTGGACCTTGCCGTCATTGGGGCGGCTTGTGTGCCTCGGCAATACAGATAGCCGTACTGTAGGTGAAACCACAATGCAGGGGGCCGAGCGGGGTAGCCGCGCGGTCTAGGGGCGCCTTGCCACGGTTCGCGCGGCTCCCCCCGTCAGACGTTCTGAGTCCTCCCTCGGGCATGGGTAAGTGTGTTGTCCTTAGCGTAAGTTAGTTTGAATTAGGTCAAGTAGTGTGCAAGCCTAAGGGACCAATTACCTCACAGTTTGGTTCCATAGGAACTTACCACAAATTTTGCACAATGGAGGGGTATCTGTACAGGGACCAGATAGACGTGTGATTCCTGAAGAGGGGCAGCAGCTTTTTCTGTAGTTGTATGGGCCACAATCCAGATGACTGACTGATCTGGCCTTGTAACGCCAACTAAAACAGCCTTGCTGTGTTGGTACTACAAATGGCTGAAAGCAAGGGCAAATTAGAATCATAATTTTTCCAAAGGGCATGCGGCTCTACTGATTGGTTGAATGATGATGACATTCTCTTGGGTACAATAGTCCCTCATTTGGATCTCTGGGCGGGAACTAATCGGGAAGATGTCGTCATCAGGAGAAACAAAACTAGTGTTCTACTGATCAGAGCATAAAATGTTATATCTCTTAATTGGGATGGCAGGTTAGAAAATTTATAAAGGCAAATGGATTGGTTGAAGTCAGATGTAGCAGGAATCAGTGAAGTTTGGTGGCAAGAGGAACATGACTTCTGGTTAGATGACTATAGGGTTATAAATACAAAGTCACATAGAGACAAAGTCGCGTAGGGGTAATGCAAGACTCCACGTAAGCTGCTATGAACAGCTTAGAGGACACATTATCATAGCCAAGATAGATACGAAGACCACACCTACTACAAAGTACAAGTTTATATACCATCTAGCTCCACGGATGATGAAGAGACTGAAGAAATGTATGATGAGATACAAGAAATTATTCAGATAGTTAAGGGAGATGACAATTTTATTATGACGGGGAACTGGAAGGTGGCAGTAAGAAAAGGAAGCGAAGGAAAAATAGTTGGTGAATACGGACTGGGGGAAAGGAATCAAAGTGGAAGCCATCTGGTAGAATGTTGCACAGAGCATAATTTAATAATCACTATTGATTATGAACTGCAGATTAAAACTGAATACATTTTAAAAAGTTTGGAAATTAAGGAGGTGGGTCCTGAAAAAGTTGAAAGAACCAGATGCTTCAAAAGGAGGATTAAGCAACAGTTGACTAGAACAGGCGAAAGGAATGCGGTAGAAGGTGAATGGGTAGCTTTAATGGATGAAACAGTCAAGGCAGAGGATCAAAGCGATAGAAAAACAAGGACTAGTAGAAATTCTTGGATAAAACAGGAGGTATTGAATTTAACTGATGAAAGGAGGAAATATAAAAATCCAACAAACGAAGAAGACGAAAGTTAACATAAACGTCTAAAAATGGGACTGAGAGGAAGAGCAAAAAGGCTAAGCAGGAATGGCTAGAGGGCAAATGGAAGGACTTGGAAGCATATTTCACTAGGGGAAAACTAGATACCGCCTAAAGGAAAATGAAAGAGGCCTTTGGAGAAAAGAGAAGCAGCTGTATGCATATCAAGAGCTCAGATGGGAAACCAGTACCAAGCATATCAGGGAAAGCTAAAAGGTAGAGGGAGTATATAAAGTGTCCAAAGAAGGTAGACAAAGGGAATTTTGCAGAAATGAAGCAGGAAACAGATGAAGATGAGATGCCAGATATAAGAATGCGAGAAGAATTTGACAGAGCACTGAAAGACCTAAGTTGTAACAAGGCCTCTGGAGCAGACATTCTGTCAGAACTACTGATAGCCTTAGGAGAGGCAGCCATGACTTCCACCTGGTCCAAGATGTATGAGACAGGCGAAATTACCAAATTATTACCTTAACCGTATTTACTCGAGTATAAGACGACCTGATTGTAAGGCGAACTTCTTTTTTTCAAGAGAGTTCATGAGAAAAACATATTCTGACTAATCAAAATTACAATATGTTTTACCAACATAAAATATCCTAGAAAGTTAACATTTTACTTACTGTAAATTTATGCCGTTTATTGAGTGTGTACATTCTGGTACTACAATGAGAAATAAAATAAACGAAAAAAATGGTTTACATTAATTTGCGGAACGCTTTCTTCTCTACATTTTTCACTTACTAACCCTGTCGCCTGTAGTATCACTAATTTTAATCATCATCATCATCATCATTATCATCATCATTATCCTAGTTGCATAGTTGTGAAATTTATATCCTCATTGTCACAAATCTTTGATAATTTTTTCTGAATATGTTGCAGTTTCTTAGGTTGTGGTTATTGTTGGACCTGAGAGCACGGCTGTTCTTATCCGATTACATTTCGGATTTCACTTCTATACCGATGTGGGAATGTTACAGTCCTTCTTGCTTTCACATACATCTTCTACCCGCCGCTCTCTCGTTGGCTGCGTAGAGCCAGCAGCTGACACACCCCCTTCCGTTCCCGTCATACGTCACGGTGAGCGTCGATGACACTGGAGCCACGGAGCACGTAAGTACGTCGCTGGCCCTTGTCGAGACTATTACCGTCTCCTGCAGAAATGAATAGTGTTGTGGAGTAATTATCAAATTTTAAAGTAAATCCAATTCCGACTGCAGATGGCTCTAGCAAACTGCAGTGTAAACGTGGTAGGTGTTCTTAACAGGCCAAAGTACGTGGTATATATTTCCATGGTTGGCAACATGACATAACATGCTGACCACACACTACCATGGACTGGCATGATCGTAAGAATGAACCTCACGTAAAATTACACTACCTAATCTTTAGCGTTAGCTGAAACCTCATTGGAGCCAAGCTGTCTCGAGTACGGATCAACAGCTTTACCGGCGCGTGTAACTAGGACAGTACTTTCCAGGCAAGTGATCCAGCTAAACCGCAGTGACGTGAACGGTTGCAGTGAAGACGTAAAAAGAAACGAGTAGAGAACTATACACACTACTGGCCATTGAAATTGCTACACCACGAAGATGACGTGCTACAGACGCGAAATTTAACCGACAGGAAGAAGATGCTGTGATATGCAAATGATTAGCTTTTCAGAGCATTCACACAAGGCTGGCGCCGGTGGCGACACCTACAACGTGCTGACATGAGGCAAGTTTCCAACCGATTTCTCATACACAAACAGCAGTTGACCGGCGTTGCCTGGTCAAACGTTGTTGTGATGCCTCGTGTAAGGAGGAGAAACGCGTACCATCACGTTTCCGACTTTTATAAAGGTCGGATTGTAGCCTATTGCGATTGCGGTTTATCGCAACGCGACATTGCTGCTCACGTTGGTCGAGATCGAATGATTGTTAGCAGAATACGGAATCAAATGGTTCAAATGGCTCTGAGCACTATGGGACTTAACATCTGTGGTCATCAGTCCCCTAAAACTTAGAACTACTTAAACCTAACTAACCTAAGGACATCACACACATCCATGCCCGAGGCAGGATTCGAACCTGCGACCGTAGCAGTCGCGCGGTTCCGGACTGAGCGCCTTAACCGCGAGACCACCGCGGCCGGCCAATACGAAATCTGCGGGTTCAGGAGGGTAATACGGAACCCGGTGCTGGATCCCAACGGCCTCGTATCACTAGCAGTCGAGATGACAGGCATCTTATCCGCATGAGTGTAACGGATCGTGCAGCCGCGTCTCGATCCCTGAGTCAACTGATGGCGACGTTTGCAAGACAACAACCATCTGCACAAACAGTTGGACGACGTTTGCAGCAGCATGGACTATCAGCTCGGAGACCATGGCTGCGGTTATCCTTGACGCTGCATCACAGACAGGAGCGCCTGCGATGGTGTACTCGATGACAAACCTGGGAGCACGAATGGAAAAACGTCATTTTTTCGGTTCAATCCAGGTTCTGTTTACAGCATAATCATGGTCGCATCCGTGTTTGCCGTCATCGCGGTGTACACACATTGGAAGCGTGTATTCGTCATCGCCATACTGGCGTATGACCCGGCGTGATGGTATGGTGTGCCATTGGTTACACGTCTCGGTCACCTCTTGTTCGCATTGACGGCACTTTGAACAGTGGACGTTATATTTCAGATGTGTTACGACCCGTGGCTATACCCTTCATTCGATCCCTGCGAAACTCTACATTTCAGCAGGATAATGCACGACCGCATGTTGCAGGTCCTGTACAGGCCTTTTTGGATACAGAAAATGTTCGACTGCTGCCGTGGCCAGCACATTCTCCAGATCTCTCACCAATTGAAAACGTCTGGTCAATGGTGGCCGAGCAACTGGCTCGTCACAATACGCCAGTCACTACTCTTGATGATCTGTGGTATCGTGTTGAAGCTGCATGGGCAACTGTTTCTGTACACGCTATCCAAGCTCTGTTTGACTCAATGCCCAGGCGTATGAAGGCCGTTATTACGGCCAGAGGTGGTTGTTCTGGGTACTGATTTCTCAGGATCTATGCACCCAAATTGCGTGAAAATGTTGTCACATGTCAGTTCTAGTATAATATATTCGTCCAATGAATACCCGTTTATCATCTGCATTTCTTCTTGGTGTAGCAATTTTAATGGCCAGTAGGGTAGCTTTGAATGTCATTCAATTTTTAAATAGAAGGAAATATATGGAAAAACTCAGGCAATGCGCATCTTAGGTGACCGGACGGAAAATATAACATGCTCTCTATATTAGCTAACATATTATGGTAAGAGTAGTGAAAATTCCAGACTTTAAGCATGTAGTTAAATATTGAAGCCACAGAAGGTATTACAGTCAGTCGTCTGGTAATCTTTGAAGTCCTCCCATATCGGA